>NW_026989835.1:2042668-2383113 GCF_036321535.1 Camelus dromedarius
GCAAACTCCATTCCATACATATATATGGGGAGGTACAAGCTCCAACTCGGATTTACAGTGAAAACTGCAGGAACTTCAAACCGGCACTAGGAAACAGACTGAGAAAGCAGAGAAAAAGTGTCCCCTGCAACCCTTTCCCTTGGTGCTAGATGAACGAACGTCTCTCCACTTGCTCAGTTCTGAGAGATAAGTGTGTGTGAAAGCCGTCCTTCACCTAGCTTGTTGGGAACACAAAGTTTCTTTTCAGTTGCAAACTCCATTCCATACATATATATGGGGAGGTACAAGCTCCAACTCGGTTTTACAGTGAAAACTGCAGGAACTTCAAACCGGCACTAGGAAACAGACTGAGAAAGCCGAGAAAAAGTGTCTCCCGCAACCCGTTCCCTTGGTGCTAGATGAACGAACGTCTCTCCACTTGCTCTGTTCTGAGAGATAAGTGTGTGTGAAAGCCGTCCTTCACCTAGCTTGTTGGGAACACAAAGTTTCTTTTCAGTTGCAAACTCCATTCCATACATATATATGGGTAGGTACAAGCTCCAAATCGGTTTTACAGTGAAAACTGCAGGAACTTCAAACCGGCACTAGGAAACAGACTGAGGAAGCAGAGAAAAAGTGTCTCCTGCAACCCGTTCCCTTGGTGCTAGATGAACGAACGTCTCTCCACTTGCTCATTTCTGAGCGATAAGTGTGTGTGAAAGCCGTCCTTCACCTAGCTTGTTGGGAACACAAAGTTTCTTTTCAGTTGCAAACTCCATTCCATACATATATATGGGGAGGTACAAGCTCCAACTCGGTTTTACAGTGAAAACTGCAGGAACTTCAAACCGGCACTAAGAAACAGACTGAGAAAGCAGAGAAAAAGTGTCTCCTGCAACCCGTTCCCTTGGTGCTAGATGAACGAACGTCTCTCCACTTCTCTGTTCTGAGAGATAAGTGTGTGTGAAAGCCGTCCTTCACCTAGCTTGTTGGGAACACAAAGTTTCTTTTCAGTTGCAAACTCCATTCCATACATATATATGGGGAGGTATAAGCTCCAACTCGGTTTGACAGTGAAAACTGCAGGAACTTCAAACCGGCACTAGGAAACAGACTGAGAAAGCAGAGAAAAAGTGTCTCCTGCAACCCGATCCCTTGGTGCTAGATGAACGAATGTCTCTCCACTTGCTCAGTTCTAAGATACAAGTGTGTGTGAAAGCCGTCCTTCACCTAGCTTGTTGGGAACACAAAGTTTCTTTTCAGTTGCAAACTCCATTCCATACATATATATGGGGAGGTACAAGCTCCAACTCGGTTTGACAGTGAAAACTGCAGGAACTTCAAACCGGCACTAAGAAACAGACTCAGAAAGCAGAGAAAAAGTGTCTCCTGCAACTCGTTCCCTTGGTGCTAGATGAACGAACGTCTCTCCACTTGCTCTGTTCTGAGAGATAAGTGTGTGTGAAAGCCGTCCTTCACATAGCTTGTTGGGAACACAAAGTTTCTTTTCAGTTGCAAACTCCATTCCATACATATATATGGGGAGGTACAAGCTCCAACTCGGATTTACAGTGAAAACTGCAGGAACTTCAAACCGGCACTAGGAAACAGACTGAGAAAGCAGAGAAAAAGTGTCCCCTGCAACCCTTTCCCTTGGTGCTAGATGAACGAACGTCTCTCCACTTGCTCAGTTCTGAGAGATAAGTGTGTGTGAAAGCCGTCCTTCACCTAGCTTGTTGGGAACACAAAGTTTCTTTTCAGTTGCAAACTCCATTCCATACATATATATGGGGAGGTAGAAGCTCCAACTCGGTTTTACAGTGAAAACTGCAGGAACTTCAAACCGGCACTAGGAAACAGACTGAGAAAGCCGAGAAAAAGTGTCTCCCGCAACCCGTTCCCTTGGTGCTAGATGAACGAACGTCTCTCCACTTGCTCTGTTCTGAGAGATAAGTGTGTGTGAAAGCCGTCCTTCACCTAGCTTGTTGGGAACACAAAGTTTCTTTTCAGTTGCAAACTCCATTCCATACATATATATGGGTAGGTAGAAGCTCCAAATCGGTTCTACAGTGAAAACTGCAGGAACTTCAAACCGGCACTAGGAAACAGACTGAGAAAGCAGAGAAAAAGTGTCTCCTGCAACCCGTTCCCTTGGTGCTAGATGAACGAACGTCTCTCCACTTGCTCTGTTCTGAGAGATAATTGTGTGTGAAAGCCGTCCTTCACCTAGCTTGTGGGAACACAAAGTTTCTTTTCAGTTGCAAACTCCATTCCATACATATATATGGGTAGGTACAAGCTCCAAATCGGTTTTACAGTGAAAACTGCAGGAACTTCAAACCGGCACTAGGAAACAGACTGAGGAAGCAGAGAAAAAGTGTCTCCTGCAACCCGTTCCCTTGGTGCTAGATGAACGAACGTCTCTCCACTTGCTCAGTTCTGAGAGATAAGTGTGTGTGAAAGCCGTCCTTCACCTAGCTTGTTGGGAACACAAAGTTTCTTTTCAGTTGCAAACTCCATTCCATACATATATATGGGGAGGTACAAGCTCCAACTCGGTTTGACAGTGAAAACTGCAGGAACTTCAAACCGGCACTAAGAAACAGACTGAGAAAGCAGAGAAAAAGTGTCTCCTGCAACCCGTTCCCTTGGTGCTAGATGAACGAACGTCTCTCCACTTGCTCTGTTCTGAGAGATAAGTGTGTGTGAAAGCCGTCCTTCACCTAGCTTGTTGGGAACACAAAGTTTCTTTTCAGTTGCAAACTCCATTCCATACATATATATGGGGAGGTATAAGCTCCAACTCGGTTTGACAGTGAAAACTGCAGGAACTTCAAACCGGCACTAGGAAACAGACTGAGAAAGCAGAGAAAAAGTGTCTCCCGCAACCCGTTCCCTTGGTGCTAGATGAACGAACGTCTCTCCACTTGCTCTGTTCTGAGAGATAAGTGTGTGTGAAAGCCGTCCTTCACCTAGCTTGTTGGGAACACAAAGTTTCTTTTCAGTTGCAAACTCCATTCCATACATATATATGGGTAGGTAGAAGCTCCAAATCGGTTCTACAGTGAAAACTGCAGGAACTTCAAACCGGCACTAGGAAACAGACTGAGAAAGCAGAGAAAAAGTGTCTCCTGCAACCCGTTCCCTTGGTGCTAGATGAACGAACGTCTCTCCACTTGCTCTGTTCTGAGAGATAATTGTGTGTGAAAGCCGTCCTTCACCTAGCTTGTGGGAACACAAAGTTTCTTTTCAGTTGCAAACTCCATTCCATACATATATATGGGTAGGTACAAGCTCCAAATCGGTTTTACAGTGAAAACTGCAGGAACTTCAAACCGGCACTAGGAAACAGACTGAGGAAGCAGAGAAAAAGTGTCTCCTGCAACCCGTTCCCTTGGTGCTAGATGAACGAACGTCTCTCCACTTGCTCAGTTCTGAGAGATAAGTGTGTGTGAAAGCCGTCCTTCACCTAGCTTGTTGGGAACACAAAGTTTCTTTTCAGTTGCAAACTCCATTCCATACATATATATGGGGAGGTACAAGCTCCAACTCGGTTTTACAGTGAAAACTGCAGGAACTTCAAACCGGCACTAAGAAACAGACTGAGAAAGCAGAGAAAAAGTGTCTCCTGCAACCCGTTCCCTTGGTGCTAGATGAACGAACGTCTCTCCACTTGCTCTCTTCTGAGAGATAAGTGTGTGTGAAAGCCGTCCTTCACCTAGCTTGTTGGGAACACAAAGTTTCTTTTCAGTTGCAAACTCCATTCCATACATATATATGGGGAGGTATAAGCTCCAACTCGGTTTGACAGTGAAAACTGCAGGAACTTCAAACCGGCACTAGGAAACAGACTGAGAAAGCAGAGAAAAAGTGTCTCCTGCAACCCGATCCCTTGGTGCTAGATGAACGAATGTCTCTCCACTTGCTCAGTTCTAAGAGACAAGTGTGTGTGAAAGCCGTCCTTCACCTAGCTTGTTGGGAACACAAAGTTTCTTTTCAGTTGCAAACTCCATTCCATACATATATATGGGGAGGTACAAGCTCCAACTCGGTTTTACAGTGAAAACTGCAGGAACTTCAAACCGGCACTAAGAAACAGACTCAGAAAGCAGAGAAAAAGTGTCTCCTGCAACTCGTTCCCTTGGTGCTAGATGAACGAACGTCTCTCCACTTGCTCAGTTCTGAGAGATAAGTGTGTGTGAAAGCCGTCCTTCACATAGCTTGTTGGGAACACAAAGTTTCTTTTCAGTTGCAAACTCCATTCCATACATATATATGGGGAGGTACAAGCTCCAACTCGGATTTACAGTGAAAACTGCAGGAACTTCAAACCGGCACTAGGAAACAGACTGAGAAAGCAGAGAAAAAGTGTCTCCTGCAACCCGTTCCCTTGGTGCTAGATGAACGAACGTCTCTCCACTTGCTCAGTTCTGAGAGATAAGTGTGTGTGAAAGCCGTCCTTCAACTAGCTTGTTGGGAACACAAAGTTTCTTTTCAGTTGCAAACTCCATTCCATACATATATATGGGGAGGTAGAAGCTCCAACTCGGTTTTACAGTGAAAACTGCAGGAACTTCAAACCGGCACTAGGAAACAGACTGAGAAAGCAGAGAAAAAGTGTCTCCTGCAACCCGTTCCCTTGGTGCAAGATGAACGAGCGTCTCTCCACTTGCTCAGTTCTGAGAGATAAGTGTGTGTGAAAGCAGTCCTTCAACTAGCTTGTTGGGAACACAAAGTTTCTTTTCGGTTTCAAACTCCATTCCATACATATATATGGGGAGGTAGAAGCTCCAAATCTGTTTGACAGTGAAAACTGCAGGAACTTCAAACCGGCACAAGGAAACAGACTGAGAAAGCAGAGAAAAAGTGTCCCCTGCAACCCTTTCCCTTGGTGCTAGATGAACGAACGTCTCTCCACTTGCTCAGTTCTGAGAGATAAGTGTGTGTGAAAGCCGTCCTTCACCTAGCTTGTTGGGAACACAAAGTTTCTTTTCAGTTGCAAACTCCATTCCATACATATATATGGGGAGGTAGAAGCTCCAACTCGGTTTTACAGTGAAAACTGCAGGAACTTCAAACCGGCACTAGGAAACAGACTGAGAAAGCCGAGAAAAAGTGTCTCCCGCAACCCGTTCCCTTGGTGCTAGATGAACGAACGTCTCTCCACTTGCTCTGTTCTGAGAGATAAGTGTGTGTGAAAGCCGTCCTTCACCTAGCTTGTTGGGAACACAAAGTTTCTTTTCAGTTGCAAACTCCATTCCATACATATATATGGGTAGGTAGAAGCTCCAAATCGGTTTTACAGTGAAAACTGCAGGAACTTCAAACCGGCACTAGGAAAAAGACTGAGAAAGCAGAGAAAAAGTGTCTCCTGCAACCCGTTCCCTTGGTGCTAGATGAACGAACGTCTCTCCACTTGCTCAGTTCTGAGAGATAAGTGTGTGTGAAAGCCGTCCTTCACCTAGCTTCTTGGGAACACAAAGTTTCATTTCAGTTGCAAACTCCATTCCATACATATATGTGGGGAGGTAGAAGCTCCAACTCGGTTTTACAGTGAAAACTGCAGGAACTTCAAACCGGCACTAGGAAACAGACTGAGAAAGCAGAGAAAAAGTGTCTCCTGCAACCCGTTCCCTTGGTGCAAGATGAACGAACGTCTCTCCACTTGCTCAGTTCTGAGAGATAAGTGCGTGTGAAAGCCGTCCTTCACCTAGCTTGTTGGGAACACAAAGTTTCTTTTCGGTTTCAAACTCCATTCCATACATATATATGGGGAGGTAGAAGCTCCAAATCTGTTTGACAGTGAAAACTGCAGGAACTTCAAACCGGCACTAGGAAACAGACTGAGAAAGCAGAGAAAATGTGTCTCCTGCAACCCTTTCCCTTGGTGCTAGATGAACGAACGTCTCTCCACTTGCTCAGTTCTGAGAGATAAGTGTGTGTGAAAGCCGTCCTTCACCTAGCTTGTTGGGAACACAAAGTTTCTTTTCAGTTGCAAACTCCATTCCATACATATATATGGGGAGGTAGAAGCTCCAACACGGTTTTACAGTGAAAACTGCAGGAACTTCAAACCGGCACTAGGAAACAGACTGAGGAAGCAGAGAAAAAGTGTCTCCTGCAACCCGTTCCCTTGGTGCTAGATGAACGAACGTCTCTCCACTTGCTCTGTTCTGAGAGATAAGTGTGTGTGAAAGCCGTCCTTCACCTAGCTTGTTGGGAACACAAAGTTTCTTTTCAGTTGCAAACTCCATTCCATACATATATATGGGTAGGTACAAGCTCCAAATCGGTTTTACAGTGAAAACTGCAGGAACTTCAAACCGGCACTAGGAAAAAGACTGAGAAAGCAGAGAAAAAGTGTCTCCTGCAACCCGTTCCCTTGGTGCTAGATGAACGAACGTCTCTCCACTTGCTCAGTTCTGAGAGATAAGTGTGTGTGAAAGCCGTCCTTCACCTAGCTTCTTGGGAACACAAAGTTTCATTTCAGTTGCAAACTCCATTCCATACATATATATGGGGAGGTACAAGCTCCAACTCGGATTTACAGTGAAAACTGCAGGAACTTCAAACCGGCACTAGGAAACAGATTGAGGAAGCAGAGAAAAAGTGTCTCCTGCAACCCATTCCCTTGGTGCTAGATGAACGAACGGATCTAAACTTGCTCAGTTCTGAGAGATAAGTGTGTGTGAAAGCCGTCCTTCACCAAGCTTGTTGGGAACACAAAGTTTCTTTTCAGTTGCAAACTCCATTCCATACATATATATGGGGAGGTAGAAGCTCCAAATCTGTTTGACAGTGAAAACTGCAGGAACTTCAAACCGGCACTAGGAAACAGACTGAGAAAGCAGAGAAAAAGTGTCTCCTGCAACCCGTTCCCTTGGTGCTAGATGAACGAACGTCTCTCCACTTGCTCTGTTCTGAGAGATAAGTGTGTGTGAAAGCCGTCCTTCACCTAGCTTGTTGGGAACACAAAGTTTCTTTTCAGTTGCAAACTCCATTCCATACATATATATGGGGAGTTAGAAGCTCCAACTCGGTTTGACAGTGAAAACTGCAGGAACTTCAAACCGGCACAAGGAAACAGACTGAGAAAGCAGGGAAAAAGTCTCTCCTGCAACCCGTTCCCTTGGTGCTAGATGAACGAACGTCTCTCCACTTGCTCAGTTCTGAGAGATAAGTGTGTGTGAAAGCCGTCCTTCACCTAGCTTGTTGGGAACACAAAGTTTCTTTTCAGTTGCAAACTCCATTCCATACATATATATGGGGAGGTACTAGCTCCAACTCGGTTTGACAGTGAAAACTGCAGGAACTTCAAACCGGCACTTGGAAACAGACTGAGAAATCAGAGAAAAAGTGTCTCATGCAACCCGTTCCCTTGGTGCTAGATGAACGAACGTCTCTCCACTTGCTCAGTTCTGAGAGATAAGTGTGTGTGAAAGCCGTCCTTCACCTAGCTTGTTGGGAACACAAAGTTTCTTTTCAGTTGCAAACTCCATTCCATACATATATGTGGGGAGGTACTAGCTCCAACTCGGTTTTACAGTGAAAACTGCAGGAACTTCAAACCGGCACTAGGAAACAGATTGAGAAAGCAGACAAAAAGTGTCCCTGCAACCCGTTCTCTTGGTGCTAGATGAAAGAACGTCTCTCCACTTGCTCTGTTCTGAGAGATAAGTGTGTGTGAAAGCCGTCCTTCACCTAGCTTGTTGGGAACACAAAGTTTCTTTTCAGTTGCAAACTCCATTCCATACATATATATGGGGAGGTAGAAGCTCCAACTCGGTTTGACAGTGAAAACTGCAGGAACTTCAAACCGGCACTAGGAAACAGACTGAGAAAGCAGGGAAAAAGTGTCTCCTGCAACCCGTTCCCTTGGTGCTAGATGAACGAACGTCTCTCCACTTGCTCAGTTCTGAGAGATAAGTGTGTGTGAAAGCCGTCCTTCACCTAGCTTCTTGGGAACACAAAGTTTCATTTCAGTTGCAAACTCCATTCCATACATATATATGGGGAGGTACAAGCTCCAACTCGGATTTACAGTGAAAACTGCAGGAACTTCAAACCGGCACTAGGAAACAGATTGAGGAAGCAGAGAAAAAGTGTCTCCTGCAACCCATTCCCTTGGTGCTAGATGAACGAACGGATCTAAACTTGCTCAGTTCTGAGAGATAAGTGTGTGTGAAAGCCGTCCTTCACCAAGCTTGTTGGGAACACAAAGTTTCTTTTCAGTTGCAAACTCCATTCCATACATATATATGGGGAGGTAGAAGCTCCAAATCTGTTTGACAGTGAAAACTGCAGGAACTTCAAACCGGCACTAGGAAACAGACTGAGAAAGCAGAGAAAAAGTGTCTCCTGCAACCCGTTCCCTTGGTGCTAGATGAACGAACGTCTCTCCACTTGCTCTGTTCTGAGAGATAAGTGTGTGTGAAAGCCGTCCTTCACCTAGCTTGTTGGGAACACAAAGTTTCTTTTCAGTTGCAAACTCCATTCCATACATATATATGGGGAGTTAGAAGCTCCAACTCGGTTTGACAGTGAAAACTGCAGGAACTTCAAACCGGCACAAGGAAACAGACTGAGAAAGCAGGGAAAAAGTCTCTCCTGCAACCCGTTCCCTTGGTGCTAGATGAACGAACGTCTCTCCACTTGCTCAGTTCTGAGAGATAAGTGTGTGTGAAAGCCGTCCTTCACCTAGCTTGTTGGGAACACAAAGTTTCTTTTCAGTTGCAAACTCCATTCCATACATATATATGGGGAGGTACTAGCTCCAACTCGGTTTGACAGTGAAAACTGCAGGAACTTCAAACCGGCACTTGGAAACAGACTGAGAAATCAGAGAAAAAGTGTCTCATGCAACCCGTTCCCTTGGTGCTAGATGAACGAACGTCTCTCCACTTGCTCAGTTCTGAGAGATAAGTGTGTGTGAAAGCCGTCCTTCACCTAGCTTGTTGGGAACACAAAGTTTCTTTTCAGTTGCAAACTCCATTCCATACATATATGTGGGGAGGTACTAGCTCCAACTCGGTTTGACAGTGAAAACTGCAGGAACTTCAAACCGGCACTAGGAAACAGATTGAGAAAGCAGACAAAAAGTGTCCCTGCAACCCGTTCTCTTGGTGCTAGATGAAAGAACGTCTCTCCACTTGCTCTGTTCTGAGAGATAAGTGTGTGTGAAAGCCGTCCTTCACCTAGCTTGTTGGGAACACAAAGTTTCTTTTCAGTTGCAAACTCCATTCCATACATATATATGGGGAGGTAGAAGCTCCAACTCGGTTTGACAGTGAAAACTGCAGGAACTTCAAACCGGCACTAGGAAACAGACTGAGAAAGCAGGGAAAAAGTGTCTCCTGCAACCCGTTCCCTTGGTGCTAGATGAACGAACGTCTCTCCACTTGCTCAGTTCTGAGAGATAAGTGTGTGTGAAAGCCGTCCTTCACCTAGCTTGTTGGGAACACAAAGTTTCTTTTCAGTTGCAAACTCCATTCCATACATATATATGGGGAGGTACTAGCTCCAACTCGGTTTTACAGTGAAAACTGCAGGAACTTCAAACCGGCACTAAGAAACAGACTGAGAAGCAGAGAAAAAGTGTCTCCTGCAACCCGTTCCCTTGGTGCTAGATGAACGAACGTCTCTCCACTTGCTCAGTTCTAAGAGATATGTGTGTGTGAAAGCCGTCCTTCACCTAGCTTGTTGGGAACACAAAGTTTCTTTTCAGTTGCAAACTCCATTCCATACATATATATGGGGAGGTACAAGCTCCAACTCGGTTTTAAAGTGAAAAATGCAGGAACGTCAAACCGGCACTAGGAAACAGACTGAGAAAGCGTAGAGAAAGTGTCTCCTGCAACCCGTTCCCTTGGTGCTAGATGAACGAACGACTCTCCACTTGCTCAGTTCTGAGAGATAAGTGTGTGTGAAAGCCGTCCTTCACCTAGCTTGTTGGGAACACAAAGTTTCTTTTCAGTTGCAAACTCCATTCCATACATATATATGGGGAGGTACTAGCTCCAACTCGGTTTTACAGTGAAAACTGCAGGAACTTCAAACCGGCACTTGGAAACAGACTGAGAAATCAGAGAAAAAGTGTCTCATGCAACCCGTTCCCTTGGTGCTAGATGAACGAAAGTCTCTCCACTTGCTCAGTTCTGAGAGATACGTGTGTGTGAAAGCCGTCCTTCACCTAGCTTGTTGGGAACACAAAGTTTCTTTTCAGTTGCAAACTTCATTCCATACATATATGTGGGGAGGTACTAGCTCCAACTCGGTTTTACAGTGAAAACTGCAGGAACTTCAAACCGGCACTAGGAAACAGATTGAGAAAGCAGACAAAAAGTGTCCCTGCAACCAGTTCTCTTGGTGCTAGATGAACGGACGTCTCTCCACTTGCTCAGTTCTGAGAGATAAGTGTGTGTGAAAGCCGTCCTTCACCTAGCTTGTTGGGAACACAAAGTTTCTTTTCAGTTGCAAACTCCATTCCATACATATATATGGGGAGGTAGAAGCTCCAACTCGGTTTGACAGTGAAAACTGCAGGAACTTCAAACCGGCACTAGGAAACAGACTGAGAAAGCAGAGAAAAAGTGTCTCCTGCAACCCTTTCCCTTGGTGCTAGATGAACGAAAGTCTCTCCACTTGCTCAGTTCTGAGAGATAATTGCGTGTGAAAGCCGTCATTCACCTAGCTTGTTGGGAACACAAAGTTTCTTTTCGGTTTCAAACTCCATTCCATACATATATATGGGGAGGTAGAAGCTCCAAATCTGTTTCACAGTGAAAACTGCAGGAACTTCAAACCGGCACTAGGAAACAGACTGAGAAAGCAGAGAAAAAGTGTCTCCTGCAACCCGTTCCCTTGGTGCTAGATGAACGAACGTCTCTCCACTTGCTCAGTTCTGAGAGATAAGTGTGTGTGAAAGCCGTCCTTCACCTAGCTTGATGGGAACACAAAGTTTCTTTTCGGTTGCAAACTCCATTCCATACATATATATGGGGAGGTAGAAGCTCCAACTCGGTTTGACAGTGAAAACTGCAGGAACTTCAAACCGGCACTAGGAAACAGAATGAGAAAGCAGAGAAAAAGTGTCTCCTGCAACCCGTTCCCTTGGTGCTAGATGAACGAACGTCTCTCCACTTGCTCAGTTCTGAGAGATAAGTGTGTGTGAAAGCCGTCCTTCACCTAGCTTGTTGGGAACACAAAGTTTCTTTTCAGTTGCAAACTCCATTCCATACATATATATGGGGAGGTACTAGCTCCAACTCGGATTTACAGTGAAAACTGCAGGAACTTCAAACCGGCACTAAGAAACAGACTGAGAAGCAGAGAAAAAGTGTCTCCTGCAACCCGTTCCCTTGGTGCTAGATGAACGAACGTCTCTCCACTTGCTCAGTTCTAAGAGATATGTGTGTGTGAAAGCCGTCCTTCACCTAGCTTGTTGGGAACACAAAGTTTCTTTTCAGTTGCAAACTCCATTCCATACATATATATGGGGAGGTACAAGCTCCAACTCGGTTTTACAGTGAAAAATGCAGGAACGTCAAACCGGCACTAGGAAACAGACTGAGAAAGCGTAGAGAAAGTGTCCCCTGCAACCCGTTACCTTCGTGCTAGATGAACGAACGACTCTCCACTTGCTCAGTTCTGAGAGATAAGTGTGTGTGAAAGCCGTCCTTCACCTAGCTTGTTGGGAACACAAAGTTTCTTTTCAGTTGCAAACTCCATTCCATACATATATATGGGGAGGTACTAGCTCCAACTCGGTTTGACAGTGAAAACTGCAGGAACTTCAAACCGGCACTTGGAAACAGACTGAGAAATCAGAGAAAAAGTGTCTCATGCAACCCGTTCCCTTGGTGCTAGATGAACGAAAGTCTCTCCACTTGCTCAGTTCTGAGAGATACGTGTGTGTGAAAGCCGTCCTTCACCTAGCTTGTTGGGAACACAAAGTTTCTTTTCAGTTGCAAACTCCATTCCATACATATATGTGGGGAGGTACTAGCTCCAACTCGGTTTTACAGTGAAAACTGCAGGAACTTCAAACCGGCACTAGGAAACAGATTGAGAAAGCAGACAAAAAGTGTCCCTGCAAACCGTTCTCTTGGTGCTAGATGAACGGACGTCTCTCCACTTGCTCAGTTCTGAGAGATAAGTGTGTGTGAAAGCCGTCCTTCACCTAGCTTGTTGGGAACACAAAGTTTCTTTTCAGTTGCAAACTCCATTCCATACATATATATGGGGAGGTAGAAGCTCCAAATCTGTTTGACAGTGAAAACTGCAGGAACTTCAAACCGGCACTAGGAAACAGACTGAGGAAGCAGAGAAAAAGTGTCTCCTGCAACCCGTTCCCTTGGTGCTAGATGAAAGAACGTCTCTCCACTTGCTCTGTTCTGAGAGGTAAGTGTGTGTGAAAGCCGTCCTTCACCTAGCTTGTTGGGAACACAAAGTTTCTTTTCAGTTGCAAACTCCATTCCATACATATATATGGGGAGTTAGAAGCTCCAACTCGGTTTGACAGTGAAAACTGCAGGAACTTCAAACCGGCACAAGGAAACAGACTGAGAAAGCAGGGAAAAAGTCTCTCCTGCAACCCGTTCCCTTGGTGCTAGATGAACGAACGTCTCTCCACTTGCTCAGTTCTGAGAGATAAGTGTGTGTGAAAGCCGTCCTTCAACTAGCTTGTTGGGAACACAAAGTTTCTTTTCAGTTGCAAACTCCATTCCATACATATATATGGGGAGGTATAAGCTCCAACTCGGTTTGACAGTGAAAACTGCAGGAACTTCAAACCGGCACTAGGAAACAGACTGAGAAAGCAGAGAAAAAGTGTCTCCTGCAACCCGATCCCTTGGGCTAGATGAACGAATGTCTCTCCACTTGCTCAGTTCTAAGAGACAAGTGTGTGTGAAAGCCGTCCTTCACCTAGCTTGTTGGGAACACAAAGTTTCTTTTCAGTTGCAAACTCCATTCCATACATATATATGGGGAGGTACAAGCTCCAACTCGGTTTTACAGTGAAAACTGCAGGAACTTCAAACCGGCACTAAGAAACAGACTGAGAAAGCAGAGAAATAATGTCTCCTGCAACTCGTTCCCTTGGTGCTAGATGAACGAACGTCTCTCCACTTGCTCTGTTCTGAGAGATAAGTGTGTGTGAAAGCCGTCCTTCACCTAGCTTGTTGGGAACACAAAGTTTCTTTTCAGTTGCAAACTCCATTCCATACATATATATGGGGAGGTACAAGCTCCAACTCGTTTTGACAGTGAAAACTGCAGGAACTTCAAACCGGCACTAGGAAACAGACTGAGAAAGCAGAGAAAAAGTGTCTCCTGCGTCCCGTTCCCTTGGTGCTAGATGAACGAACGTCTCTCCACTTGCTCAGTTCTGAGAGATAAGTGTGTGTGAAAGCCGTCCTTCACCTAGCTTGTTGGGAACACAAAGTTTCTTTTCAGTTGCAAACTCCATTCCATACATATATATGGGGAGGTAGAAGCTCCAACTCGGTTTTACAGTGAAAACTGCAGGAACTTCAAACCGGCACTAGGAAACAGACTGAGAAAGCAGAGAAAAAGTGTCTCCTGCAACCCGTTCCCTTGGTGCAAGATGAACGAACGTCTCTCCACTTGCTCAGTTCTGAGAGATAAGTGCGTGTGAAAGCCGTCATTCACCTAGCTTGTTGGGAACACAAAGTTTCTTTTCGGTTTCAAACTCCATTCCATACATTTATATGGGGAGGTACTAGCTCCAACTCGGTTTGACAGTGAAAACTGCAGGAACTTCAAACCGGCACTAGGAAACAGACTGAGAAAGCAGAGAAAAAGTGTCTCCTGCAAACCTTTCCATTGGTGCTAGATGAACGAACGTCTCTCCACTTGCTCAGTTCTGAGAGATAAGTGTGTGTGAAAGCCGTCCTTCACCTAGCTTGTTGGGAACACAAAGTTTCTTTTCAGTTGCAAACTCCATTCCATACATATATATGGGGAGGTAGAAGCTCCAACTCGGTTTTACAGTGAAAACTGCAGGAACTTCAAACCGGCACTAGGAAACAGACTGAGAAAGCAGAGAAAAAGTGTCTCCTGCAACCCGTTCCCTTGGTGCTAGATGAACGAACGTCTCTCCCCTTGCTCTGTTCTGAGAGATAATTGTGTGTGAAAGCCGTCCTTCACCTAACTTGTGGGAACACAAAGTTTCTTTTCAGTTGCAAACTCCATTCCATACATATATATGGGTAGGTACAAGCTCCAAATCGGTTTTACAGTGAAAACTGCAGGAACTTCAAACCGGCACTAGGAAACAGACTGAGGAAGCAGAGAAAAAGTGTCTCCTGCAACCCGTTCCCTTGGTGCTAGATGAACGAACGTCTCTCCACTTGCTCAGTTCTGAGAGATAAGTGTGTGTGAAAGCCGTCCTTCACCTAGCTTGTTGGGAACACAAAGTTTCTTTTCAGTTGCAAACTCCATTCCATACATATATATGGGGAGGTACAAGCTCCAACTCGGTTTTACAGTGAAAACTGCAGGAACTTCAAACCGGCACTAAGAAACAGACTGAGAAAGCAGAGAAAAAGTGTCTCCTGCAACCCGTTCCCTTGGTGCTAGATGAACGAACGTCTCTCCACTTCTCTGTTCTGAGAGATAAGTGTGTGTGAAAGCCGTCCTTCACCTAGCTTGTTGGGAACACAAAGTTTCTTTTCAGTTGCAAACTCCATTCCATACATATATATGGGGAGGTATAAGCTCCAACTCGGTTTGACAGTGAAAACTGCAGGAACTTCAAACCGGCACTAGGAAACAGACTGAGAAAGCAGAGAAAAAGTGTCTCCTGCAACCCGATCCCTTGGTGCTAGATGAACGAATGTCTCTCCACTTGCTCAGTTCTAAGATACAAGTGTGTGTGAAAGCCGTCCTTCACCTAGCTTGTTGGGAACACAAAGTTTCTTTTCAGTTGCAAACTCCATTCCATACATATATATGGGGAGGTACAAGCTCCAACTCGGTTTGACAGTGAAAACTGCAGGAACTTCAAACCGGCACTAAGAAACAGACTCAGAAAGCAGAGAAAAAGTGTCTCCTGCAACTCGTTCCCTTGGTGCTAGATGAACGAACGTCTCTCCACTTGCTCTGTTCTGAGAGATAAGTGTGTGTGAAAGCCGTCCTTCACATAGCTTGTTGGGAACACAAAGTTTCTTTTCAGTTGCAAACTCCATTCCATACATATATATGGGGAGGTACAAGCTCCAACTCGGATTTACAGTGAAAACTGCAGGAACTTCAAACCGGCACTAGGAAACAGACTGAGAAAGCAGAGAAAAAGTGTCCCCTGCAACCCTTTCCCTTGGTGCTAGATGAACGAACGTCTCTCCACTTGCTCAGTTCTGAGAGATAAGTGTGTGTGAAAGCCGTCCTTCACCTAGCTTGTTGGGAACACAAAGTTTCTTTTCAGTTGCAAACTCCATTCCATACATATATATGGGGAGGTAGAAGCTCCAACTCGGTTTTACAGTGAAAACTGCAGGAACTTCAAACCGGCACTAGGAAACAGACTGAGAAAGCCGAGAAAAAGTGTCTCCCGCAACCCGTTCCCTTGGTGCTAGATGAACGAACGTCTCTCCACTTGCTCTGTTCTGAGAGATAAGTGTGTGTGAAAGCCGTCCTTCACCTAGCTTGTTGGGAACACAAAGTTTCTTTTCAGTTGCAAACTCCATTCCATACATATATATGGGTAGGTAGAAGCTCCAAATCGGTTCTACAGTGAAAACTGCAGGAACTTCAAACCGGCACTAGGAAACAGACTGAGGAAGCAGAGAAAAAGTGTCTCCTGCAACCCGTTCCCTTGGTGCTAGATGAACGAACGTCTCTCCACTTGCTCATTTCTGAGCGATAAGTGTGTGTGAAAGCCGTCCTTCACCTAGCTTGTTGGGAACACAAAGTTTCTTTTCAGTTGCAAACTCCATTCCATACATATATATGGGGAGGTACAAGCTCCAACTCGGTTTTACAGTGAAAACTGCAGGAACTTCAAACCGGCACTAAGAAACAGACTGAGAAAGCAGAGAAAAAGTGTCTCCTGCAACCCGTTCCCTTGGTGCTAGATGAACGAACGTCTCTCCACTTGCTCAGTTCTGAGAGATAAGTGTGTGTGAAAGCCGTCCTTCACCTAGCTTGTTGGGAACACAAAGTTTCTTTTCAGTTGCAAACTCCATTCCATACATATATATGGGGAGGTATAAGCTCCAACTCGGTTTGACAGTGAAAACTGCAGGAACTTCAAACCGGCACTAGGAAACAGACTGAGAAAGCAGAGAAAAAGTGTCTCCTGCAACCCGATCCCTTGGTGCTAGATGAACGAATGTCTCTCCACTTGCTCAGTTCTAAGATACAAGTGTGTGTGAAAGCCGTCCTTCACCTAGCTTGTTGGGAACACAAAGTTTCTTTTCAGTTGCAAACTCCATTCCATACATATATATGGGGAGGTACAAGCTCCAACTCGGTTTGACAGTGAAAACTGCAGGAACTTCAAACCGGCACTAAGAAACAGACTCAGAAAGCAGAGAAAAAGTGTCTCCTGCAACTCGTTCCCTTGGTGCTAGATGAACGAACGTCTCTCCACTTGCTCTGTTCTGAGAGATAAGTGTGTGTGAAAGCCGTCCTTCACATAGCTTGTTGGGAACACAAAGTTTCTTTTCAGTTGCAAACTCCATTCCATACATATATATGGGGAGGTACAAGCTCCAACTCGGATTTACAGTGAAAACTGCAGGAACTTCAAACCGGCACTAGGAAACAGACTGAGAAAGCAGAGAAAAAGTGTCCCCTGCAACCCTTTCCCTTGGTGCTAGATGAACGAACGTCTCTCCACTTGCTCAGTTCTGAGAGATAAGTGTGTGTGAAAGCCGTCCTTCACCTAGCTTGTTGGGAACACAAAGTTTCTTTTCAGTTGCAAACTCCATTCCATACATATATATGGGGAGGTAGAAGCTCCAACTCGGTTTTACAGTGAAAACTGCAGGAACTTCAAACCGGCACTAGGAAACAGACTGAGAAAGCCGAGAAAAAGTGTCTCCCGCAACCCGTTCCCTTGGTGCTAGATGAACGAACGTCTCTCCACTTGCTCTGTTCTGAGAGATAAGTGTGTGTGAAAGCCGTCCTTCACCTAGCTTGTTGGGAACACAAAGTTTCTTTTCAGTTGCAAACTCCATTCCATACATATATATGGGTAGGTAGAAGCTCCAAATCGGTTCTACAGTGAAAACTGCAGGAACTTCAAACCGGCACTAGGAAACAGACTGAGAAAGCAGAGAAAAAGTGTCTCCTGCAACCCGTTCCCTTGGTGCTAGATGAACGAACGTCTCTCCACTTGCTCTGTTCTGAGAGATAATTGTGTGTGAAAGCCGTCCTTCACCTAGCTTGTGGGAACACAAAGTTTCTTTTCAGTTGCAAACTCCATTCCATACATATATATGGGTAGGTACAAGCTCCAAATCGGTTTTACAGTGAAAACTGCAGGAACTTCAAACCGGCACTAGGAAACAGACTGAGGAAGCAGAGAAAAAGTGTCTCCTGCAACCCGTTCCCTTGGTGCTAGATGAACGAACGTCTCTCCACTTGCTCAGTTCTGAGAGATAAGTGTGTGTGAAAGCCGTCCTTCACCTAGCTTGTTGGGAACACAAAGTTTCTTTTCAGTTGCAAACTCCATTCCATACATATATATGGGGAGGTACAAGCTCCAACTCGGTTTTACAGTGAAAACTGCAGGAACTTCAAACCGGCACTAAGAAACAGACTGAGAAAGCAGAGAAAAAGTGTCTCCTGCAACCCGTTCCCTTGGTGCTAGATGAACGAACGTCTCTCCACTTGCTCTGTTCTGAGAGATAAGTGTGTGTGAAAGCCGTCCTTCACCTAGCTTGTTGGGAACACAAAGTTTCTTTTCAGTTGCAAACTCCATTCCATACATATATATGGGGAGGTATAAGCTCCAACTCGGTTTGACAGTGAAAACTGCAGGAACTTCAAACCGGCACTAGGAAACAGACTGAGAAAGCAGAGAAAAAGTGTCTCCTGCAACCCGATCCCTTGGTGCTAGATGAACGAATGTCTCTCCACTTGCTCAGTTCTAAGAGACAAGTGTGTGTGAAAGCCGTCCTTCACCTAGCTTGTTGGGAACACAAAGTTTCTTTTCAGTTGCAAACTCCATTCCATACATATATATGGGGAGGTACAAGCTCCAACTCGGTTTTACAGTGAAAACTGCAGGAACTTCAAACCGGCACTAAGAAACAGACTCAGAAAGCAGAGAAAAAGTGTCTCCTGCAACTCGTTCCCTTGGTGCTAGATGAACGAACGTCTCTCCACTTGCTCAGTTCTGAGAGATAAGTGTGTGTGAAAGCCGTCCTTCACATAGCTTGTTGGGAACACAAAGTTTCTTTTCAGTTGCAAACTCCATTCCATACATATATATGGGGAGGTACAAGCTCCAACTCGGATTTACAGTGAAAACTGCAGGAACTTCAAACCGGCACTAGGAAACAGACTGAGAAAGCAGAGAAAAAGTGTCTCCTGCAACCCGTTCCCTTGGTGCTAGATGAACGAACGTCTCTCCACTTGCTCAGTTCTGAGAGATAAGTGTGTGTGAAAGCCGTCCTTCAACTAGCTTGTTGGGAACACAAAGTTTCTTTTCAGTTGCAAACTCCATTCCATACATATATATGGGGAGGTAGAAGCTCCAACTCGGTTTTACAGTGAAAACTGCAGGAACTTCAAACCGGCACTAGGAAACAGACTGAGAAAGCAGAGAAAAAGTGTCTCCTGCAACCCGTTCCCTTGGTGCAAGATGAACGAGCGTCTCTCCACTTGCTCAGTTCTGAGAGATAAGTGTGTGTGAAAGCAGTCCTTCAACTAGCTTGTTGGGAACACAAAGTTTCTTTTCGGTTTCAAACTCCATTCCATACATATATATGGGGAGGTAGAAGCTCCAAATCTGTTTGACAGTGAAAACTGCAGGAACTTCAAACCGGCACAAGGAAACAGACTGAGAAAGCAGAGAAAAAGTGTCCCCTGCAACCCTTTCCCTTGGTGCTAGATGAACGAACGTCTCTCCACTTGCTCAGTTCTGAGAGATAAGTGTGTGTGAAAGCCGTCCTTCACCTAGCTTGTTGGGAACACAAAGTTTCTTTTCAGTTGCAAACTCCATTCCATACATATATATGGGGAGGTAGAAGCTCCAACTCGGTTTTACAGTGAAAACTGCAGGAACTTCAAACCGGCACTAGGAAACAGACTGAGAAAGCCGAGAAAAAGTGTCTCCCGCAACCCGTTCCCTTGGTGCTAGATGAACGAACGTCTCTCCACTTGCTCTGTTCTGAGAGATAAGTGTGTGTGAAAGCCGTCCTTCACCTAGCTTGTTGGGAACACAAAGTTTCTTTTCAGTTGCAAACTCCATTCCATACATATATATGGGTAGGTAGAAGCTCCAAATCGGTTTTACAGTGAAAACTGCAGGAACTTCAAACCGGCACTAGGAAAAAGACTGAGAAAGCAGAGAAAAAGTGTCTCCTGCAACCCGTTCCCTTGGTGCTAGATGAACGAACGTCTCTCCACTTGCTCAGTTCTGAGAGATAAGTGTGTGTGAAAGCCGTCCTTCACCTAGCTTCTTGGGAACACAAAGTTTCATTTCAGTTGCAAACTCCATTCCATACATATATGTGGGGAAGTAGAAGCTCCAACTCGGTTTTACAGTGAAAACTGCAGGAACTTCAAACCGGCACTAGGAAACAGACTGAGAAAGCAGAGAAAAAGTGTCTCCTGCAACCCGTTCCCTTGGTGCAAGATGAACGAACGTCTCTCCACTTGCTCAGTTCTGAGAGATAAGTGCGTGTGAAAGCCGTCCTTCACCTAGCTTGTTGGGAACACAAAGTTTCTTTTCGGTTTCAAACTCCATTCCATACATATATATGGGGAGGTAGAAGCTCCAAATCTGTTTGACAGTGAAAACTGCAGGAACTTCAAACCGGCACTAGGAAACAGACTGAGAAAGCAGAGAAAATGTGTCTCCTGCAACCCTTTCCCTTGGTGCTAGATGAACGAACGTCTCTCCACTTGCTCAGTTCTGAGAGATAAGTGTGTGTGAAAGCCGTCCTTCACCTAGCTTGTTGGGAACACAAAGTTTCTTTTCAGTTGCAAACTCCATTCCATACATATATATGGGGAGGTAGAAGCTCCAACACGGTTTTACAGTGAAAACTGCAGGAACTTCAAACCGGCACTAGGAAACAGACTGAGGAAGCAGAGAAAAAGTGTCTCCTGCAACCCGTTCCCTTGGTGCTAGATGAACGAACGTCTCTCCACTTGCTCTGTTCTGAGAGATAAGTGTGTGTGAAAGCCGTCCTTCACCTAGCTTGTTGGGAACACAAAGTTTCTTTTCAGTTGCAAACTCCATTCCATACATATATATGGGTAGGTACAAGCTCCAAATCGGTTTTACAGTGAAAACTGCAGGAACTTCAAACCGGCACTAGGAAAAAGACTGAGAAAGCAGAGAAAAAGTGTCTCCTGCAACCCGTTCCCTTGGTGCTAGATGAACGAACGTCTCTCCACTTGCTCAGTTCTGAGAGATAAGTGTGTGTGAAAGCCGTCCTTCACCTAGCTTCTTGGGAACACAAAGTTTCATTTCAGTTGCAAACTCCATTCCATACATATATATGGGGAGGTACAAGCTCCAACTCGGATTTACAGTGAAAACTGCAGGAACTTCAAACCGGCACTAGGAAACAGATTGAGGAAGCAGAGAAAAAGTGTCTCCTGCAACCCATTCCCTTGGTGCTAGATGAACGAACGGATCTAAACTTGCTCAGTTCTGAGAGATAAGTGTGTGTGAAAGCCGTCCTTCACCAAGCTTGTTGGGAACACAAAGTTTCTTTTCAGTTGCAAACTCCATTCCATACATATATATGGGGAGGTAGAAGCTCCAAATCTGTTTGACAGTGAAAACTGCAGGAACTTCAAACCGGCACTAGGAAACAGACTGAGAAAGCAGAGAAAAAGTGTCTCCTGCAACCCGTTCCCTTGGTGCTAGATGAACGAACGTCTCTCCACTTGCTCTGTTCTGAGAGATAAGTGTGTGTGAAAGCCGTCCTTCACCTAGCTTGTTGGGAACACAAAGTTTCTTTTCAGTTGCAAACTCCATTCCATACATATATATGGGGAGTTAGAAGCTCCAACTCGGTTTGACAGTGAAAACTGCAGGAACTTCAAACCGGCACAAGGAAACAGACTGAGAAAGCAGGGAAAAAGTCTCTCCTGCAACCCGTTCCCTTGGTGCTAGATGAACGAACGTCTCTCCACTTGCTCAGTTCTGAGAGATAAGTGTGTGTGAAAGCCGTCCTTCACCTAGCTTGTTGGGAACACAAAGTTTCTTTTCAGTTGCAAACTCCATTCCATACATATATATGGGGAGGTACTAGCTCCAACTCGGTTTGACAGTGAAAACTGCAGGAACTTCAAACCGGCACTTGGAAACAGACTGAGAAATCAGAGAAAAAGTGTCTCATGCAACCCGTTCCCTTGGTGCTAGATGAACGAACGTCTCTCCACTTGCTCAGTTCTGAGAGATAAGTGTGTGTGAAAGCCGTCCTTCACCTAGCTTGTTGGGAACACAAAGTTTCTTTTCAGTTGCAAACTCCATTCCATACATATATGTGGGGAGGTACTAGCTCCAACTCGGTTTTACAGTGAAAACTGCAGGAACTTCAAACCGGCACTAGGAAACAGATTGAGAAAGCAGACAAAAAGTGTCCCTGCAACCCGTTCTCTTGGTGCTAGATGAAAGAACGTCTCTCCACTTGCTCTGTTCTGAGAGATAAGTGTGTGTGAAAGCCGTCCTTCACCTAGCTTGTTGGGAACACAAAGTTTCTTTTCAGTTGCAAACTCCATTCCATACATATATATGGGGAGGTAGAAGCTCCAACTCGGTTTGACAGTGAAAACTGCAGGAACTTCAAACCGGCACTAGGAAACAGACTGAGAAAGCAGGGAAAAAGTGTCTCCTGCAACCCGTTCCCTTGGTGCTAGATGAACGAACGTCTCTCCACTTGCTCAGTTCTGAGAGATAAGTGTGTGTGAAAGCCGTCCTTCACCTAGCTTGTTGGGAACACAAAGTTTCTTTTCAGTTGCAAACTCCATTCCATACATATATATGGGGAGGTACTAGCTCCAACTCGGTTTTACAGTGAAAACTGCAGGAACTTCAAACCGGCACTAAGAAACAGACTGAGAAGCAGAGAAAAAGTGTCTCCTGCAACCCGTTCCCTTGGTGCTAGATGAACGAACGTCTCTCCACTTGCTCAGTTCTAAGAGATATGTGTGTGTGAAAGCCGTCCTTCACCTAGCTTGTTGGGAACACAAAGTTTCTTTTCAGTTGCAAACTCCATTCCATACATATATATGGGGAGGTACAAGCTCCAACTCGGTTTTAAAGTGAAAAATGCAGGAACGTCAAACCGGCACTAGGAAACAGACTGAGAAAGCGTAGAGAAAGTGTCTCCTGCAACCCGTTCCCTTGGTGCTAGATGAACGAACGACTCTCCACTTGCTCAGTTCTGAGAGATAAGTGTGTGTGAAAGCCGTCCTTCACCTAGCTTGTTGGGAACACAAAGTTTCTTTTCAGTTGCAAACTCCATTCCATACATATATATGGGGAGGTACTAGCTCCAACTCGGTTTTACAGTGAAAACTGCAGGAACTTCAAACCGGCACTTGGAAACAGACTGAGAAATCAGAGAAAAAGTGTCTCATGCAACCCGTTCCCTTGGTGCTAGATGAACGAAAGTCTCTCCACTTGCTCAGTTCTGAGAGATACGTGTGTGTGAAAGCCGTCCTTCACCTAGCTTGTTGGGAACACAAAGTTTCTTTTCAGTTGCAAACTTCATTCCATACATATATGTGGGGAGGTACTAGCTCCAACTCGGTTTTACAGTGAAAACTGCAGGAACTTCAAACCGGCACTAGGAAACAGATTGAGAAAGCAGACAAAAAGTGTCCCTGCAACCAGTTCTCTTGGTGCTAGATGAACGGACGTCTCTCCACTTGCTCAGTTCTGAGAGATAAGTGTGTGTGAAAGCCGTCCTTCACCTAGCTTGTTGGGAACACAAAGTTTCTTTTCAGTTGCAAACTCCATTCCATACATATATATGGGGAGGTAGAAGCTCCAACTCGGTTTGACAGTGAAAACTGCAGGAACTTCAAACCGGCACTAGGAAACAGACTGAGAAAGAAGGGAAAAAGTGTCTCCTGCAACCCGTTCCCTTGGTGCTAGATGAACGAACGTCTCTCCACTTGCTCAGTTCTGAGAGATAAGTGTGTGTGAAAGCCGTCCTTCAACTATCTTGTTGGGAACACAAAGTTTCTTTTCAGTTGCAAACTCCATTCCATACATATATATGGGGAGGTACTAGCTCCAACTCGGTTTTACAGTGAAAACTGCAGGAACTTCAAACCGGCACTAAGAAACAGACTGAGAAAGCAGAGAAAAAGTGTCTCCTGCAACCCGTTCCCTTGGTGCTAGATGAACGAACGTCTCTCCACTTGCTCAGTTCTGAGAGATAAGTGTGTGTGAAAGCCGTCCTTCACCTAGCTTGTTGGGAACACAAAGTTTCTTTTCAGTTGCAAACTCCATTCCATACATATATATGGGGAGGTATAAGCTCCAACTCGGTTTGACAGTGAAAACTGCAGGAACTTCAAACCGGCACTAGGAAACAGACTGAGAAAGCAGAGAAAAGTGTCTCCTGCAACCCGATCCCTTGGGCTAGATGAACGAATGTCTCTCCACTTGCTCAGTTCTAAGAGACAAGTGTGTGTGAAAGCCGTCCTTCACCTAGCTTGTTGGGAACACAAAGTTTCTTTTCAGTTGCAAACTCCATTCCATACATATATATGGGAAGGTACAAGCTCCAACTCGGTTTTACAGTGAAAACTGCAGGAACTTCAAACCGGCACTAAGAAACAGACTGAGAAAGCAGAGAAAAAAATGTCTCCTGCAACTCGTTCCCTTGGTGCTAGATGAACGAACGTCTCTCCACTTGCTCTGTTCTGAGAGATAAGTGTGTGTGAAAGCCGTCCTTCACCTAGCTTGTTGGGAACACAAAGTTTCTTTTCAGTAGCAAACTCCATTCCATACATATATATGGGGAGGTACAAGCTCCAACTCGTTTTGACAGTGAAAACTGCAGGAACTTCAAACCGGCACTAGGAAACAGACTGAGAAAGCAGAGAAAAAGTGTCTCCTGCAACCCGTTCCCTTGGTGCTAGATGAACGAACGTCTCTCCACTTGCTCAGTTCTGAGAGATAAGTGTGTGTGAAAGCCGTCCTTCACCTAGCTTGTTGGGAACACAAAGTTTCTTTTCAGTTGCAAACTCCATTCCATACATATATATGGGGAGGTAGAAGCTCCAACTCGGTTTTAAAGTGAAAACTGCAGGAACTTCAAACCGGCACTAGGAAACAGACTGAGAAAGCAGAGAAAAAGTGTCTCCTGCAACCCGTTCCCTTGGTGCAAGATGAACGAACGTCTCTCCACTTGCTCAGTTCTGAGAGATAAGTGCGTGTGAAAGCCGTCCTTCACCTAGCTTGTTGGGAACACAAAGTTTCTTTTCGGTTTCAAACTCCATTCCATACATTTATATGGGGAGGTACTAGCTCCAACTCGGTTTGACAGTGAAAACTGCAGGAACTTCAAACCGGCACTAGGAAACAGACTGAGAAAGCAGAGAAAAAGTGTCTCCTGCAACCCTTTCCATTGGTGCTAGATGAACGAACGTCTCTCCACTTGCTCAGTTCTGAGAGATAAGTGTGTGTGAAAGCCGTCCTTCACCTAGCTTGTTGGGAACACAAAGTTTCTTTTCAGTTGCAAACTCCATTCCATACTTATATATGGGGAGGTAGAAGCTCCAAATCGGTTTTACAGTGAAAACTGCAGGAACTTCAAACCGGCACTAGGAAACAGACTGAGAAAGCAGAGAAAAAGTGTCTCCTGCAACCCGTTCCCTTGGTGCTAGATGAACGAACGTCTCTCCCCTTGCTCTGTTCTGAGAGATAATTGTGTGTGAAAGCCGTCCTTCACCTATCTTGTGGGAACACAAAGTTTCTTTTCAGTTGCAAACTCCATTCCATACATATATATGGGTAGGTACAAGCTCCAAATCGGTTTTACAGTGAAAACTGCAGGAACTTCAAACCGGCACTAGGAAACAGACTGAGGAAGCAGAGAAATAGTGTCTCCTGCAACCCGTTCCCTTGGTGCTAGATGAACGAACGTCTCTCCACTTGCTCAGTTCTGAGAGATAAGTGTGTGTGAAAGCCGTCCTTCACCTAGCTTGTTGGGAACACAAAGTTTCTTTTCAGTTGCAAACTCCATTCCATACATATATATGGGGAGGTACAAGCTCCAACTCGATTTTACAGTGAAAACTGCAGGAACTTCAAACCGGCACTAAGAAACAGACTGAGAAAGCAGAGAAAAAGTTTCTCCTGCAACCCGTTCCCTTGGTGCTAGATGAACGAACGTCTCTCCACTTGCTCTGTTCTGAGAGATAAGTGTGTGTGAAAGCCGTCCTTCACCTAGCTTGTTGGGAACACAAAGTTTCTTTTCAGTTGCAAACTCCATTCCATACATATATATGGGGAGGTATAAGCTCCAACTCGGTTTGACAGTGAAAACTGCAGGAACTTCAAACCGGCACTAGGAAACAGACTGAGAAAGCAGAGAAAAAGTGTCTCCTGCAACCCGATCCCTTGGTGCTAGATGAACGAATGTCTCTCCACTTGCTCAGTTCTAAGAGACAAGTGTGTGTGAAAGCCGTCCTTCACCTAGCTTGTTGGGAACACAAAGTTTCTTTTCAGTTGCAAACTCCATTCCATACATATATATGGGGAGGTACAAGCTCCAACTCGGTTTGACAGTGAAAACTGCAGGAACTTCAAACCGGCACTAAGAAACAGACTCAGAAAGCAGAGAAAAAGTTTCTCCTGCAACTCGTTCCCTTGGTGCTAGATGAACGAACGTCTCTCCACTTGCTCTGTTCTGAGAGATAAGTGTGTGTGAAAGCCGTCCTTCACATAGCTTGTTGGGAACACAAAGTTTCTTTTCAGTTGCAAACTCCATTCCATACATATATATGGGGAGGTACAAGCTCCAACTCGGATTTACAGTGAAAACTGCAGGAACTTCAAACCGGCACTAGGAAACAGACTGAGAAAGCAGAGAAAAAGTGTCTCCTGCAACCCGTTCCCTTGGTGATAGATGAACGAACGTCTCTCCACTTGCTCAGTTCTGAGAGATAAGTGTGTGTGAAAGCCGTCCTTCACCTAGCTTGTTGGGAACACAAAGTTTCTTTTCAGTTGCAAACTCCATTCCATACATATATATGGGGAGGTAGAAGCTCCAACTCGGTTTTACAGTGAAAACTGCAGGAACTTCAAACCGGCACTAGGAAACAGACTGAGAAAGCAGAGAAAAAGTGTCTCCTGCAACCCGTTCCCTTGGTGCAAGATGAACGAACGTCTCTCCACTTGCTCAGTTCTGAGAGATAAGTGCGTGTGAAAGCCGTCCTTCACCTAGCTTGTTGGGAACACAAAGTTTCTTTTCGGTTTCAAACTCCATTCCATACATATATATGGGGAGTTAGAAGCTCCAAATCTGTTTGACAGTGAAAACTGCAGGAACTTCAAACCGGCACTAGGAAACAGACTGAGAAAGCAGAGAAAAAGTGTCCCCTGCAACCCTTTCCCTTGGTGCTAGATGAACGAACGTCTCTCCACTTGCTCAGTTCTGAGAGATAAGTGTGTGTGAAAGCCGTCCTTCACCTAGCTTGTTGGGAACACAAAGTTTCTTTTCAGTTGCAAACTCCATTCCATACATATATATGGGGAGGTAGAAGCTCCAACTCGGTTTTACAGTGAAAACTGCAGGAACTTCAAACCGGCACTAGGAAACAGACTGAGAAAGCCGAGAAAAAGTGTCTCCCGCAACCCGTTCCCTTGGTGCTAGATGAACGAACGTCTCTCCACTTGCTCTGTTCTGAGAGATAAGTGTGTGTGAAAGCCGTCCTTCACCTAGCTTGTTGGGAACACAAAGTTTCTTTTCAGTTGCAAACTCCATTCCATACATATATATGGGTAGGTAGAAGCTCCAAATCGGTTCTACAGTGAAAACTGCAGGAACTTCAAAACGGCACTAGGAAACAGACTGAGAAAGCAGAGAAAAAGTGTCTCCTGCAACCCGTTCCCTTGGTGCTAGATGAACGAACGTCTCTCCACTTGCTCTGTTCTGAGAGATAATTGTGTGTGAAAGCCGTCCTTCACCTAGCTTGTGGGAACACAAAGTTTCTTTTCAGTTGCAAACTCCATTCCATACATATATATGGGTAGGTACAAGCTCCAAATCGGTTTTACAGTGAAAACTGCAGGAACTTCAAACCGGCACTAGGAAACAGACTGAGGAAGCAGAGAAAAAGTGTCTCCTGCAACCCGTTCCCTTGGTGCTAGATGAACGAACGTCTCTCCACTTGCTCAGTTCTGAGAGATAAGTGTGTGTGAAAGCCGTCCTTCACCTAGCTTGTTGGGAACACAAAGTTTCTTTTCAGTTGCAAACTCCATTCCATACATATATATGGGGAGGTACAAGCTCCAACTCGGTTTTACAGTGAAAACTGCAGGAACTTCAAACCGGCACTAAGAAACAGACTGAGAAAGCAGAGAAAAAGTGTCTCCTGCAAACCGTTCCCTTGGTGCTAGATGAACGAACGTCTCTCCACTTGCTCTGTTCTGAGAGATAAGTGTGTGTGAAAGCCGTCCTTCACCTAGCTTGTTGGGAACACAAAGTTTCTTTTCAGTTGCAAACTCCATTCCATACATATATATGGGGAGGTATAAGCTCCAACTCGGTTTGACAGTGAAAACTGCAGGAACTTCAAACCGGCACTAGGAAACAGACTGAGAAAGCAGAGAAAAAGTGTCTCCTGCAACCCGATTCCTTGGTGCTAGATGAACGAATGTCTCTCCACTTGCTCAGTTCTAAGAGACAAGTGTGTGTGAAAGCCGTCCTTCACCTAGCTTGTTGGGAACACAAAGTTTCTTTTCAGTTGCAAACTCCATTCCATACATATATATGGGGAGGTACAAGCTCCAACTCGGTTTTACAGTGAAAACTGCAGGAACTTCAAACCGGCACTAAGAAACAGACTCAGAAAGCAGAGAAAAAGTGTCTCCTGCAACTCGTTCCCTTGGTGCTAGATGAACGAACGTCTCTCCACTTGCTCAGTTCTGAGAGATAAGTGTGTGTGAAAGCCGTCCTTCACATAGCTTGTTGGGAACACAAAGTTTCTTTTCAGTTGCAAACTCCATTCCATACATATATATGGGGAGGTACAAGCTCCAACTCGGATTTACAGTGAAAACTGCAGGAACTTCAAACCGGCACTAGGAAACAGACTGAGAAAGCAGAGAAAAAGTGTCTCCTGCAACCCGTTCCCTTGGTGCTAGATGAACGAACGTCTCTCCACTTGCTCAGTTCTGAGAGATAAGTGTGTGTGAAAGCCGTCCTTCAACTAGCTTGTTGGGAACACAAAGTTTCTTTTCAGTTGCAAACTCCATTCCATACATATATATGGGGAGGTAGAAGCTCCAACTCGGTTTTACAGTGAAAACTGCAGGAACTTCAAACCGGCACTAGGAAACAGACTGAGAAAGCAGAGAAAAAGTGTCTCCTGCAACCCGTTCCCTTGGTGCAAGATGAACGAACGTCTCTCCACTTGCTCAGTTCTGAGAGATAAGTGCGTGTGAAAGCCGTCCTTCACCTAGCTTGTTGGGAACACAAAGTTTCTTTTCGGTTTCAAACTCCATTCCATACATATATATGGGGAGGTAGAAGCTCCAAATCTGTTTGACAGTGAAAACTGCAGGAACTTCAAACCGGCACTAGGAAACAGACTGAGAAAGCAGAGAAAAAGTGTCCCCTGCAACCCTTTCCCTTGGTGCTAGATGAACGAACGTCTCTCCACTTGCTCAGTTCTGAGAGATAAGTGTGTGTGAAAGCCGTCCTTCACCTAGCTTGTTGGGAACACAAAGTTTCTTTTCAGTTGCAAACTCCATTCCATACATATATATGGGGAGGTAGAAGCTCCAACTCGGTTTTACAGTGAAAACTGCAGGAACTTCAAACCGGCACTAGGAAACAGACTGAGAAAGCCGAGAAAAAGTGTCTCCCGCAACCCGTTCCCTTGGTGCTAGATGAACGAACGTCTCTCCACTTGCTCTGTTCTGAGAGATAAGTGTGTGTGAAAGCCGTCCTTCACCAAGCTTGTTGGGAACACAAAGTTTCTTTTCAGTTGCAAACTCCATTCCATACATATATATGGGTAGGTAGAAGCTCCAAATCGGTTTTACAGTGAAAACTGCAGGAACTTCAAACCGGCACTAGGAAAAAGACTGAGAAAGCAGAGAAAAAGTGTCTCCTGCAACCCGTTCCCTTGGTGCTAGATGAACGAACGTCTCTCCACTTGCTCTGTTCTGAGAGATAAGTGTGTGTGAAAGCCGTCCTTCACCTAGCTTCTTGGGAACACAAAGTTTCATTTCAGTTGCAAACTCCATTCCATACATATATATGGGGAGGTATAAGCTCCAACTCGGTTTCACAGTGAAAACTGCAGGAACTTCAAACCGGCACTAGGAAACAGACTGAGAAAGCAGAGAAAAAGTGTCTCCTGCAACCCGTTCCCTTGGTGCAAGATGAACGAAAGTCTCTCCACTTGCTCAGTTCTGAGAGATAAGTGCGTGTGAAAGCCGTCCTTCACCTAGCTTGTTGGGAACACAAAGTTTCTTTTCGGTTTCAAACTCCATTCCATACATATATATGGGGAGGTAGAAGCTCCAAATCTGTTTGACAGTGAAAACTGCAGGAACTTCAAACCGGCACTAGGAAACAGACTGAGAAAGCAGAGAAAATGTGTCTCCTGCAACCCTTTCCCTTGGTGCTAGATGAACGAACGTCTCTCCACTTGCTCAGTTCTGAGAGATAAGTGTGTGTGAAAGCCGTCCTTCACCTAGCTTGTTGGGAACACAAAGTTTCTTTTCAGTTGCAAACTCCATTCCATACATATATATGGGGAGGTAGAAGCTCCAACTCGGTTTTACAGTGAAAACTGCAGGAACTTCAAACCGGCACTAGGAAACAGACTGAGAAAGCCGAGAAAAAGTGTCTCCTGCAACCCGTTCCCTTGGTGCTAGATGAACGAACGTCTCTCCACTTGCTCTGTTCTGAGAGATAAGTGTGTGTGAAAGCCGTCCTTCACCTAGCTTGTTGGGAACACAAAGTTTCTTTTCAGTTGCAAACTCCATTCCATACATATATATGGGTAGGTACAAGCTCCAAATCGGTTTTACAGTGAAAACTGCAGGAACTTCAAACCGGCACTAGGAAAAAGACTGAGAAAGCAGAGAAAAAGTGTCTCCTGCAACCCGTTCCCTTGGTGCTAGATGAACGAACGTCTCTCCACTTGCTCAGTTCTGAGAGATAAGTGTGTGTGAAAGCCGTCCTTCACCTAGCTTGTTGGGAACACAAAGTTTCTTTTCAGTTGCAAACTCCATTCCATACATATATATGAGGAGGTACAAGCTCCAACTCGGTTTGACAGTGAAAACTGCAGGAACTTCAAACCGGCACTAGGAAACAGACTGAGAAAGCAGAGAAAAAGTGTCTCCTGCAACCCGTTCCCTTGGTGCTAGATGAACGAACGTCTCTCCACTTGCTCTGTTCTGAGAGATAAGTGTGTGTGAAAGCCGTCCTTCACCTAGCTTGTTGGGAACACAAAGTTTCTTTTCAGTTGCAAACTCCATTCCATACATATATATGGGTAGGTACAAGCTCCAAATCGGTTTTACAGTGAAAACTGCAGGAACTTCAAACCGGCACTAGGAAACAGACTGAGAAAGCAGAGAAAAAGTGTCTCCTGCAACCCGTTCCCTTAGTGCTAGATGAACGAACTTCTCTTCACTTGCTCAGTTCTGAGAGATAAGTGCGTGTGAAAGCCGTCCTTCACTTGGATTGTTGGGAACACAAAGTTTCTTTTCAGTTTCAAACTCCATTCCATACATATATATGGGGAGGTAGAAGCTCCAAATCTGTTTGACAGTGAAAACTGCAGGAACTTAAAACCGGCACTAGGAAACAGACTGAGAAAGCAGAGAAAAAGTGTCTCCAGCAACCCGTTCCCTTGGTGCTAGATGAACGAAGGTCTCTCCACTTGCTCAGTTCTGAGAGATTAGTGTGTGTGAAAGCCGTCCTTCACCTATCTTGTTGGGAACACAAAGTTTCTTTTCAGTTGCAAACTCCATTCCATACATATATATGGGGAGGTACAAGCTCCAACTCGGTTTTACAGTGAAAAATGCAGGAACGTCAAACCGGCACTAGGAAACAGACTGAGAAAGCAGAGAGAAAGAGTCTCCTGCAACCCGTTCCGTTGGTGCTAGATGAACGAACGACTCTCCACTTGCTCAGTTCTGAGAGATAAGTGTGTGTGAAAGCCGTCCTTCAGCTAGCTTGTTGGGAACACAAAGATTCTTTTCAGTTGCAAACTCCATTCCATACATATATATGGGGAGGTAGAAGCTCCAAATCTGTTTGACAGTGAAAACTGCAGGAACTTCAAACCGGCACTAGGAAACAGACTGAGAAAGCAGAGAAAAAGTGTCTCCTGCAATCCGATCCCTTGGTGCTAGATGAACGAATGTCTCTCCACTTGCTCAGTTCTAAGAGACAAGTGTGTGTGAAAGCCGTCCTTCACCTAGCTTGTTGGGAACACAAAGTTTCTTTTCAGTTGCAAACTCCATTCCATACATATATATGGGGAGGTACAAGCTCCAACTCGGTTTTACAGTGAAAACTGCAGGAACTTCAAACCGGCACTAAGAAACAGACTGAGAAAGCAGAGAAAAAGTGTCTCCTGCAACTCGTTCCCTTGGTGCTAGATGAACGAACGTCTCTCCACTTGCTCAGTTCTGAGAGATAAGTGTGTGTGAAAGCCGTCCTTCACCTAGCTTGTTGGGAACACAAAGTTTCTTTTCAGTTGCAAACTCCATTCCATACATATATATGGGGAGGTACAAGCTCCAAATCGGTTTGACAGTGAAAACTGCAGGAACTTCAAACCGGCACTAGGAAACAGACTGAGAAAACAGAGAAAAAGTGTCTCCTGCAACCCGTTCCCTTGGTGCTAGATGAACGAACGTCTCTCCACTTGCTCAGTTCTGAGAGATAAGTGTGTGTGAAAGCCGTCCTTCACCTAGCTTGTTGGGAACACAAACTTTCTTTTCAGTTGCAAACTCCATTCCATACATATATATGGGGAGGTAGAAGCTCCAACTCGGTTTTACAGTGAAAAATGCAGGAACGTCAAACCGGCACTAGGAAACAGACTGAGAAAGCAGAGAGAAAGAGTCTCCTGCAACCCGTTCCGTTGGTGCTAGATGAACGAACGACTCTCCACTTGCTCAGTTCTGAGAGATAAGTGTGTGTGAAAGCCGTCCTTCAGCTAGCTTGTTGGGAACACAAAGATTCTTTTCAGTTGCAAACTCCATTCCATACATATATATGGGGAGGTAGAAGCTCCAAATCTGTTTGACAGTGAAAACTGCAGGAACTTCAAACCGGCACTAGGAAACAGACTGAGAAAGCAGAGAAAAAGTGTCTCCTGCAATCCGATCCCTTGGTGCTAGATGAACGAATGTCTCTCCACTTGCTCAGTTCTAAGAGACAAGTGTGTGTGAAAGCCGTCCTTCACCTAGCTTGTTGGGAACACAAAGTTTCTTTTCAGTTGCAAACTCCATTCCATACATATATATGGGGAGGTACAAGCTCCAACTCGGTTTTACAGTGAAAACTGCAGGAACTTCAAACCGGCACTAAGAAACAGACTGAGAAAGCAGAGAAAAAGTGTCTCCTGCAACTCGTTCCCTTGGTGCTAGATGAACGAACGTCTCTCCACTTGCTCAGTTCTGAGAGATAAGTGTGTGTGAAAGCCGTCCTTCACCTAGCTTGTTGGGAACACAAAGTTTCTTTTCAGTTGCAAACTCCATTCCATACATATATATGGGGAGGTACAAGCTCCAAATCGGTTTGACAGTGAAAACTGCAGGAACTTCAAACCGGCACTAGGAAACAGACTGAGAAAACAGAGAAAAAGTGTCTCCTGCAACCCGTTCCCTTGGTGCTAGATGAACGAACGTCTCTCCACTTGCTCAGTTCTGAGAGATAAGTGTGTGTGAAAGCCGTCCTTCACCTAGCTTGTTGGGAACACAAACTTTCTTTTCAGTTGCAAACTCCATTCCATACATATATATGGGGAGGTAGAAGCTCCAACTCGGTTTTACAGTGAAAACTGCAGGAACTTCAAACCGGCACTAGGAAACAGACTGAGAAAGCAGAGAAAAAGTGTCTCCTGCAACCCGTTCCCTTGGTGCTAGATGAACGAACGTCTCTCCACTTGCTCTGTTCTGAGAGATAAGTGTGTGTGAAAGCCGTCCTTCACCTAGCTTGTTGGGAACACAAAGTTTCTTTTCAGTTGCAAACTACATTCCATACATATATATGGGTAAGTACAAGCTCCAAATCGGTTTTACAGTGAAAACTGCAGAAACTTCAAACCGGCACTAGGAAACAGACTGAGAAAGCAGAGAAAAAGTGTCTCCTGCAACCCGTTCCCTAGGTGCTAGATGAACGAACGTCTCTCCACTTGCTCAGTTCTGAGAGATAAGTGTGTGTGAAAGCCGTCCTTCACCTAGCTTCTTGGGAACACAAAGTTTCATTTCAGTTGCAAACTCCATTCCATACATATATATGGGGAGGTACAAGCTCCAACTCGGATTTACAGTGAAAACTGCAGGAACTTCAAACCGGCACTAGGAAACAGACTGAGGAAGCAGAGAAAAAGTGTCTCCTGCAACCCATTCCCTTGGTGCTAGATGAACGAACGTCTCTCCACTTGCTCAGTTCTGAGAGATAAGTGTGTGTGAAAGCCGTCCTTCACCTAGCTTGTTGGGAACACAAAGTTTCTTTTCAGTTGCAAACTCCATTCCATACATATATATGGGGAGGTAGAAGCTCCAAATCTGTTTGACTGTGAAAACTGCAGGAACTTCAAACCGGCACTAGGAAACAGACTGTGAAAGCAGAGAAAAAGTGTCTCCTGCAACCCGTTCCCTTGGTGCTAGATGAACGAACGTCTCTCCACTTGCTCTGTTCTGAGAGATAAGTGCGTGTGAAAGCCGTCCTTCACTTGGCTTGTTGGGAACACAAAGTTTCTTTTCAGTTTCAAACTCCATTCCATACATATATATGGGGAGGTAGAAGCTCAAAATCTGTTTGACAGTGAAAACTGCAGGAACTTCAAACCGGCACTAGTAAACAGACTGAGAAAGCAGAGAAAAAGTGTCTCCAGCAACCCGTTCCCTTGGTGCTAGATGAACGAACGTCTCTCCACTTGCTCAGTTCTGAGAGATTAGTGTGTGTGAAAGCCGTCCTTCACCTAGCTTGTTGGGAACACAAAGTTTCTTTTCAGTTGCAAACTCCATTCCATACATATATATGGGGAGGTACTAGCTCCAACTCGGTTTGACAATGAAAACTGCAGGAACTTCAAACCGGCACTAGGAAACAGATTGAGAATGCAGACAAAAAGTGTCTCCTGCAACCCGTTCCCTTGGTGCTAGATGAATGAACGTCTCTCCACTTGCTCAGTTCTGAGAGATAAGTGTGTGTGAAAGCCGTCCTTCACCTAGCTTGTTGGGAACACAAAGTTTCTTTTCAGTTGCAAACTCCATTCCATACATATATATGGGGAGGTAGAAGCTCCAACTCGGTTTGACAGTGAAAACTGCAGGAACTTCAAACCGGCACTAGGAAACAGACTGAGAAAGCAGAGAAAAAGTGTCTCCTGCAAACCGTTCCCTTAGTGCTAGATGAACGAACTTCTCTTCACTTGCTCAGTTCTGAGAGATAAGTGCGTGTGAAAGCCGTCCTTCACTTGGCTTGTTGGGAACACAAAGTTTCTTTTCAGTTTCAAACTCCATTCCATACATATATATGGGGAGGTAGAAGCTCCAAATCTGTTTGACAGTGAAAACTGCAGGAACTTCAAACCGGCACTAGGAAACAGACTGAGAAAGCAGAGAAAAAGTGTCTCCTGCAACACGTTCCCTTGGTGCTAGATGAACGAACGTCTCTCCACTTGCTCTGTTCTGAGAGATAAGTGTGTGTGAAAGCCGTGCTTCAACTAGCATGTTGGGAACACAAAGTTTCTTTTCAGTTGCAAACTCCATTCCATACATATATATGGGGAGGTAGAAGCTCCAACTCGGTTTGACAGTGAAAACTGCAGGAACTTCAAACCGGCACTAGGAAACAGACTGAGAAAGCAGAGAAAAAGTGTCTCCTGCAACCCGTTCCCTTAGTGCTAGATGAACGAACGTCTCTCCACTTGCTCAGTTCTGAGAGATAAGTGTGTGTGAAAGCCGTCCTTCACCTAGCTTGTTGGGAACACAAAGTATCTTTCCAGTTGCAAACTCCATTCCATACATATATATGGGGAGGTACAAGCTCCAACCCGGTTTGACAGTGAAAACTGCAGGAACTTCAAAACGGCACTAAGAAACAGACTGAGAAAGCAGAGAAAAAGTGTCTCCTGCAACCCATACCCTTGATGCTAGATGAACGAACGTCTCTCCACTTGCTCAGTTCTGAGAGATAAGTGTGTGTGAAAGCCGTCCTTCACCTAGCTTGTTGGGAACACAAAGTTTCTTTTCAGTTGCAAACTCCATTCCATACATATATATGGGGAGGTACAAGCTCCAACTCGGTTTTACAGTGAAAACTGCAGGAACTTCAAACCGGCACTAGGAAACAGACTGAGAAAGCAGAGACAAAGTGTCTCCTGCAACCCGTTCCCTTGGTGCTAGATGAACGAACGTCTCTCCACTTGCTCAGTTCTGAGAGATAAGTGTGTGTGAAAGCCGTCCTTCACCTAGCTTGTTGGGAACACAAAGTTTCTTTTCGGTTTCAAACTCCATTCCATATATATATATGGGGAGGTAGAAGCTCCAAATCTGTTTGACAGTGAAAACTGCAGGAACTTCAAACCGGCACTAGGAAACAGACTGAGAAAGCAGAGAAAAAGTTTCTCCTGCAACCCGTTCCCTTGGTGCTAGATTAACGAACGTCTCTCCACTTGCTCAGTTCTGAGAGATAAGTGTGTGTGAAAGCCGTCCTTCACCTAGCTTGTTGGGAACACAAAGTTTCTTTTCAGTTGCAAACTCCATTCCATACATATATATGGGGAGGTAGAAGCTCCAACTCGGTTTTACAGTGAAAACTGCAGGAACTTCAAACCGGCACTAGGAAACAGACTGAGAAAGCAGAGAAAAAGTGTCTCCTGCAACCCGTTCCCTTGGTGCTAGATGAACGAACGTCTCTCCACTTGCTCAGTTCTGAGAGATAAGTGTGTGTGAAAGCCGTCCTTCACCTAGCTTGATGGGAACACAAAGTTTCTTTTCAGTTGCAAACTCCATTCCATACATATATATGGGGAGGTAGAAGCTCCAACTCGGTTTGACAGTGAAAACTGCAGGAACTTCAAACCGGCACTAGGAAACAGACTGAGAAAGCAGAGAAAAACTGTCTCCTGCAACCCGTTCCCTTGGTTCTAGATGAACGAAAGTCTCTCCACTTGCTCAGGTCTGAGAGATACGTGTGTGTGAAAGCCGTCCTTCACCTAGCTTGTTGGGAACACAAAGTTTCTTTTCAGTTGCAAACTCCATTCCATACATATATATGGGGGGGGAATAGCTCCAACTCGGTTTTACAGTGAAAACTGCAGGAACTTCAAACCGGCACTAGGAAACAGATTGAGAAAGCAGACAAAAAGTGTCTCCTGCAACCCGTTCCCTTGGTGCTAGATGAACGAACGTCTCTCCACTTGCTCAGTTCTGAGAGATAGGTGTGTGTGAAAGCCGCCCTTCACCTAGCTTGTTGGGAACACAAAGTTTCTTTTAAGTTTCAAACTTCATTCCATGCATATATATGGGGAGGTAGAAGCTCCAAATCTGTTTGACAGTGAAAACTGCAGGAACTTCAAACCAGCACTAGGAAACAGATTCAGAAAGCAGAGAAAAAGTGTCTCCTGCAACACGTTCCCTTGGTGCTAGATGAACGAAAGTCTCTCCACTTGCTCAGTTCTGAGAGATAAGTGCGTGTGAAAGCCGTCCTTCACCTAGCTTGTTGGGAACACAAAGTTTCTTTTCGGTTTCAAACTCCATTCCATACATATATATGGGGAGGTAGAAGCTCCAAATCTGTTTGACAGTGAAAACTGCAGGAACTTCAAACCGGCACTAGGAAACAGACTGAGAAAGCAGAGAAAAAGTGTCTCCTGCAACCCGTTCCCCTGGTGCTAGATGAACGAACGTCTCTCCACTTGCTCAGTTCTGAGAGATAAGTGCGTGTGAAAGCCGTCCTTCACCTAGCTTGTTGGGAACACAAAGTTTCTTTTCGGTTTCAAACTCCATTCCATACGTATATATGGGGAGGTAGAAGCTCCAAATCTGTTTGACAGTGAAAACTGCAGGAACTTCAAACCGGCACTAGGAAACAGACTGAGAAAGCAGAGAAAAAGTGTCTCCTGCAACCCGTTCCCTTGGTGCTAGATGAACGAACGTCTCTCCACTTGCTCAGTTCTGAGAGATAAGTGTGTGTGAAAGCCGTCCTTCACCTAGCTTGTTGGGAACACAAAGTTTCTTTTCAGTTGCAAACTCCATTCCATACATATATATGGGGAGGTACAAGCTCCAACTCGGTTTGACAGTGAAAACTGCAGGAACTTCAAACCGGCACTAGGAAACAGACTGAGAAAGCAGAGAAAAAGTGTCTCCTGCAACCCGTTCCCTTGCTGCTAGATGAACGAACGTCTCTCCACTTGCTCAGTTCTGAGAGATAAGTGTGTGTGAAAGCCGTCCTTCACCTAGCTTGTTGGGAACACAAAGTTTCTTTTCAGTTGCTAACTCCATTCCATACATATATATGGGTAGGTACAAGCTCCAAATCGGTTTTACAGTGAAAACTGCAGGAACTTCAAACCGGCACTAGGAAAAAGACTGAGAAAGCAGAGAAAAAGTGTCTCCTGCAACCCGTTCCCTTGGTGCTAGATGAACGAACGTCTCTCCACTTGCTCAGTTCTGAGAGATAAGTGTGTGTGAAAGCCGTCCTTCACCTAGCTTCTTGGGAACACAAAGTTTCATTTCAGTTGCAAACACCATTCCATACATATATATGGGGAGGTACAAGCTCCAACTCGGATTTACAGTGAAAACTGCAGGAACTTCAAACCGGCACTAGGAAACAGACTGAGGAAGCAGAGAAAAAGTGTCTCCTGCAACCCGTTCCCTTGGTGCTAGATGAACGAACGTCTCTCCACTTGCTCAGTTCTGAGAGATAAGTGTGTGTGAAAGCCGTCCTTCACCTAGCTTGTTGGGAACACAAAGTTTCTTTTCATTTGCAAACTCCATTCCATACATATATATGGGGAGGTAGAAGCTCCAACTCGATTTTACAGTGAAAACTGCAGGAACTTCAAACCGGCACTAAGAAACAGACTGAGAATGCAGAGAAAAAGTTTCTCCTGCAACCCGATCACTTGGTGCTAGATGAACGAATGTCTCTCCACTTGCTCAGTTCTAAGAGACAAGTGTGTGTGAAAGCCGTCCTTCACCTAGCTTGTTGGGAACACAAAGCTTCTTTTCAGTTGCAAACCCCGTTCCATACATATATATCGGGAGGTAGAAGCTCCAAATCTGTTTGACAGTGAAAACTGCAGGAACTTCAAACCGGCACTAAGAAACAGACTGAGAAAGCAGAGAAAAAGAGTCTCCTGCAACCCTTTCCCTTGGTGCTAGATGAACGAACGTCTCTCCACTTGCTCAGTTCTGAGAGATAAGTGTGTGTGAAAGCCGTCCTTCACCTATCTTGTTGGGAACACAAGTTTCTTTTCAGTTGCAAACTCCATTCCATACATATATATGGGGAGGTACAAGCTCCAACTCGGTTTGACAGTGAAAACTGCAGGAACTTCAAACCGGCACTAGAAAACAGACTGAGAAAGCAGAGAAAAAGTGTCTCCTGCAACCCGTTCCCTTGGTGCTAGATGAACGAACTTCTCTCCACTTGCTCAGTTCTGAGAGATAAGTGTGTGTGAAAGCCGTCCTTCACCTAGCTTGTTGGGAACACAAAGTTTCTTTTCAGTTGCAAACTCCATTCCATACATATATATGGGGAGGAACTAGCTCCAACTCGGTTTGACAGTGAAAACTGCAGGAACTTCAAACCGGCACTAGGAAACAGACTGAGGAAGCAGAGAAAAAGTGTCTCCTGCAACCCGTTCCCTTGGTGCTAGATGAACGAACGTCTCTCCACTTGCTCTGTTCTGAGAGATAAGTGTGTGTGAAAGCCGTCCTTCACCTAGCTTGTTGGGAACACAAAGTTTCTTTTCAGTTGCAAAATCCATTCCATACATATATATGGGGAGGTAGAAGCTCCAAATCTGTTTGACAGTGAAAACTGCAGGAACTTCAAACCGGCACTAGGAAACAGACTGAGAAAGCAGAGAAATAGTGTCTCCTGCAACCCGTTCCCTTGGTGCTAGATGAACGAACGTCTCTCCACTTGCTCTGTTCTGAGAGATAAGTTTGTGTGAAAGCCGTCCTTCACCTAGCTTGTTGGGAACACAAAGTTTCTTTTCAGTTGCAAACTCCATTCCATACATATATATGGGGAGGTACTAGCTCTAACTCGGTTTTACAGTGAAAACTGCAGGAACTTCAAACCGGCACTAAGAAACAGACTGAGAAAGCAGAGAAAAAGTGTCTCCTGCAACCCGTTCCCTTGGTGCTAGATGAACGAACGTCTCTCCACTTGCTCAGTTCTGAGAGATAAGTGCGTGTGAAAGCCGTACTTCACCTAGCTTGTTGGGAACACAAAGTTTCTTTTTGGTTTCAAACTCCATTCCATACATATATATGGGGGGGTAGAAGCTCCAAATCTGTTTGACAGTGAAAACTGCAGGAACTTCAAACCGGCACTAAGAAACAGACTCAGAAAGCAGAGAAAAAGTGTCTCCTGCAACCCGTTCCCTTGGTGCTAGGTGAACGAACGTCTCTCCACTTGCTCAGTTCTGAGAGATAAGTGTGTGTGAAAGCCGTCCTTCACATAGCTTGTTGGGAACACAAAGTTTCTTTTCAGTTGCAAACTCCATTCCATACATATATATGGGTAGGTACAAGCTCCAAATCGGTTTTACAGTGAAAACTGCAGGAACTTCAAACCGGCACTAGGAAAAAGACTGAGAAAGCAGAGAAAAAGTGTCTCCTGCAACCCGTTCCGTTGGTGCTATATGAACGAACGTCTCTCCACTTGCTCAGTTCTGAGAGATAAGTGTGTGTGAAAGCCGTCCTTCACCTAGCTTCTTGGGAACACAAAGTTTCATTTCACTTGCAAACTCCATTCCATACATATATATGGGGAGGTACAAGCTCCAACTCGGATTTACAGTGAAAACTGCAGGAACTTCAAACCGGCACTAGGAAAAAGACTGAGAAAGCAGAGAAAAAGTGTCTCCTGCAACCCGTTCCGTTGGTGCTAGATGAACGAACGTCTCTCCACTTGCTCAGTTCTGAGAGATAAGTGTGTGTGAAAGCCGTCCTTCACCTAGCTTCTTGGGAACACAAAGTTTCATTTCACTTGCAAACTCCATTCCATACATATATATGGGGAGGTACAAGCTCCAACTCGGATTTACAGTGAAAACTGCAGGAACTTCAAACCGGCACTAGGAAACAGACTGAGGAAGCAGAGAAAAAGTGTCTCCTGCAACCCGTTCCCTTGGTGCTAGATAAACGAACGTCTCTCCACTTGCTCAGTTCTGAGAGATAAGTGTGTGTGAAAGCCGTCATTCACCTAGCTTGTTGGGAACACAAAGTTTCTTTTCAGTTGCAAACTCCATTCCATACATATATATGGGTAGGTACAAGCTCCAACTCGGTTTTACAGTGAAAACAGCAGGAACTTCAAACCGGCACTAAGAAACAGACTGAGAATGCAGAGAAAAAGTGTCACCTGCAACCCGTTCCCTTGGTGCTAGATGAACGAACGTCTCTCCACTTGCTCTGTTCTGAGAGATAAGTGTGTGTGAAAGCCGTCCTTCACCTAGCTTGTTGGGAACACAAAGTTTCTTTTCAGTTGCAAACTCCATTCCATACATATATATGGGGAGGTAGAAGCTCCAACTCGGTTTGACAGTGAAAACTGCAGGAACATCAAACCGGCACTAGGAAACAGACTGAGAAAGCAGAGAAAAAGTGTCTCCTGCAACCCGTTCCCTTGGTGCTAGATGAACGAACGTCTCTCCACTTGCTCAGTTCTGAGAGATAAGTGCGTGTGAAAGCCGTCCTTCACCTAGCTTGTTGGGAACACAAAGTTTCTTTTCGGTTTCAAACTCCATTCCATACATATATATGGGGAGGTATAAGCTCCAAATCTGTTTGACAGTGAAAACTGCAGGAACTTCAAGCCGGCACTAGGAAACAGACTGAGAAAGCAGAGAAAAAGTGTCTCCTGCAACCCGTTCCCTTGGTGCTAGATGAACGAACGTCTCTCCACTTGCTCTGTTCTGAGAGATAAATGTGTGTGAAAGCCGTCCTTCACCTAGCTTGTTGGGAACACAAAGTTTCTTTTCAGTTGCAAACTCCATTCCATACTTATATATGGGTAGGTACAAGCTCCAAATCGGTTTTACAGTGAAAACTGCAGGAACTTCAATTCGGCACTAGGAAAAAGACTGAGAAAGCAGAGAAAAAGTGTCTCCTGCAAACCGTTCCCTTGGTGCTAGATGAACGAACGTCTCTCCACTTGCTCAGTTCTGAGAGATAAGTGTGTGTGAAAGCCGTCCTTCACCTAGCTTCTTGGGAACACAAAGTTTCATTTCAGTTGCAAACTCCATTCCATACATATATATGGGGAGGTACAAGCTCCAACTCGGATTTACAGTGAAAACTGCAGGAACTTCAAACCGGCACTAGGAAACAGACTGAGAAAGCAGAGAAAAAGTGTCTCCTGCAACCCATTTCCTTGGTGCTAGATGAACGAACGTCTCTCCACTTGCTCAGTTCTGAGAGATAAGTGTGTGTGAAAGCCGTCCTTCACCTAGCTTGTTGGGAACACAAAGTTTCTTTTCAGTTGCAAACTCCATTCCATACATATATATGGGGATGAACTAGCTCCAACTCGGTTTGACAGTGAAAACTGCAGGAACTTCCAACCGGCACTAGGAAACAGACTGAGAAAGCAGAGAAAAAGTGTCTCCTGCAACCCGTTCCCTTGGTGCTAGATGAACGAACGTCTCTCCACTTGCTCAGTTCTGAGAGATAAGTGTGTGTGAAAGCCGTCCTTCACCTAGCTTGTTGGGAACACAAAGTTTCTTTTCAGTTGCAAACTCCATTCCATACATATATATGGGTAGGTACAAGCTCCAACTCGGTTTTACAGTGAAAACTGCAGGAACTTCAAACCGGCACTAAGAAACAGACTGAGAAAGCAGAGAAAAAGTTTCTCCTGCAACCCGTTCCCTTGGTGCTAGATGAACGAACGTCTCTCCACTTGCTCTGTTCTGAGAGATAAGTGTGTGTGAAAGCCGTCCTTCACCTAGCTTGTTGGGAACACAAAGTTTCTTTTCAGTTGCAAACTCCATTCCATACATATATATGGGGAGGTACAAGCTCCAACTCGTTTTGACAGTGAAAACTGTAGGAACTTCCAACCGGCACTAGGAAAAAGACTGAGAAAGCAGAGAAAAATTGTCTCCTGCAACCCGTTCCCTTGGTGCTAGATGAACGAACGTCTCTCCACTTGCTCAGTTCTGAGAGATAAGTGTGTGTGAAAGCCGTCCTTCACCTAGCTTGTTGGGAACACAAAGTTTCTTTTCAGTTGCAAACTCCATTCCATACATATATATGGGGAGGTAGAAGCTCCAACTCGGTTTTACAGTGAAAACTGCAGGAACTTCAAACCGGCACTAGGAAACAGACTGAGAAAGCAGAGAAAAAGTGTCTACTGCAACCCGTTCCCTTGGTGCTAGATGAACGAACGTCTCTCCACTTGCTCAGTTCTGAGAGATAAGTGCGTGTGAAAGCCGTCCTTCACCTAGCTTGTTGGGAACACAAAGTTTCTTTTCGGTTTCAAACTCCATTCCATACATATATATGGGGAGGTAGAAGCTCCAAATCTGTTTGACAGTGAAAACTGCAGGAACTTCAAACCGGCACTAGGAAACAGACTGAGAAAGCAGAGAAATAGTGTCTCCTGCAACCCGTTATCTTGGTGCTAGATGAACGAACGTCTCTCCACTTGCTCAGTTCTGAGAGATAAGTGTGTGTGAAAGCCGTCCTTCACCTAGCTTGTTGGGAACACAAAGTTTCTTTTCAGTTGCAAACTCCATTCCATACATATATATGGGGAGGTACAAGCTCCAACTCGGTTTGACAGTGAAAACTGCAGGAACTTCAAACCGGCACTAGGAAACAGACTGAGAAAGCAGAGAAAAAGTGTCTCCTGCAACCCGTTCCCTTGGTGCTAGATGAACGAACGTCTCTCCACTTGCTCTGTTCTGAGAGATAAGTGTGTGTGAAAGCCGTCCTTCACCTAGCTTGTTGGGAACACAAAGTTTCTTTTCAGTTGCAAACTCCATTCCATACATATATATGGGTAGGTACAAGCTCCAAATCGGTTTTACAGTGAAAACTGCAGGAACTTCAAACCGGCAATAGGAAAAAGACTGAGAAAGCAGAGAAAAAGTGTCTCCTGCAACCCGTTCCCTTGGTGCTAGATGAACGAACGTCTCTCCACTTGCTCAGTTCTGACAGATAAGTGTGTGTGAAAGCCGTCCTTCACCTAGCTTCTTGGGAACACAAAGTTTCATTTCAGTTGCAAACTCCATTCCATACATATATATGGGGAGGTACAAGCTCCAACTCGGATTTACAGTGAAAACTGCAGGAACTTCAAACCGGCACTAGGAAACAGACTGAGGAAGCAGAGAAAAAGTGTCTCCTGCAACCCATTCCCTTGGTGCTAGATGAACGAACGTCTCTCCACTTGCTCAGTTCTGAGAGATAAGTGTGTGTGAAAGCCGTCCTTCACCTAGCTTGTTGGGAACACAAAGTTTCTTTTCAGTTGCAAACTCCATTCCATACATATATATGGGGAGGTACAAGCTCCAACTCGTTTTGACAGTGAAAACTGCAGGAACTTCAAACCGGCCCTAGGAAACAGACTGAGGAAGCAGAGAAAAAGTGTCTCCTGCAACCCGTTCCCTTGGTGCTAGATGAACGAACGTCTATCCACTTGCTCAGTTCTGAGAGATAAGTGTGTGTGAAAGCCGTCCTTCACCTAGCTTGTTGGGAACACAAAGTTTCTTTTCAGTTGCAAACTCCATTCCATACATATATATGGATAGATACAAGCTCCAACTCGGTTTTACAGTGAAAACTGCAGGAACTTCAAACCGGCACTAAGAAACAGACTGAGAAAGAAGAGAAAAAGTGTCACCTGCAACCCGTTCCCTTGGTGCTAGATGAACGAACGTCTCTCCACTTGCTCTGTTCTGAGAGATAAGTGTGTGTGAAAGCCGTCCTTCACCTAGCTTGTTGGGAACACAAAGTTTCTTTTCAGTTGCAAACTCCATTCCATACATATATATGGGGAGGTACAAGCTCCAACTCGGTTTGACAGTGAAAATTGTAGGAACTTCAAACCGGCACTAGGAAACAGACTGAGAAAGCAGAGAAAAAGTGTCTCCTGCAACCCGTTCCCTTGGTACTAGATGAACGAACGTCTCTCCACTTGCTCAGTTCTGAGAGATAAGTGTGTGTGAAAGCCGTCCTTCACCTAGCTTGTTGGGAACACAAAGTTTCTTTTCAGTTGCAAACTCCATTCCATACATATATATGGGGAGGTAGAAGCTCCAACTCGGTTTTACAGTGAAAATTGCAGGAACTTCAAACCGGCACTAGGAAACAGACTGAGAAAGCAGAGAAAAAGTGTCTCCTGCAACCCGTTCCCTTGGTACTAGATGAAAGAACGTCTCTCCACTTGCTCAGTTCTGAGAGATAAGTGCGTGTGAAAGCCGTCCTTCACCTAGCTTGTTGGGAACACAAAGTTTCTTTTCGGTTTCAAACTCCATTCCATACATATATATGGGGAGGTAGAAGCTCCAAATCTGTTTGACAGTGAAAACTGCAGGAACTTCAAACCGGCACTAGGAAACAGACTGAGAAAGCAGAGAAAAAGTGTCTCCTGCAACCCGTTCCCTTGGTGCTAGATGAACGAACGTCTCTCCACTTGCTCAGTTCTGAGAGATAAGTGTGTGTGAAAGCCGTCCTTCACCTATCTTGTTGGGAACACAAGTTTCTTTTCAGTTGCAAACTCCATTCCATACATATATATGGGGAGGTACAAGCTCCAACTCGGTTTGACAGTGAAAACTGCAGGAACTTCAAACCGGCACTAGAAAACAGACTGAGAAAGCAGAGAAAAAGTGTCTCCTGCAACCCGTTCCCTTGGTGCTAGATGAACGAACTTCTCTCCACTTGCTCAGTTCTGAGAGATAAGTGTGTGTGAAAGCCGTCCTTCACCTAGCTTGTTGGGAACACAAAGTTTCTTTTCAGTTGCAAACTCCATTCCATACATATATATGGGGAGGAACTAGCTCCAACTCGGTTTGACAGTGAAAACTGCAGGAACTTCAAACCGGCACTAGGAAACAGACTGAGGAAGCAGAGAAAAAGTGTCTCCTGCAACCCGTTCCCTTGGTGCTAGATGAACGAACGTCTCTCCACTTGCTCTGTTCTGAGAGATAAGTGTGTGTGAAAGCCGTCCTTCACCTAGCTTGTTGGGAACACAAAGTTTCTTTTCAGTTGCAAAATCCATTCCATACATATATATGGGGAGGTAGAAGCTCCAAATCTGTTTGACAGTGAAAACTGCAGGAACTTCAAACCGGCACTAGGAAACAGACTGAGAAAGCAGAGAAATAGTGTCTCCTGCAACCCGTTCCCTTGGTGCTAGATGAACGAACGTCTCTCCACTTGCTCTGTTCTGAGAGATAAGTTTGTGTGAAAGCCGTCCTTCACCTAGCTTGTTGGGAACACAAAGTTTCTTTTCAGTTGCAAACTCCATTCCATACATATATATGGGGAGGTACTAGCTCTAACTCGGTTTTACAGTGAAAACTGCAGGAACTTCAAACCGGCACTAAGAAACAGACTGAGAAAGCAGAGAAAAAGTGTCTCCTGCAACCCGTTCCCTTGGTGCTAGATGAACGAACGTCTCTCCACTTGCTCAGTTCTGAGAGATAAGTGCGTGTGAAAGCCGTACTTCACCTAGCTTGTTGGGAACACAAAGTTTCTTTTTGGTTTCAAACTCCATTCCATACATATATATGGGGGGGTAGAAGCTCCAAATCTGTTTGACAGTGAAAACTGCAGGAACTTCAAACCGGCACTAAGAAACAGACTCAGAAAGCAGAGAAATAGTGTCTCCTGCAACCCGTTCCCTTGGTGCTAGGTGAACGAACGTCTCTCCACTTGCTCAGTTCTGAGAGATAAGTGTGTGTGAAAGCCGTCCTTCACATAGCTTGTTGGGAACACAAAGTTTCTTTTCAGTTGCAAACTCCATTCCATACATATATATGGGTAGGTACAAGCTCCAAATCGGTTTTACAGTGAAAACTGCAGGAACTTCAAACCGGCACTAGGAAAAAGACTGAGAAAGCAGAGAAAAAGTGTCTCCTGCAACCCGTTCCGTTGGTGCTATATGAACGAACGTCTCTCCACTTGCTCAGTTCTGAGAGATAAGTGTGTGTGAAAGCCGTCCTTCACCTAGCTTCTTGGGAACACAAAGTTTCATTTCACTTGCAAACTCCATTCCATACATATATATGGGGAGGTACAAGCTCCAACTCGGATTTACAGTGAAAACTGCAGGAACTTCAAACCGGCACTAGGAAAAAGACTGAGAAAGCAGAGAAAAAGTGTCTCCTGCAACCCGTTCCGTTGGTGCTAGATGAACGAACGTCTCTCCACTTGCTCAGTTCTGAGAGATAAGTGTGTGTGAAAGCCGTCCTTCACCTAGCTTCTTGGGAACACAAAGTTTCATTTCACTTGCAAACTCCATTCCATACATATATATGGGGAGGTACAAGCTCCAACTCGGATTTACAGTGAAAACTGCAGGAACTTCAAACCGGCACTAGGAAACAGACTGAGGAAGCAGAGAAAAAGTGTCTCCTGCAACCCGTTCCCTTGGTGCTAGATGAACGAACGTCTCTCCACTTGCTCAGTTCTGAGAGATAAGTGTGTGTGAAAGCCGTCATTCACCTAGCTTGTTGGGAACACAAAGTTTCTTTTCAGTTGCAAACTCCATTCCATACATATATATGGGTAGGTACAAGCTCCAACTCGGTTTTACAGTGAAAACTGCAGGAACTTCAAACCGGCACTAAGAAACAGACTGAGAATGCAGAGAAAAAGTGTCACCTGCAACCCGTTCCCTTGGTGCTAGATGAACGAACGTCTCTCCACTTGCTCTGTTCTGAGAGATAAGTGTGTGTGAAAGCCGTCCTTCACCTAGCTTGTTGGGAACACAAAGTTTCTTTTCAGTTGCAAACTCCATTCCATACATATATATGGGGAGGTAGAAGCTCCAACTCGGTTTGACAGTGAAAACTGCAGGAACATCAAACCGGCACTAGGAAACAGACTGAGAAAGCAGAGAAAAAGTGTCTCCTGCAACCCGTTCCCTTGGTGCTAGATGAACGAACGTCTCTCCACTTGCTCAGTTCTGAGAGATAAGTGCGTGTGAAAGCCGTCCTTCACCTAGCTTGTTGGGAACACAAAGTTTCTTTTCGGTTTCAAACTCCATTCCATACATATATATGGGGAGGTATAAGCTCCAAATCTGTTTGACAGTGAAAACTGCAGGAACTTCAAGCCGGCACTAGGAAACAGACTGAGAAAGCAGAGAAAAAGTGTCTCCTGCAACCCGTTCCCTTGGTGCTAGATGAACGAACGTCTCTCCACTTGCTCTGTTCTGAGAGATAAATGTGTGTGAAAGCCGTCCTTCACCTAGCTTGTTGGGAACACAAAGTTTCTTTTCAGTTGCAAACTCCATTCCATACTTATATATGGGTAGGTACAAGCTCCAAATCGGTTTTACAGTGAAAACTGCAGGAACTTCAATTCGGCACTAGGAAAAAGACTGAGAAAGCAGAGAAAAAGTGTCTCCTGCAAACCGTTCCCTTGGTGCTAGATGAACGAACGTCTCTCCACTTGCTCAGTTCTGAGAGATAAGTGTGTGTGAAAGCCGTCCTTCACCTAGCTTCTTGGGAACACAAAGTTTCATTTCAGTTGCAAACTCCATTCCATACATATATATGGGGAGGTACAAGCTCCAACTCGGATTTACAGTGAAAACTGCAGGAACTTCAAACCGGCACTAGGAAACAGACTGAGAAAGCAGAGAAAAAGTGTCTCCTGCAACCCATTTCCTTGGTGCTAGATGAACGAACGTCTCTCCACTTGCTCAGTTCTGAGAGATAAGTGTGTGTGAAAGCCGTCCTTCACCTAGCTTGTTGGGAACACAAAGTTTCTTTTCAGTTGCAAACTCCATTCCATACATATATATGGGGATGAACTAGCTCCAACTCGGTTTGACAGTGAAAACTGCAGGAACTTCCAACCGGCACTAGGAAACAGACTGAGAAAGCAGAGAAAAAGTGTCTCCTGCAACCCGTTCCCTTGGTGCTAGATGAACGAACGTCTCTCCACTTGCTCAGTTCTGAGAGATAAGTGTGTGTGAAAGCCGTCCTTCACCTAGCTTGTTGGGAACACAAAGTTTCTTTTCAGTTGCAAACTCCATTCCATACATATATATGGGTAGGTACAAGCTCCAACTCGGTTTTACAGTGAAAACTGCAGGAACTTCAAACCGGCACTAAGAAACAGACTGAGAAAGCAGAGAAAAAGTTTCTCCTGCAACCCGTTCCCTTGGTGCTAGATGAACGAACGTCTCTCCACTTGCTCTGTTCTGAGAGATAAGTGTGTGTGAAAGCCGTCCTTCACCTAGCTTGTTGGGAACACAAAGTTTCTTTTCAGTTGCAAACTCCATTCCATACATATATATGGGGAGGTACAAGCTCCAACTCGTTTTGACAGTGAAAACTGTAGGAACTTCCAACCGGCACTAGGAAAAAGACTGAGAAAGCAGAGAAAAATTGTCTCCTGCAACCCGTTCCCTTGGTGCTAGATGAACGAACGTCTCTCCACTTGCTCAGTTCTGAGAGATAAGTGTGTGTGAAAGCCGTCCTTCACCTAGCTTGTTGGGAACACAAAGTTTCTTTTCAGTTGCAAACTCCATTCCATACATATATATGGGGAGGTAGAAGCTCCAACTCGGTTTTACAGTGAAAACTGCAGGAACTTCAAACCGGCACTAGGAAACAGACTGAGAAAGCAGAGAAAAAGTGTCTACTGCAACCCGTTCCCTTGGTGCTAGATGAACGAACGTCTCTCCACTTGCTCAGTTCTGAGAGATAAGTGCGTGTGAAAGCCGTCCTTCACCTAGCTTGTTGGGAACACAAAGTTTCTTTTCGGTTTCAAACTCCATTCCATACATATATATGGGGAGGTAGAAGCTCCAAATCTGTTTGACAGTGAAAACTGCAGGAACTTCAAACCGGCACTAGGAAACAGACTGAGAAAGCAGAGAAATAGTGTCTCCTGCAACCCGTTATCTTGGTGCTAGATGAACGAACGTCTCTCCACTTGCTCAGTTCTGAGAGATAAGTGTGTGTGAAAGCCGTCCTTCACCTAGCTTGTTGGGAACACAAAGTTTCTTTTCAGTTGCAAACTCCATTCCATACATATATATGGGGAGGTACAAGCTCCAACTCGGTTTGACAGTGAAAACTGCAGGAACTTCAAACCGGCACTAGGAAACAGACTGAGAAAGCAGAGAAAAAGTGTCTCCTGCAACCCGTTCCCTTGGTGCTAGATGAACGAACGTCTCTCCACTTGCTCTGTTCTGAGAGATAAGTGTGTGTGAAAGCCGTCCTTCACCTAGCTTGTTGGGAACACAAAGTTTCTTTTCAGTTGCAAACTCCATTCCATACATATATATGGGTAGGTACAAGCTCCAAATCGGTTTTACAGTGAAAACTGCAGGAACTTCAAACCGGCAATAGGAAAAAGACTGAGAAAGCAGAGAAAAAGTGTCTCCTGCAACCCGTTCCCTTGGTGCTAGATGAACGAACGTCTCTCCACTTGCTCAGTTCTGACAGATAAGTGTGTGTGAAAGCCGTCCTTCACCTAGCTTCTTGGGAACACAAAGTTTCATTTCAGTTGCAAACTCCATTCCATACATATATATGGGGAGGTACAAGCTCCAACTCGGATTTACAGTGAAAACTGCAGGAACTTCAAACCGGCACTAGGAAACAGACTGAGGAAGCAGAGAAAAAGTGTCTCCTGCAACCCATTCCCTTGGTGCTAGATGAACGAACGTCTCTCCACTTGCTCAGTTCTGAGAGATAAGTGTGTGTGAAAGCCGTCCTTCACCTAGCTTGTTGGGAACACAAAGTTTCTTTTCAGTTGCAAACTCCATTCCATACATATATATGGGGAGGTACAAGCTCCAACTCGTTTTGACAGTGAAAACTGCAGGAACTTCAAACCGGCCCTAGGAAACAGACTGAGGAAGCAGAGAAAAAGTGTCTCCTGCAACCCGTTCCCTTGGTGCTAGATGAACGAACGTCTATCCACTTGCTCAGTTCTGAGAGATAAGTGTGTGTGAAAGCCGTCCTTCACCTAGCTTGTTGGGAACACAAAGTTTCTTTTCAGTTGCAAACTCCATTCCATACATATATATGGATAGATACAAGCTCCAACTCGGTTTTACAGTGAAAACTGCAGGAACTTCAAACCGGCACTAAGAAACAGACTGAGAAAGAAGAGAAAAAGTGTCACCTGCAACCCGTTCCCTTGGTGCTAGATGAACGAACGTCTCTCCACTTGCTCTGTTCTGAGAGATAAGTGTGTGTGAAAGCCGTCCTTCACCTAGCTTGTTGGGAACACAAAGTTTCTTTTCAGTTGCAAACTCCATTCCATACATATATATGGGGAGGTACAAGCTCCAACTCGGTTTGACAGTGAAAATTGTAGGAACTTCAAACCGGCACTAGGAAACAGACTGAGAAAGCAGAGAAAAAGTGTCTCCTGCAACCCGTTCCCTTGGTACTAGATGAACGAACGTCTCTCCACTTGCTCAGTTCTGAGAGATAAGTGTGTGTGAAAGCCGTCCTTCACCTAGCTTGTTGGGAACACAAAGTTTCTTTTCAGTTGCAAACTCCATTCCATACATATATATGGGGAGGTAGAAGCTCCAACTCGGTTTTACAGTGAAAATTGCAGGAACTTCAAACCGGCACTAGGAAACAGACTGAGAAAGCAGAGAAAAAGTGTCTCCTGCAACCCGTTCCCTTGGTACTAGATGAAAGAACGTCTCTCCACTTGCTCAGTTCTGAGAGATAAGTGCGTGTGAAAGCCGTCCTTCACCTAGCTTGTTGGGAACACAAAGTTTCTTTTCGGTTTCAAACTCCATTCCATACATATATATGGGGAGGTAGAAGCTCCAAATCTGTTTGACAGTGAAAACTGCAGGAACTTCAAACCGGCACTAGGAAACAGACTGAGAAAGCAGAGAAAAAGTGTCTCCTGCAACACGTTCCCTTGGTGCTAGATGAACGAACGTCTCTCCACTTGCTCAGTTCTGAGAGATAAGTGTGTGTGAAAGCCGTCCTTCACCTAGCTTGTTGGGAACACAAAGTTTCTTTTCAGTTGCAAACTCCATTCCATACATATATATGGGGAGGTACAAGCTCCAACTCGGTTTGACAGTGAAAACTGCAGGAACATCAAACCGGCACTAGGAAACAGACTGAGAAAGCAGAGAAAAAGTGTCTCCTGCAACCCGTTTCCTTGGTGCTAGATGAACGAACGTCTCTCCACTTGCTCTGTTCTGAGAGATAAGTGTGTGTGAAAGCCGTCCTTCACCTAGCTTGTTGGGAACACAAAGTTTCTTTTCAGTTGCAAACTCCATTCCATACATATATATGGGTAGGTACAAGCTCCAACTCGGTTTTACAGTGAAAACTGCAGGAACTTCAAACCGGCACTAGGAAAAAGACTGAGAAAGCAGAGAAAAAGTGTCTCCTGCAACCCGTTCCGTTGCTGCTATATGAACGAACGTCTCTCCACTTGCTCAGTTCTGAGAGATAAGTGTGTGTGAAAGCCGTCCTTCACCTAGCTTCTTGGGAACACAAAGTTTCATTTCACTTGCAAACTCCATTCCATACATATATATGGGGAGGTACAAGCTCCAACTCGGATTTACAGTGAAAACTGCAGGAACTTCAAACCGGCACTAGGAAAAAGACTGAGAAAGCAGAGAAAAAGTGTCTCCTGCAACCCGTTCCGTTGGTGCTATATGAACGAACGTCTCTCCACTTGCTCAGTTCTGAGAGATAAGTGTGTGTGAAAGCCGTTCTTCACCTAGCTTCTTGGGAACACAAAGTTTCATTTCACTTGCAAACTCCATTCCATACATATATATGGGGAGGTACAAGCTCCAACTCGGATTTACAGTGAAAACTGCAGGAACTTCAAACCGGCACTAGGAAACAGACTGAGGAAGCAGAGAAAAAGTGTCTCCTGCAACCCGTTCCCTTGGTGCTAGATGAACGAACGTCTCTCCACTTGCTCAGTTCTGAGAGATAAGTGTGTGTGAAAGCCGTCATTCACCTAGCTTGTTGGGAACACAAAGTTTCTTTTCAGTTGCAAACTCCATTCCATACATATATATGGGTAGGTACAAGCTCCAACTCGGTTTTACAGTGAAAACTGCAGGAACTTCAAACCGGCACTAAGAAACAGACTGAGAATGCAGAGAAAAAGTGTCTCCTGCAACCCGTTCCCTTGGTGCTAGATGAACGAACGTCTCTCCACTTGCTCTGTTCTGAGAGATAAGTGTGTGTGAAAGCCGTCCTTCACCTAGCTTGTTGGGAACACAAAGTTTCTTTTCAGTTGCAAACTCCATTCCATACATATATATGGGGAGGTAGAAGCTCCAACTCGGTTTGACAGTGAAAACTGCAGGAACATCAAACCGGCACTAGGAAACAGACTGAGAAAGCAGAGAAAAAGTGTCTCCTGCAACCCGTTCCCTTGGTGCTAGATGAACGAACGTCTCTCCACTTGCTCAGTTCTGAGAGATAAGTGCGTGTGAAAGCCGTCCTTCACCTAGCTTGTTGGGAACACAAAGTTTCTTTTCGGTTTCAAACTCCATTCCATACATATATATGGGGAGGTATAAGCTCCAAATCTGTTTGACAGTGAAAACTGCAGGAACTTCAAGCCGGCACTAGGAAACAGACTGAGAAAGCAGAGAAAAAGTGTCTCCTGCAACCCGTTCCCTTGGTGCTAGATGAACGAACGTCTCTCCACTTGCTCTGTTCTGAGAGATAAATGTGTGTGAAAGCCGTCCTTCACCTAGCTTGTTGGGAACACAAAGTTTCTTTTCAGTTGCAAACTCCATTCCATACATATATATGGGTAGGTACAAGCTCCAAATCGGTTTTACAGTGAAAACTGCAGGAACTTCAATTCGGCACTAGGAAAAAGACTGAGAAAGCAGAGAAAAAGTGTCTCCTGCAACCCGTTCCCTTGGTGCTAGATGAACGAACGTCTCTCCACTTGCTCAGTTCTGAGAGATAAGTGTGTGTGAAAGCCGTCCTTCACCTAGCTTCTTGGGAACACAAAGTTTCATTTCAGTTGCAAACTCCATTCCATACATATATATGGGGAGGTACAAGCTCCAACTCGGATTTACAGTGAAAACTGCAGGAACTTCAAACCGGCACTAGGAAACAGACTGAGAAAGCAGAGAAAAAGTGTCTCCTGCAACCCATTTCCTTGGTGCTAGATGAACGAACGTCTCTCCACTTGCTCAGTTCTGAGAGATAAGTGTGTGTGAAAGCCGTCCTTCACCTAGCTTGTTGGGAACACAAAGTTTCTTTTCAGTTGCAAACTCCATTCCATACATATATATGGGGATGAACTAGCTCCAACTCGGTTTGACAGTGAAAACTGCAGGAACTTCCAACCGGCACTAGGAAACAGACTGAGAAAGCAGAGAAAAAGTGTCTCCTGCAACCCGTTCCCTTGGTGCTAGATGAACGAACGTCTCTCCACTTGCTCAGTTCTGAGAGATAAGTGTGTGTGAAAGCCGTCCTTCACCTAGCTTGTTGGGAACACAAAGTTTCTTTTCAGTTGCAAACTCCATTCCATACATATATATGGGTAGGTACAAGCTCCAACTCGGTTTTACAGTGAAAACTGCAGGAACTTCAAACCGGCACTAAGAAACAGACTGAGAAAGCAGAGAAAAAGTTTCTCCTGCAACCCGTTCCCTTGGTGCTAGATGAACGAACGTCTCTCCACTTGCTCTGTTCTGAGAGATAAGTGTGTGTGAAAGCCGTCCTTCACCTAGCTTGTTGGGAACACAAAGTTTCTTTTCAGTTGCAAACTCCATTCCATACATATATATGGGGAGGTACAAGCTCCAACTCGTTTTGACAGTGAAAACTGTAGGAACTTCCAACCGGCACTAGGAAAAAGACTGAGAAAGCAGAGAAAAATTGTCTCCTGCAACCCGTTCCCTTGGTGCTAGATGAACGAACGTCTCTCCACTTGCTCAGTTCTGAGAGATAAGTGTGTGTGAAAGCCGTCCTTCACCTAGCTTGTTGGGAACACAAAGTTTCTTTTCAGTTGCAAACTCCATTCCATACATATATATGGGGAGGTAGAAGCTCCAACTCGGTTTTACAGTGAAAACTGCAGGAACTTCAAACCGGCACTAGGAAACAGACTGAGAAAGCAGAGAAAAAGTGTCTACTGCAACCCGTTCCCTTGGTGCTAGATGAACGAACGTCTCTCCACTTGCTCAGTTCTGAGAGATAAGTGCGTGTGAAAGCCGTCCTTCACCTAGCTTGTTGGGAACACAAAGTTTCTTTTCGGTTTCAAACTACATTCCATACATATATATGGGGAGGTAGAAGCTCCAAATCTGTTTGACAGTGAAAACTGCAGGAACTTCAAACCGGCACTAGGAAACAGACTGAGAAAGCAGAGAAATAGTGTCTCCTGCAACCCGTTATCTTGGTGCTAGATGAACGAACGTCTCTCCACTTGCTCAGTTCTGAGAGATAAGTGTGTGTGAAAGCCGTCCTTCACCTAGCTTGTTGGGAACACAAAGTTTCTTTTCAGTTGCAAACTCCATTCCATACATATATATGGGGAGGTACAAGCTCCAACTCGGTTTGACAGTGAAAACTGCAGGAACTTCAAACCGGCACTAGGAAACAGACTGAGAAAGCAGAGAAAAAGTGTCTCCTGCAACCCGTTCCCTTGGTGCTAGATGAACGAACGTCTCTCCACTTGCTCTGTTCTGAGAGATAAGTGTGTGTGAAAGCCGTCCTTCACCTAGCTTGTTGGGAACACAAAGTTTCTTTTCAGTTGCAAACTCCATTCCATACATATATATGGGTAGGTACAAGCTCCAAATCGGTTTTACAGTGAAAACTGCAGGAACTTCAAACCGGCAATAGGAAAAAGACTGAGAAAGCAGAGAAAAAGTGTCTCCTGCAACCCGTTCCCTTGGTGCTAGATGAACGAACGTCTCTCCACTTGCTCAGTTCTGAGAGATAAGTGTGTGTGAAAGCCGTCCTTCACCTAGCTTCTTGGGAACACAAAGTTTCATTTCAGTTGCAAACTCCATTCCATACATATATATGGGGAGGTACAAGCTCCAACTCGGATTTACAGTGAAAACTGCAGGAACTTCAAACCGGCACTAGGAAACAGACTGAGGAAGCAGAGAAAAAGTGTCTCCTGCAACCCATTCCCTTGGTGCTAGATGAACGAACGTCTCTCCACTTGCTCAGTTCTGAGAGATAAGTGTGTGTTAAAGCCGTCCTTCACCTAGCTTGTTGGGAACACAAAGTTTCTTTTCAGTTGCAAACTCCATTCCATACATATATATGGGGAGGTACAAGCTCCAACTCGTTTTGACAGTGAAAACTGCAGGAACTTCAAACCGGCACTAGGAAACAGACTGAGGAAGCAGAGAAAAAGTGTCTCCTGCAACCCGTTCCCTTGGTGCTAGATGAACGAACGTCTATCCACTTGCTCAGTTCTGAGAGATAAGTGTGTGTGAAAGCCGTCCTTCACCTAGCTTGTTGGGAACACAAAGTTTCTTTTCAGTTGCAAACTCCATTCCATACATATATATGGATAGATACAAGCTCCAACTCGGTTTTACAGTGAAAACTGCAGGAACTTCAAACCGGCACTAAGAAACAGACTGAGAAAGAAGAGAAAAAGTGTCACCTGCAACCCGTTCCCTTGGTGCTAGATGAACGAACGTCTCTCCACTTGCTCTGTTCTGAGAGATAAGTGTGTGTGAAAGCCGTCCTTCACCTAGCTTGTTGGGAACACAAAGTTTCTTTTCAGTTGCAAACTCCATTCCATACTTATATATGGGGAGGTACAAGCTCCAACTCGGTTTGACAGTGAAAATTGTAGGAACTTCAAACCGGCACTAGGAAACAGACTGAGAAAGCAGAGAAAAAGTGTCTCCTGCAACCCGTTCCCTTGGTACTAGATGAACGAACGTCTCTCCACTTGCTCAGTTCTGAGAGATAAGTGTGTGTGAAAGCCGTCCTTCACCTAGCTTGTTGGGAACACAAAGTTTCTTTTCAGTTGCAAACTCCATTCCATACATATATATGGGGAGGTAGAAGCTCCAACTCGGTTTTACAGTGAAAATTGCAGGAACTTCAAACCGGCACTAGGAAACAGACTGAGAAAGCAGAGAAAAAGTGTCTCCTGCAACCCGTTCCCTTGGTACTAGATGAAAGAACGTCTCTCCACTTGCTCAGTTCTGAGAGATAAGTGCGTGTGAAAGCCGTCCTTCACCTAGCTTGTTGGGAACACAAAGTTTCTTTTCGGTTTCAAACTCCATTCCATACATATATATGGGGAGGTAGAAGCTCCAAATCTGTTTGACAGTGAAAACTGCAGGAACTTCAAACCGGCACTAGGAAACAGACTGAGAAAGCAGAGAAAAAGTGTCTCCTGCAACACGTTCCCTTGGTGCTAGATGAACGAACGTCTCTCCACTTGCTCAGTTCTGAGAGATAAGTGTGTGTGAAAGCCGTCCTTCACCTAGCTTGTTGGGAACACAAAGTTTCTTTTCAGTTGCAAACTCCATTCCATACATATATATGGGGAGGTACAAGCTCCAACTCGGTTTGACAGTGAAAACTGCAGGAACATCAAACCGGCACTAGGAAACAGACTGAGAAAGCAGAGAAAAAGTGTCTCCTGCAACCCGTTTCCTTGGTGCTAGATGAACGAACGTCTCTCCACTTGCTCTGTTCTGAGAGATAAGTGTGTGTGAAAGCCGTCCTTCACCTAGCTTGTTGGGAACACAAAGTTTCTTTTCAGTTGCAAACTCCATTCCATACATATATATGGGTAGGTACAAGCTCCAACTCGGTTTTACAGTGAAAACTGCAGGAACTTCAAACCGGCACTAGGAAACAGACTGAGGAAGCAGAGAAAAAGTGTCTCCTGCACCTCGTTCCCTTGCTGCTAGATGAACGAACGTCTCTCCACTTGCTCAGTTCTGAGAGATAAGTGTGTGTGAAAGCCGTCCTTCACCTAGCTTGTTGGGAACACAAAGTTTCTTTTCAGTTGCAAACTCCATTCCATACATATATATGGGGAGGTACTAGCTCCAACTCGGTTTTACAGTGAAAACTGCAGGAACTTCAAACCGGCACTAGGAAACAGACTGAGAAAGCAGAGAAAAAGTGTCTCCTGCAACCCGTTCCGTTGGTGCTAGATGAACGAACGTCTCTCCACTTGCTCAGTTCTGAGAGATAAGTGTGTGTGAAAGCCGTCCTTCACCTAGCTTGTTGGGAACACAAAGTTTCTTTTCAGTTGCAAACTCCATTCCATACATATATATGGGGAGGTACTAGCTCCAACTCGGTTTTACAGTGAAAACTGCAGGAACTTCAAACCGGCACTAGGAAACAGACTGAGGAAGCAGAGAAAAAGTGTCTCCTGCAACCCGTTCCCTTGGTGCTAGATGAACGAACGTCTCTCCACTTGCTCAGTTCTGAGAGATAAGTGTGTGTGAAAGCCGTCCTTCACCTAGCTTGTTGGGAACACAAAGTTTCTTTTCAGTTGCAAACTCCATTCCATACATATATATGGGGACGAACTAGCTCCAACTCGTTTTGACAGTGAAAACTGCAGGAACTTCAAACCGGCACTAGGAAACAGACTGAGAAAGCAGAGAAAAAGTGTCTCCTGCAACCCGTTCCCTTGGTGCTAGATGAACGAACGTCTCTCCACTTGCTCAGTTCTGAGAGATAAGTGTGTGTGAAAGCCGTCCTTCACCTAGCTTGTTGGGAACACAAAGTTTCTTTTCAGTTGCAAACTCCATTCCATACATATATATGGGGAGGAACTAGCTCCAACTCGGTTTGACAGTGAAAACTGCAGGAACTTCAAACCGGCACTAGGAAACAGACTGAGAAAGCAGAGAAAAAGTTTCTCCTTCAACCCGTTCCCTTGGTGCTAGATGAACGAACGTCTCTCCACTTGCTCAGTTCTGAGAGATAAGTGTGTGTGAAAGCCGTCCTTCACCTAGCTTGTTGGGAACACAAAGTTTCTTTTCAGTTGCAAACTCCATTCCATACATATATATGGGGAGGAACTAGCTCCAACTCGGTTTGACAGTGAAAACTGCAGGAACTTCAAACCGGCTCTAGGAAACAGACTGAGAAAGCAGAGAAATAGTGTCTCCTGCAACCCGTTCCGTTGGTGCTTGATGAACGAACGTCTCTCCACTTGCTCTGTTCTGATAGATAAGTGTGTGTGAAAGCCGTCCCTCACCTAGCTTGTTGGGAACACAAAGTTTCTTTTCAGTTGCAAACTCCATTCCATACATATATATGGGGAGGTACTAGCTCCAACTCGGTTCGACAGTGAAAACTGCAGGTACTTCAAACCGGCACTAGGAAACAGACTGAGAAAGCAGAGAAAAAGTTTCTCCTGCAAACCGTTCTCTTGGTGCTAGATGAACGAACGTCTCTCCACTTGCTCAGTTCTGAGAGATAAGTGTGTGTGAAAGCCGTCCTTCACCTAGCTTGTTGGGAACACAAAGTTTCTTTTCAGTTGCAAACTCCATTCCATACATATATATGTGGACGAACTAGCTCCAACTCGGTTTTACAGTGAAAACTGCAGGAACTTCAAACCGGCACTAGGAAACAGACTGAGAAAGCAGAGAAAAAGTGTCTCCTGCAACCCGTTCCCTTGGTGCTAGATGAACGAACGTCTCTCCACTTGCTCAGTTCTGAGAGATAAGTGTGTGTGAAAGCTGTCCTTCACCTAGCTTGTTGGGAACACAAAGTTTCTTTTCAGTTGCAAACTCCATTCCATACATATATATGGGGAGGAACTAGCTCCAACTCGGTTTGACAGTGAAAACTGCAGGAACTTCAAACCGGCACTAGGAAACAGACTGAGAAAGCAGAGAAAAAGTGTCTCCTGCAACCCGTTCCGTTGGTGCTAGATGAACGAACGTCTCTCCACTTGCTCTGTTCTGAGAGATAAGTGTGTGTGAAAGCCGTCCTTCACCTAGCTTGTTGGGAACACAAAGTTTCTTTTCAGTTGCAAACTCCATTCCATACATATATATGGGGAGGTACTAGCTCCAACTCGGTTCGACAGTGAAAACTGCAGGTACTTCAAACCGGCACTAGGAAACAGACTGAGAAAGCAGAGAAAAAGTGTCTCCTGCAACCCGTTCCCTTGGTGCTAGATGAACGAACGTCTATCCACTTGCTCAGTTCTGAGAGATAAGTGTGTGTGAAAGCCGTCCTTCACCTAGCTTGTTGGGAACACAAAGTTTCTTTTCAGTTGCAAACTCCATTCCATACATATATATGGGGAGGTACTAGCTCCAACTCGGTTTTACAGTGAAAACTGCAGGAACTTCAAACCGGCACTAGGAAACAGACTGAGGAAGCAGAGAAAAAGTGTCTCCTGCAACCCGTTCCCTTGGTGCTAGATGAACGAACGTCTCTCCACTTGCTCAGTTCTGAGAGATAAGTGTGTGTGAAAGCCGTCCTTCACCTAGCTTGTTGGGAACACAAAGTTTCTTTTCAGTTGCAAACTCCATTCCATACATATATATGGGGACGCACTAGCTCCAACTCGGTTTGACAGTGAAAACTGCAGGAACTTCAAACCGGCACTAGGAAACAGACTGAGAAAGCAGAGAAAAAGTGTCTCCTGCAACCCTTTCCCTTGGTGCTAGATGAACGAACGTCTCTCCACTTGCTCAGTTCTGAGAGATAAGTGTGTGTGAAAGCCGTACTTCACCTAGCTTGTTGGGAACACAAAGTTTCTTTTCAGTTGCAAACTCCATTCCATTCATATATATGGGGAGGAACTAGCTCCAACTCGGTTTGACAGTGAAAACTGCAGGAACTTCAAACCGGCACTAGGAAACAGACTGAGAAAGCAGAGAAAAAGTGTCTCCTGCAACCCGTTCTCTTGGTGCTAGATGAACGAAAGTCTCTCCACTTGCTCAGTTCTGAGAGATAAGTGTGTGTGAAAGCCGTCCTTCACCTAGCTTGTTGGGAACACAAAGTTTCTTTTCAGTTGCAAACTCCATTCCATACATATATATGGGGAGGAACTAGCTCCAACTCGGTTTGACAGTGAAAACTGCAGGAACTTCAAACCGGCACTAGGAAACAGACTGAGAAAGCAGAGAAAAAGTGTCTCCTGCAACCCGTTCCCTTGGTGCTAGATGAACGAACGTCTCTCCACTTGCTCTGTTCTGAGAGATAAGTGTGTGTGAAAGCCGTCCCTCACCTAGCTTGTTGGGAACACAAAGTTTCTTTTCAGTTGCAAACTCCATTCCATACATATATATGGGGAGGTACTAGCTCCAACTCGGTTCGACAGTGAAAACTGCAGGTACTTCAAACCGGCACTAGGAAACAGACTGAGAAAGCAGAGAAAAAGTGTCTCCTGCAACCCGTTCCCTTGGTGCTAGATGAACGAACGTCTCTCCACTTGCTCTGTTCTGAGAGATAAGTGTGTGTGAAAGCCGTCCTTCACCTAGCTTGTTGGGAACACAAAGTTTCTTTTCAGTTGCAAACTCCATTCCATACATATATATGGGGACGAACTAGCTCCAACTCGGTTTGACAGTGAAAACTGCAGGAACTTCAAACCGGCACTAGGAAACAGACTGAGAAAGCAGAGAAAAAGTGTCTCCTGCAACCCGTTCCCTTGGTGCTAGATGAACGAACGTCTCTCCACTTGCTCAGTTCTGAGAGATAAGTGTGTGTGAAAGCCGTCCTTCACCTAGCTTGTTGGGAACACAAAGTTTCTTTTCAGTTGCAAACTCCATTCCATACATATATATGGGGAGGAACTAGCTCCAACTCGTTTTGACATTGAAAACTGCAGGAACTTCAAACCGGCACTAGGAAACAGACTGAGAAAGCAGAGAAAAAGTGTCTCCTGCAACCCGTTCCCTTGGTGCTAGATGAACGAACGTCTCTCCACTTGCTCAGTTCTGAGAGATAATTGTGTGTGAAAGCCGTCCTTCACCTAGCTTGTTGGGAACACAAAGTTTCTTTTCAGTTGCAAACTCCATTCCATACATATATATGGGGAGGTACTAGCTCCAACTCTGTTTGACAGTGAAAACTGCAGGAACTTCCAACCGGCACTAGGAAACAGACTGAGAAAGCAGAGAAAAAGTGTCTCCTGCAACCCGTTCCCTTGGTGCTAGATAAACGAACGTCTCTCCACTTGCTCAGTTCTGAGAGATAAGTGTGTGTGAAAGCCGTCCTTCAACTAGCTTGTTGGGAACACAAAGTTTCTTTTCAGTTGCATACTCCATTCCATACATATATATGGGGACGAACTAGCTCCAACTCGGTTTGACAGTGAAAACTGCAGGAACTTCAAACCGGCACTAGGAAACAGACTGAGAAAGCAGAGAAAAAGTGTCTCCTGCAACCCGTTCCCTTGGTGCTAGATGAACGAACGTCTCTCAACTTGCTCAGTTCTGAGAGATAAGTGTGTGTGAAAGCCGTCCTTCACCTAGCTTGTTGGGAACACAAAGTTTCTTTTCAGTTGCAAACTCCATTCCATACATATATATGGGGACGAACTAGCTCCAACTCGGTTTGACAGTGAAAACTGCAGGAACTTCAAACCGGCACTAGGAAACAGACTGAGAAAGCAGAGAAAAGTGTCTCCTGCAACCCGTTCCCTTTGTGCTAGATGAACGAACGTCTCTCCACTTGCTCAGTTCTGAGAGATAAGTGTGTGTGAAAGCCGTCCTTCACCTAGCTTGTTGGGAACACAAAGTTTCTTTTCAGTTGCAAACTCCATTCCATACATATATATGGGGACGAACTAGCTCCAACTCGTTTTGACAGTGAAAACTGCAGGAACTTCAAACCGGCACTAGGAAACAGACTGAGAAAGCAGAGAAAAAGTGTCTCCTGCAACCCGTTCCCTTGGTGCTAGATGAACGAACGTCTCTCCACTTGCTCAGTTCTGAGAGATAAGTGTGTGTGAAAGCCGTCCTTCACCTAGCTTGTTGGGAACACAAAGTTTCTTTTCAGTTGCAAACTCCATTCCATACATATATATGGGGACGAACTAGCTCCAAATCGGGTTTGACAGTGAAAACTGCAGGAACTTCAAACCGGCACTAGGAAACAGACTGAGAAAGCAGAGAAAAAGTGTCTCCTGCAACCCGTTCCGTTGGTGCTAGATGAACGAACGTCTCTCCACTTGCTCAGTTCTGAGAGATAAGTGTGTGTGAAAGCCGTCCTTCACCTAGCTTGTTGGGAACACAAAGTTTCTTTTCAGTTGCAAACTCCATTCCATACATATATATGGGGAGGAACTAGCTCCAACTCGTTTTGACAGTGAAAACTGCAGGAACTTCAAACCGGCACTAGGAAACAGACTGAGAAAGCAGAGAAAAAGTGTCTCCTGCAACCCGTTCCCTTGGTGCTAGATGAACGAACGTCTCTCCACTTGCTCAGTTCTGAGAGATAAGTGTGTCTGAAAGCCGTCCTTCACCTAGCTTGTTGGGAACACAAAGTTTCTTTTCAGTTGCAAACTCCATTTTATACATATATATGGGGAGGTACTAGCTCCAAATCGGTTCGACAGTGAAAACTGCAGGTAGTTCAAACCGGCACTAGGAAACAGACTGAGAAAGCAGAGAAAAAGTGTCTCCTGCAACCCGTTCCCTTGGTGCTAGATGAACGAACGTCTCTCCACTTGCTCAGTTCTGAGAGATAAGTGTGTTTGAAAGCCGTCCTTCACCTAGCTTGTTGGGAACACAAAGTTTCTTTTCAGTTGCAAACTCCATTCCATACGTATATATGGGGACGAACTAGGTCCAACTCGGTTTGACAGTGAAAACTGCAGGAACTTCAAACCGGCACTAGGAAACAGACTGAGAAAGCAGAGAAAAAGTGTCTCCTGCAACCCGTTCCCTTGGTGCTAGATGAACGAACGTCTCTCCACTTGCTCAGTTCTGAGAGATAAGTGTGTGTGAAAGCCGTCCTTCACCTAGCTTGTTGGGAACACAAAGTTTCTTTTCAGTTGCAAACTCCATTCCATACATATATATGGGGACGAACTAGCTCCAACTCGGTTTGACAGTGAAAACTGCAGGAACTTCAAACCGGCACTAGGAAACAGACTGAGAAAGCAGAGAAAAGTGTCTCCTGCAACCCGTTCCCTTTGTGCTAGATGAACGAACGTCTCTCCACTTGCTCAGTTCTGAGAGATAAGTGTGTGTGAAAGCCGTCCTTCACCTAGCTTGTTGGGAACACAAAGTTTCTTTTCAGTTGCAAACTCCATTCCATACATATATATGGGGACGAACTAGCTCCAACTCGTTTTGACAGTGAAAACTGCAGGAACTTCAAACCGGCACTAGGAAACAGACTGAGAAAGCAGAGAAAAAGTGTCTCCTGCAACCCGTTCCCTTGGTGCTAGATGAACGAACGTCTCTCCACTTGCTCAGTTCTGAGAGATAAGTGTGTGTGAAAGCCGTCCTTCACCTAGCTTGTTGGGAACACAAAGTTTCTTTTCAGTTGCAAACTCCATTCCATACATATATATGGGGACGAACTAGCTCCAAATCGGGTTTGACAGTGAAAACTGCAGGAACTTCAAACCGGCACTAGGAAACAGACTGAGAAAGCAGAGAAAAAGTGTCTCCTGCAACCCGTTCCGTTGGTGCTAGATGAACGAACGTCTCTCCACTTGCTCAGTTCTGAGAGATAAGTGTGTGTGAAAGCCGTCCTTCACCTAGCTTGTTGGGAACACAAAGTTTCTTTTCAGTTGCAAACTCCATTCCATACATATATATGGGGAGGAACTAGCTCCAACTCGTTTTGACAGTGAAAACTGCAGGAACTTCAAACCGGCACTAGGAAACAGACTGAGAAAGCAGAGAAAAAGTGTCTCCTGCAACCCGTTCCCTTGGTGCTAGATGAACGAACGTCTCTCCACTTGCTCAGTTCTGAGAGATAAGTGTGTCTGAAAGCCGTCCTTCACCTAGCTTGTTGGGAACACAAAGTTTCTTTTCAGTTGCAAACTCCATTTTATACATATATATGGGGAGGTACTAGCTCCAAATCGGTTCGACAGTGAAAACTGCAGGTAGTTCAAACCGGCACTAGGAAACAGACTGAGAAAGCAGAGAAAAAGTGTCTCCTGCAACCCGTTCCCTTGGTGCTAGATGAACGAACGTCTCTCCACTTGCTCAGTTCTGAGAGATAAGTGTGTTTGAAAGCCGTCCTTCACCTAGCTTGTTGGGAACACAAAGTTTCTTTTCAGTTGCAAACTCCATTCCATACGTATATATGGGGACGAACTAGGTCCAACTCGGTTTGACAGTGAAAACTGCAGGAACTTCAAACCGGCACTAGGAAACAGACTGAGAAAGCAGAGAAAAAGTGTCTCCTGCAACCCGTTCCCTTGGTGCTAGATGAACGAACGTCTCTCCACTTGCTCAGTTCTGAGAGATAAGTGTGTGTGAAAGCCGTCCTTCACCTAGCTTGTTGGGAACACAAAGTTTCTTTTCAGTTTCAAACTCCATTCCATACATATATATGGGGAGAAACTAGCTCCAACTCGGTTTGACAGTGAAAACTGCAGGAACTTCCAACCGGCACTAGGAAACAGACTGAGAAAGCAGAGAAAAAGTGTCTCCTGCAACCCGTTCCCTTGGTGCTAGATGAACGAACGTCTCTCCACTTGCTCAGTTCTGAGAGATAAGTGTGTGTGAAAGCCGTCCTTCACCTAGCTTGTTGGGAACACAAAGTTTCTTTTAAGTTGCAAACTCCATTCCTTACATATATATGGGGAGGAACTAGCTCCAACTCGGTTTGACAGTGAAAACTTCAGGAACTTCAAACCGGCACTAGGAAACAGACTGAGGAAGCAGAGAAAAAGTGTCTCCTGCAACCCGTTCCGTTGGTGCTAGATGAACGAACGTCTCTCCACTTGCTCTGTTCTGAGAGATAAGTGTGTGTGAAAGCCGTCCTTCACCTAGCTTGTTGGGAACACAAAGTTTCTTTTCAGTTGCAAACTCCATTCCATACATATATATGAGGAGGTACTAGCTCCAACTCGGTTCGACAGTGAAAACTGCAGGTACTTCAAACCGGCACTAGGAAACAGACTGAGAAAGCAGAGAAAAAGTGTCTCCTGCAACCCGTTCCCTTGGTGCTAGATGAACGAACGTCTCTCCACTTGCTCAGTTCTGAGAGATAAGTGTGTGTGAAAGCCGTCCTTCACCTAGCTTGTTGGGAACACAAAGTTTCTTTTCAGTTGCAAACTCCATTCCATACATATGTATGGGGAGGAACTAGCTCCAACTCGGTTTGACAGTGAAAACTGCAGGAACTTCCAACCGGCACTAGGAAACAGACTGAGAAAGCAGAGAAAAAGTGTCTCCTGCAACCCGTTCCCTTGGTGCTAGATGAACGAACGTCTCTCCACTTGCTCAGTTCTGAGAGATAAGTGTGTGTGAAAGCCGTCCTTCACCTAGCTTGTTGGGAACACAAAGTTTCTTTTCAGTTGCAAACTCCATTCCATACATATATATGGGTAGGTACAAGCTCCAACTTGGTTTTACAGTGAAAACTGCAGGAACTTCAAACCGGCACTAGGAAAAAGACTGAGAAAGCAGAGAAAAAGTGTCTCCTGCAACCCGTTCCCTTGGTGCTAGATGAACGAACGTCTCTCCACTTGCTCAGTTCTGAGAGATAAGTGTGTGTGAAAGCCGTCCTTCACCTAGCTTGTTGGGAACACAAAGTTTCTTTTCAGTTGCAAACTCCATTCCATACATATATATGGGGAGGTACTAGCTCCAACTCGGTTTTACAGTGAAAACTGCAGGAACTTCAAACCGGCTCTAGGAAAAAGACTGAGAAAGCAGAGAAAAAGTGTCTCCTGCAACCCGTTCCTTGGTGCTAGATGAACGAACGTCTCTCCACTTGCTCAGTTCTGAGAGATAAGTGTGTGTGAAAGCCGTCCTTCACCTAGCTTGTTGGGAACACAAAGTTTCTTTTCAGTTGCAAACTCCATTCCATACATATATATGGGGAGGTACTAGCTCCAACTCGGTTTTACAGTGAAAACTGCAGGAACTTCCAACCGGCACTAGGAAACAGACTGAGGAAGCAGAGAAAAAGTGTCTCCTGCAACCCGTTCCCTTGGTGCTAGATGAACGAACGTCTCTCCACTTGCTCAGTTCTGAGAGATAAGTGTGTGTGAAAGCCGTCCTTCACCTAGCTTGTTGGGAACACAAAGTTTCTTTTCAGTTGCAAACTCCATTCCATACATATATATGGGGAGGAACTAGCTCCAACTCGGTTTGACAGTGAAAACTGCAGGAACTTCCAACCGGCACTAGGAAACAGACTGAGAAAGCAGAGAAAAAGTGTCTCCTTCAACCCGTTCCCTTGGTGCTAGATGAACGAACGTCTCTCCACTTGCTCAGTTCTGAGAGATAAGTGTGTGTGAAAGCCGTCCTTCAACTAGCTTGTTGGGAACACAAAGTTTCTTTTCAGTTGCATACTCCATTCCATACATATATATGGGGACGAACTAGCTCCAACTCGGTTTGACAGTGAAAACTGCAGGAACTTCAAACCGGCACTAGGAAACAGACTGAGAAAGCAGAGAAAAAGTGTCTCCTGCAACCCGTTCCCTTGGTTCTAGATGAACGAACGTCTCTCAACTTGCTCAGTTCTGAGAGATAAGTGTGTGTGAAAGCCGTACTTCACCTAGCTTGTTGGGAACACAAAGTTTCTTTTCAGTTGCAAACTCCATTCCATACATATATATGGGGACGAACTAGCTCCAACTCGTTTTGACAGTGAAAACTGCAGGAACTTCAAACCGGCACTAGGAAACAGACTGAGAAAGCAGAGAAAAGTGTCTCCTGCAACCCGTTCCCTTGGTGCTAGATGAACGAACGTCTCTCCACTTGCTCAGTTCTGAGAGATAAGTGTGTGTGAAAGCCGTCCTTCACCTAGCTTGTTGGGAACACAAAGTTTCTTTTCAGTTGCAAACTCCATTCCATACATATATATGGGGAGGAACTAGCTACAACTCGGTTTGACAGTGAAAAGTGCAGGAACTTCCAACCGGCACTAGGAAACAGACTGAGAAAGCAGAGAAAAAGTGTCTCCTGCAACCCGTTCCCTTGGTGCTAGATGAACGAACGTCTCTCCACTTGCTCAGTTCTGAGAGATAAGTGTGTGTGAAAGCCGTCCTTCACCTAGCTTGTTGGGAACACAAAGTTTCTTTTCAGTTGCAAACTCCATTCCATACATATATATGGGTAGGTACAAGCTCCAACTCGGTTTTACAGTGAAAACTGCAGGAACTTCAAACCGGCACTAGGAAAAAGACTGAGAAAGCAGAGAAAAATTGTCTCCTGCAACCCGTTCCCTTGGTGCTAGATGAACGAACGTCTCTCCACTTGCTCAGTTCTGAGAGATAAGTGTGTGTGAAAGCCGTCCTTCACCTAGCTTGTTGGGAACACAAAGTTTCTTTTCAGTTGCAAACTCCATTCCATACATATATATGGGGAGGTACTAGCTCCAACTCGGTTTTACAGTGAAAACTGCAGGAACTTCAAACCGGCTCTAGGAAAAAGACTGAGAAAGCAGAGAAAAAGTGTCTCCTGCAACCCGTTCCTTGGTGCTAGATGAACGAACGTCTCTCCACTTGCTCAGTTCTGAGAGATAAGTGTGTGTGAAAGCCGTCCTTCACCTAGCTTGTTGGGAACACAAAGTTTCTTTTCAGTTGCAAACTCCATTCCATACATATATATGGGGAGGTACTAGCTCCAACTCGGTTTTACAGTGAAAACTGCAGGAACTTCCAACCGGCACTAGGAAACAGACTGAGGAAGCAGAGAAAAAGTGTCTCCTGCAACCCGTTCCCTTGGTGCTAGATGAACGAACGTCTCTCCACTTGCTCAGTTCTGAGAGATAAGTGTGTGTGAAAGCCGTCCTTCACCTAGCTTGTTGGGAACACAAAGTTTCTTTTCAGTTGCAAACTCCATTCCATACATATATATGGGGAGGAACTAGCTCCAACTCGGTTTGACAGTGAAAACTGCAGGAACTTCCAACCGGCACTAGGAAACAGACTGAGAAAGCAGAGAAAAAGTGTCTCCTTCAACCCGTTCCCTTGGTGCTAGATGAACGAACGTCTCTCCACTTGCTCAGTTCTGAGAGATAAGTGTGTGTGAAAGCCGTCCTTCAACTAGCTTGTTGGGAACACAAAGTTTCTTTTCAGTTGCATACTCCATTCCATACATATATATGGGGACGAACTAGCTCCAACTCGGTTTGACAGTAAAAACTGCAGGAACTTCAAACCGGCACTAGGAAACAGACTGAGAAAGCAGAGAAAAAGTGTCTCCTGCAACCCGTTCCCTTGGTTCTAGATGAACGAACGTCTCTCAACTTGCTCAGTTCTGAGAGATAAGTGTGTGTGAAAGCCGTACTTCACCTAGCTTGTTGGGAACACAAAGTTTCTTTTCAGTTGCAAACTCCATTCCATACATATATATGGGGACGAACTAGCTCCAACTCGGTTTGACAGTGAAAACTGCAGGAACTTCAAACCGGCACTAGGAAACAGACTGAGAAAGCAGAGAAAAGTGTCTCCTGCAACCCGTTCCCTTGGTGTTAGATGAACGAACGTCTCTCCACTTGCTCAGTTCTGAGAGATTAGTGTGTGTGAAAGCCGTCCTTCACCTAGCTTGTTGGGAACACAAAGTTTCTTTTCAGTTGCAAACTCCATTCCATATATATATATGGGGACGAACTAGCTCCAACTCGTTTTGACAGTGAAAACTGCAGGAACTTCAAACCGGCACTAGGAAACAGACTGAGAAAGCAGAGAAAAAGTGTCTCCTGCAACCCGTTCCCTTGGTGCTAGATGAACGAACGTCTCTCCACTTGCTCAGTTCTGAGAGATAAGTGTGTGTGAAAGCCGTCCTTCACCTAGCTTGTTGGGAACACAAAGTTTCTTTTCAGTTGCAAACTCCATTCCATACATATATATGGGGACGAACTAGTTCCAACTCGGTTTGACAGTGAAAACTGCAGGAACTTCAAACCGGCACTAGGAAACAGACTGAGAAAGCAGAGAAAAAGTGTCTCCTGCAACCCGTTCCCTTGGTGCTAGATGAACGAACGTCTCTCCACTTGCTCAGTTCTGAGAGATAAGTGTGTGTGAAAGCCGTCCTTCACCTAGCTTGTTGGGAACACAAAGTTTCTTTTCAGTTGCAAACTCCATTCCATACATATATATGGGGAGGAACTAGCTCCAACTCGTTTTGACAGTGAAAACTGCAGGAACTTCAAACCGGCACTAGGAAACAGACTGAGAAAGCAGAGAAAAAGTGTCTCCTGCAACCCGTTCCCTTGGTGCTAGATGAACGAACGTCTCTCCACTTGCTCAGTTCTGAGAGATAAGTGTGTCTGAAAGCCGTCCTTCACCTAGCTTGTTGGGAACACAAAGTTTCTTTTCAGTTGCAAACTCCATTCCATACATATATATGGGGAGGTACTAGCTCCAACTCGGTTCGACATTGAAAACTGCAGGTACTTCAAACCGGCACTAGGAAACAGACTGAGAAAGCAGAGAAAAAGTGTCTCCTGCAACCCGTTCCCTTGGTGCTAGATGAACGTACGTCTCTCCACTTGCTCAGTTCTGAGAGATAAGTGTGTTTGAAAGCCGTCCTTCACCTAGCTTGTTGGGAACACAAAGTTTCTTTTCAGTTGCAAACTCCATTCCATACATATATATGGGGACGAACTAGGTCCAACTCGGTTTGACAGTGAAAACTGCAGGAACTTCAAACCGGCACTAGGAAACAGACTGAGAAAGCAGAGAAAAAGTGTCTCCTGCAAACCGTTCCCTTGGTGCTAGATGAACGAACGTCTCTCCACTTGCTCAGTTCTGAGAGATAAGTGTGTGTGAAAGCCGTCCTTCACCTAGCTTGTTGGGAACACAAAGTTTCTTTTCAGTTTCAAACTCCATTCCATACATATATATGGGGAGGAACTAGCTCCAACTCGGTTTGACAGTGAAAACTGCAGGAACTTCCAACCGGCACTAGGAAACAGACTGAGAAAGCAGAGAAAAAGTGTCTCCTGCAACCCGTTCCCTTGGTGCTAGATGAACGAACGTCTCTCCACTTGCTCAGTTCTGAGAGATAAGTGTGTGTGAAAGCCGTCCTTCACCTAGCTTGTTGGGAACACAAAGTTTCTTTTCAGTTGCAAACTCCATTCCATACATATATATGGGGAGGTACTAGCTCCAACTCGGTTTGACAGTGAAAACTTCAGGAACTTCAAACCGGCACTAGGAAACAGACTGAGGAAGCAGAGAAAAAGTGTCTCCTGCAACCCGTTCCCTTGGTGCTAGATGAACGAACGTCTCTCCACTTGCTCAGTTCTGAGAGATAAGTGTGTGTGAAAGCCGTCCTTCACCTAGCTTGTTGGGAACACAAAGTTTCTTTTCAGTTGCAAACTCCATTCCATACATATATATGGGGAGGAACTAGCTCCAACTCGGTTTGACAGTGAAAACTGCAGGAACTTCCAACCGGCACTAGGAAACAGACTGAGAAAGCAGAGAAAAAGTGTCTCCTTCAACCCGTTCCCTTGGTGCTAGATGAACGAACGTCTCTCCACTTGCTCAGTTCTGAGAGATAAGTGTGTGTGAAAGCCGTCCTTCAACTAGCTTGTTGGGAACACAAAGTTTCTTTTCAGTTGCATACTCCATTCCATACATATATATGGGGACGAACTAGCTCCAACTCGGTTTGACAGTGAAAACTGCAGGAACTTCAAACCGGCACTAGGAAACAGACTGAGAAAGCAGAGAAAAAGTGTCTCCTGCAACCCGTTCCCTTGGTTCTAGATGAACGAACGTCTCTCAACTTGCTCAGTTCTGAGAGATAAGTGTGTGTGAAAGCCGTACTTCACCTAGCTTGTTGGGAACACAAAGTTTCTTTTCAGTTGCAAACTCCATTCCATACATATATATGGGGACGAACTAGCTCCAACTCGGTTTGACAGTGAAAACTGCAGGAACTTCAAACCGGCACTAGGAAACAGACTGAGAAAGCAGAGAAAAGTGTCTCCTGCAACCCGTTCCCTTGGTGCTAGATGAACGAACGTCTCTCCACTTGCTCAGTTCTGAGAGATAAGTGTGTGTGAAAGCCGTCCTTCACCTAGCTTGTTGGGAACACAAAGTTTCTTTTCAGTTGCAAACTCCATTCCATATATATATATGGGGACGAACTAGCTCCAACTCGTTTTGACAGTGAAAACTGCAGGAACTTCAAACCGGCACTAGGAAACAGACTGAGAAAGCAGAGAAAAAGTGTCTCCTGCAACCCGTTCCCTTGGTGCTAGATGAACGAACGTCTCTCCACTTGCTCAGTTCTGAGAGATAAGTGTGTGTGAAAGCCGTCCTTCACCTAGCTTGTTGGGAACACAAAGTTTCTTTTCAGTTGCAAACTCCATTCCATACATATATATGGGGACGAACTAGCTCCAACTCGGTTTGACAGTGAAAACTGCAGGAACTTCAAACCGGCACTAGGAAACAGACTGAGAAAGCAGAGAAAAAGTGTCTCCTGCAACCCGTTCCCTTGGTGCTAGATGAACGAACGTCTCTCCACTTGCTCAGTTCTGAGAGATAAGTGTGTGTGAAAGCCGTCCTTCACCTAGCTTGTTGGGAACACAAAGTTTCTTTTCAGTTGCAAACTCCATTCCATACATATATATGGGGAGGAACTAGCTCCAACTCGTTTTGACAGTGAAAACTGCAGGAACTTCAAACCGGCACTAGGAAACAGACTGAGAAAGCAGAGAAAAAGTGTCTCCTGCAACCCGTTCCCTTGGTGCTAGATGAACGAACGTCTCTCCACTTGCTCAGTTCTGAGAGATAAGTGTGTCTGAAAGCCGTCCTTCACCTAGCTTTTTGGGAACACAAAGTTTCTTTTCAGTTGCAAACTCCATTCCATACATATATATGGGGAGGTACTAGCTCCAACTCGGTTCGACAGTGAAAACTGCAGGTACTTCAAACCGGCACTAGGAAACAGACTGAGAAAGCAGAGAAAAAGTGTCTCCTGCAACCCGTTCCCTTGGTGCTAGATGAAAGAACGTCTCTCCACTTGCTCAGTTCTGAGAGATAAGTGTGTTTGAAAGCCGTCCTTCACCTAGCTTGTTGGGAACACAAAGTTTCTTTTCAGTTGCAAACTCCATTCCATACATATATATGGGGACGAACTAGGTCCAACTCGGTTTGACAGTGAAAACTGCAGGAACTTCAAACCGGCACTAGGAAACAGACTGAGAAAGCAGAGAAAAAGTGTCTCCTGCAACCCGTTCCCTTGGTGCTAGATGAACGAACGTCTCTCCACTTGCTCAGTTCTGAGAGATAAGTGTGTGTGAAAGCCGTCCTTCACCTAGCTTGTTGGGAACACAAAGTTTCTTTTCAGTTTCAAACTCCATTCCATACATATATATGAGGAGGAACTAGCTCCAACTCGGTTTGACAGTGAAAACTGCAGGAACTTCCAACCGGCACTAGGAAACAGACTGAGAAAGCAGAGAAAAAGTGTCTCCTGCAACCCGTTCCCTTGGTGCTAGATGAACGAACGTCTCTCCACTTGCTCAGTTCTGAGAGATAAGTGTGTGTGAAAGCCGTCCTTCACCTAGCTTGTTGGGAACACAAAGTTTCTTTTCAGTTGCAAACTCCATTCCATACATATATATGGGGAGGTACTAGCTCCAACTCGGTTTGACAGTGAAAACTTCAGGAACTTCAAACCGGCACTAGGAAACAGACTGAGAAAGCAGAGAAAAAGTGTCTCCTGCAACCCGTTCCGTTGGTGCTAGATGAACGAACGTCTCTCCACTTGCTCTGTTCTGAGAGATAAGTGTGTGTGAAAGCCGTCCTTCACCTAGCTTGTTGGGAACACAAAGTTTCTTTTCAGTTGCAAACTCCATTCAATACATATATATGAGGAGGTACTAGCTCCAACTCGGTTCGACAGTGAAAACTGCAGGTACTTCAAACCGGCACTAGGAAACAGACTGAGAAAGCAGAGAAAAAGTGTCTCCTGCAACCCGTTCCCTTGGTGCTAGATGAACGAACGTCTCTCCACTTGCTCAGTTCTGAGAGATAAGTGTGTGTGAAAGCCGTCCTTCACCTAGCTTGTTGGGAACACAAAGATTCTTTTCAGTTGCAAACTCCATTCCATACATATATATGGGGAGGAACTAGCTCCAACTCGGTTTGACAGTGAAAACTGCAGGAACTTCCAACCGGCACTAGGAAACAGACTGAGAAAGCAGAGAAAAAGTGTCTCCTGCAACCCGTTCCATTGGTGCTAGATGAACGAACGTCTCTCCACTTGCTCAGTTCTGAGAGATAAGTGTGTGTGAAAGCCGTCCTTCACCTAGCTTGTTGGGAACACAAAGTTTCTTTTCAGTTGCAAACTCCATTCCATACATATATATGGGTAGGTACAAGCTCCAACTCAGTTTTACAGTGAAAACTGCAGGAACTTCAAACCGGCACTAGGAAAAAGACTGAGAAAGCAGAGAAAAAGTGTCTCCTGCAACCCGTTCCCTTGGTGCTAGATGAACGAACGTCTCTCCACTTGCTCAGTTCTGAGAGATAAGTGTGTGTGAAAGCCGTCCTTCACCTAGCTTGTTGGGAACACAAAGTTTCATTTCAGTTGCAAACTCCATTCCATACATATATATGGGGAGGTACAAGCTCCAACTCGGATTTACAGTGAAAACTGCAGGAACTTCAAACCGGCACTAGGAAACAGACTGAGGAAGCAGAGAAAAAGTGTCTCCTGCAACTCGTTCCCTTGCTGCTAGATGAACGAACGTCTCTCCACTTGCTCAGTTCTGAGAGATAAGTGTGTGTGAAAGCCGTCCTTCACCTAGCTTGTTGGGAACACAAAGTTTCTTTTCAGTTGCAAACTCCATTCCATACATATATATGGGGAGGTACTAGCTCCAACTCGGTTTTACAGTGAAAACTGCAGGAACTTCAAACCGGCTCTAGGAAACAGACTGAGAAAGCAGAGAAAAAGTGTCTCCTGCAACCCGTTCCCTTGGTGCTAGATGAACGTACGTCTCTCCTCTTGCTCAGTTCTGAGAGATAAGTGTGTGTGAAAGCCGTCCTTCACCTAGCTTGTTGGGAACACAAAGTTTCTTTTCAGTTGCAAACTCCATTCCATACATATATATGGGGAGGTACTAGCTCCAACTCGGTTTTACAGTGAAAACTGCAGGAACTTCCAACCGGCACTAGGAAACAGACTGAGGAAGCAGAGAAAAAGTGTCTCCTGCAACCCGTTCCCTTGGTGCTAGATGAACGAACGTCTCTCCACTTGCTCAGTTCTGAGAGATAAGTGTGTGTGAAAGCCGTCCTTCACCTAGCTTGTTGGGAACACAAAGTTTCTTTTCAGTTGCAAACTCCATTCCATACATATATATGGGGAGGAACTAGCTCCAACTCGGTTTGACAGTGAAAACTGCAGGAACTTCCAACCGGCACTAGGAAACAGACTGAGAAAGCAGAGAAAAAGTGTCTCCTTCAACCCGTTCCCTTGGTGCTAGATGAACGAACGTCTCTCCACTTGCTCAGTTCTGAGAGATAAGTGTGTGTGAAAGCCGTCCTTCACCTAGCTTGTTGGGAACACAAAGTTTCTTTTCAGTTGCAAACTCCATTCCATACATATATATGGGGAGGAACTAGCTCCAACTCGGTTTGACAGTGAAAACTGCAGGAACTTCCAACCGGCACTAGGAAACAGACTGAGAAAGCAGAGAAAAAGTGTCTCCTTCAACCCGTTCCCTTGGTGCTAGATGAACGAACGTCTCTCCACTTGCTCAGTTCTGAGAGATAAGTGTGTGTGAAAGCCGTCCTTCACCTAGCTTGTTGGGAACACAAAGTTTCTTTTCAGTTGCAAACTCCATTCCATACATATATATGGGGAGGAACTAGCTCCAACTCGGTTTGACAGTGAAAACTGCAGGAACTTCAAACCGGCACTAGGAAACAGACTGAGAAAGCAGAGAAAAAGTGTCTCCTGCAACCCGTTCCCTTGGTGCTAGATGAACGAACGTCTCTCCACTTGCTCAGTTCTGAGAGATAAGTGTGTGTGAAAGCCGTCCTTCACCTAGCTTGTTGGGAACACAAAGTTTCTTTTCAGTTGCAAACTCCATTCCATACATATATATGGGGACGAACTAGCTCCAACTCGGTTTGACAGTGAAAACTGCAGGAACTTCAAACCGGCACTAGGAAACAGACTGAGAAAGCAGAGAAAAAGTGTCTCCTGCAACCCGTTCCCTTGGTGCTAGATGAACGAACGTCTCTCCACTTGCTCAGTTCTGAGAGATAAGTGTGTGTGAAAGCCGTCCTTCACCTAGCTTGTTGGGAACACAAAGTTTCTTTTCAGTTGCAAACTCCATTCCATACATATATATGGGGAGGAACTAGCTCCAACTCTGTTTGACAGTGAAAACTGCAGGAACTTCAAACCGGCACTAGGAAACAGACTGAGAAAGCAGAGAAAAAGTGTCTCCTTCAACCCGTTCCCTTGGTGCTAGATGAACGAACGTCTCTCCACTTGCTCAGTTCTGAGAGATAAGTGTGTGTGAAAGCCGTCCTTCACCTAGCTTGTTGGGAACACAAAGTTTCTTTTCAGTTGCAAACTCCATTCCATACATATATATGGGGAGGAACTAGCTCCAACTCGGTTTGACAGTGAAAACTGCAGGAACTTCAAACCGGCTCTAGGAAACAGACTGAGAAAGCAGAGAAATAGTGTCTCCTGCAACCCGTTCCGTTGGTGCTAGATGAACGAACGTCTCTCCACTTGCTCTGTTCTGAGAGATAAGTGTGTGTGAAAGCCGTCCCTCACCTAGCTTGTGGGAACACAAAGTTTCTTTTCAGTTGCAAACTCCATTCCATACATATATATGGGGAGGTACTAGCTCCAACTCGGTTCGACAGTGAAAACTGCAGGTACTTCAAACCGGCACTAGGAAACAGACTGAGAAAGCAGAGAAAAAGTGTCTCCTGCAAACCGTTCCATTGGTGCTAGATGAACGAACGTCTCTCCACTTGCTCAGTTCTGAGAGATAAGTGTGTGTGAAAGCCGTCCTTCACCTAGCTTGTTGGGAACACAAAGTTTCTTTTCAGTTGCAAACTCCATTCCATACATATATATGTGGACGAACTAGCTCCAACTCGGTTTTACAGTGAAAACTGCAGGAACTTCAAACCGGCACTAGGAAACAGACTGAGAAAGCAGAGAAAAAGTGTCTCCTGCAACCCGTTCCCTTGGTGCTAGATGAACAAACGTCTCTCCACTTGCTCAGTTCTGAGAGATAAGTGTGTGTGAAAGCCGTCCTTCACCTATCTTGTTGGGAACACAAAGTTTCTTTTCAGTTGCAAACTCCATTCCATACATATATATGGGGAGGAACTAGCTCCAACTCGGTTTGACAGTGAAAACTGCAGGAACTTCAAACCGGCACTAGGAAACAGACTGAGAAAGCAGAGAAAAAGTGTCTCCTGCAACCCGTTCCGTTGGTGCTAGATGAACGAACGTCTCTCCACTTGCTCTGTTCTGAGAGATAAGTGTGTGTGAAAGCCGTCCTTCACCTAGCTTGTTGGGAACACAAAGTTTCTTTTCAGTTGCAAACTCCATTCCATACATATATATGGGGAGGTACTAGCTCCAACTCGGTTCGACAGTGAAAACTGCAGGTACTTCAAACCGGCACTAGGAAACAGACTGAGAAAGCAGAGAAAAAGTGTCTCCTGCAACCCGTTCCCTTGGTGCTAGATGAACGAACGTCTCTCCACTTGCTCAGTTCTGAGAGATAAGTGTGTGTGAAAGCCGTCCTTCACCTAGCTTGTTGGGAACACAAAGTTTCTTTTCAGTTGCAAACTCCATTCCATACATATATATGGGGAGGTACTAGCTCCAACTCGGTTTTACAGTGAAAACTGCAGGAACTTCAAACCGGCACTAGGAAACAGACTGAGGAAGCAGAGAAAAAGTGTCTCCTGCAACCCGTTCCCTTGGTGCTAGATGAACGAACGTCTCTCCACTTGCTCAGTTCTGAGAGATAAGTGTGTGTGAAAGCCGTCCTTCACCTAGCTTGTTGGGAACACAAAGTTTCTTTTCAGTTGCAAACTCCATTCCATACATATATATGGGGAGGAACTAGCTCCAACTCTCTTTGACAGTGAAAACTGCAGGAACTTCAAACCGGCACTAGGAAACAGACTGAGAAAGCAGAGAAAAAGTGTCTCCTTCATCCCGTTCCCTTGGTGCTAGATGAACGAACGTCTCTCCACTTGCTCAGTTCTGAGAGATAAGTGTGTGTGAAAGCCGTCCTTCACCTAGCTTGTTGGGAACACAAAGTTTCTTTTCAGTTGCAAACTCCATTCCATACATATATATGGGGAGGAACCAGCTCCAACTCGGTTTGACAGTGAAAACTGCAGGAACTTCAAACCGGCTCTAGGAAACAGACTGAGAAAGCAGAGAAATAGTGTCTCCTGCAACCCGTTCCGTTGGTGCTAGATGAACGAACGTCTCTCCACTTGCTCTGTTCTGAGAGATAAGTGTGTGTGAAAGCCGTCCCTCACCTAGCTTGTTGGGAACACAAAGTTTCTTTTCAGTTGCAAACTCCATTCCATACATATATATGGGGAGGTACTAGCTCCAACTCGGTTCGACAGTGAAAACTGCAGGTACTTCAAACCGGCACTAGGAAACAGACTGAGAAAGCAGAGAAAAAGTGTCTCCTGCAAACCGTTCCCTTGGTGCTAGATGAACGAACGTCTCTCCACTTGCTCAGTTCTGAGAGATAAGTGTGTGTGAAAGCCGTCCTTCACCTAGCTTGTTGGGAACACAAAGTTTCTTTTCAGTTGCAAACTCCATTCCATACATATATATGTGGACGATCTAGCTCCAACTCGGTTTTACAGTGAAAACTGCAGGAACTTCAAACCGGCACTAGGAAACAGACTGAGAAAGCAGAGAAAAAGTGTCTCCTGCAACCCGTTCCGTTGGTGCTAGATGAACGAACGTCTCTCCACTTGCTCTGTTCTGAGAGATAAGTGTGTGTGAAAGCCGTCCTTCACCTAGCTTGTTGGGAACACAAAGTTTCTTTTCAGTTGCAAACTCCATTCCATACATATATATGGGGAGGTACTAGCTCCAACTCGGTTCGACAGTGAAAACTGCAGGAACTTCAAACCGGCACTAGGAAACAGACTGAGAAAGCAGAGAAAAAGTGTCTCCTGCAACCCGTTCCCTTGGTGCTAGATGAACGAACGTCTCTCCACTTGCTCAGTTCTGAGAGATAAGTGTGTGTGAAAGCCGTCCTTCACCTAGCTTGTTGGGAACACAAAGTTTCTTTTCAGTTGCAAACTCCATTCCATACATATATATGGGGAGGTACTAGCTCCAACTCGGTTTTACAGTGAAAACTGCAGGAACTTCAAACCGGCACTAGGAAACAGACTGAGGAAGCAGAGAAAAAGTGTCTCCTGCAACCCGTTCCCTTGGTGCTAGATGAACGAACGTCTCTCCACTTGCTCAGTTCTGAGAGATAAGTGTGTGTGAAAGCCGTCCTTCACCTAGCTTGTTGGGAACACAAAGTTTCTTTTCAGTTGCAAACTCCATTCCATACATATATATGGGGACGAACTAGCTCCAACTCGGTTTGACAGTGAAAACTGCAGGAACTTCAAACCGGCACTAGGAAACAGACTGAGAAAGCAGAGAAAAAGTGTCTCCTGCAACCCGTTCCCTTGGTGCTAGATGAACGAACGTCTCTCCACTTGCTCAGTTCTGAGAGATAAGTGTGTGTGAAAGCCGTACTTCACCTAGCTTGTTGGGAACACAAAGTTTCTTTTCAGTTGCAAACTCCATTCCATTCATATATATGGGGAGGAACTAGCTCCAACTCGGTTTGACAGTGAAAACTGCAGGAACTTCAAACCGGCACTAGGAAACAGACTGAGAAAGCAGAGAAAAAGTGTCTCCTGCAACCCGTTCCCTTGGTGCTAGATGAACGAAAGTCTCTCCACTTGCTCAGTTCTGAGAGATAAGTGTGTGTGAAAGCCGTCCTTCACCTAGCTTGTTGGGAACACAAAGTTACTTTTCAGTTGCAAACTCCATTCCATACATATATATGGGGAGGAACTAGCTCCAACTCTGTTTGACAGTGAAAACTGCAGGAACTTCAAACCGGCACTAGGAAACAGACTGAGAAAGCAGAGAAAAAGTGTCTCCTGCAACCCGTTCCCTTGGTGCTAGATGAACGAACGTCTCTCCACTTGCTCTGTACTGAGAGATAAGTGTGTGTGAAAGCCGTCCTTCACCTAGCTTGTTGGGAACACAAAGTTTCTTTTCAGTTGCAAACTCCATTCCATACATATATATGGGGAGGTACTAGCTCCAACTCGGTTCGACAGTGAAAACTGCAGGTACTTCAAACCGGCACTAGGAAACAGACTGAGAAAGCAGAGAAAAAGTGTCTCCTGCAACCCGTTCCCTTGGTGCTAGATGAACGAACGTCTCTCCACTTGCTCAGTTCTGAGAGATAAGTGTGTGTGAAAGCCGTCCTTCACCTAGCTTATTGGGAACACAAAGTTTCTTTTCAGTTGCAAACTCCATTCCATACATATATATGGGGACGAACAAGCTCCAACTCGGTTTGACAGTGAAAACTGCAGGATCTTCAAACCGGCACTAGGAAACAGACTGAGAAAGCAGAGAAAAAGTGTCTCCTGCAACCCGTTCCCTTGGTGCTAGATGAACGAACGTCTCTCCACTTGCTCAGTTCTGAGAGATAAGTGTGTGTGAAAGCCGTCCTTCACCTAGCTTGTTGGGAACACAAAGTTTCTTTTCAGTTGCAAACTCCATTCCATACATATATATGGGGACGAACTAGCTCCAACTCGGTTTGACAGTGAAAACTGCAGGAACTTCAAACCGGCACTAGGAAACAGACTGAGAAAGCAGAGAAAAAGTGTCTCCTGCAACCCGTTCCCTTGGTGCTAGATGAACGAAAGTCTCTCCACTTGCTCAGTTCTGAGAGATAAGTGTGTGTGAAAGCCGTCCTTCACCTAGCTTGTTGGGAACACAAAGTTACTTTTCAGTTGCAAACTCCATTCCATACATATATATGGGGAGGAACTAGCTCCAACTCTGTTTGACAGTGAAAACTGCAGGAACTTCAAACCGGCACTAGGAAACAGACTGAGAAAGCAGAGAAAAAGTGTCTCCTGCAACCCGTTCCCTTGGTGCTAGATGAACGAACGTCTCTCCACTTGCTCTGTTCTGAGAGATAAGTGTGTGTGAAAGCCGTCCTTCACCTAGCTTGTTGGGAACACAAAGTTTCTTTTCAGTTGCAAACTCCATTCCATACATATATATGGGGAGGTACTAGCTCCAACTCGGTTCGACAGTGAAAACTGCAGGTACTTCAAACCGGCACTAGGAAACAGACTGAGAAAGCAGAGAAAAAGTGTCTCCTGCAACCCGTTCCCTTGGTGCTAGATGAACGAACGTCTCTCCACTTGCTCAGTTCTGAGAGATAAGTGTGTGTGAAAGCCGTCCTTCACCTAGCTTATTGGGAACACAAAGTTTCTTTTCAGTTGCAAACTCCATTCCATACATATATATGGGGACGAACTAGCTCCAACTCGGTTTGACAGTGAAAACTGCAGGAACTTCAAACCGGCACTAGGAAACAGACTGAGAAAGCAGAGAAAAAGTGTCTCCTGCAACCCGTTCCCTTGGTGCTAGATGAACGAACGTCTCTCCACTTGCTCAGTTCTGAGAGATAAGTGTGTGTGAAAGCCGTCCTTCACCTAGCTTGTTGGGAACACAAAGTTTCTTTTCAGTTGCAAACTCCATTCCATACATATATATGGGGACGAACTAGCTCCAACTCGGTTTGACAGTGAAAACTGCAGGAACTTCAAACCGGCACTAGGAAACAGACTGAGAAAGCAGAGAAAAGTGTCTCCTGCAACCCGTTCCCTTGCTGCTAGATGAACGAACGTCTCTCCACTTGCTCAGTTCTGAGAGATAAGTGTGTGTGAAAGCCGTCCTTCACCTAGCTTGTTGGGAACACAAAGTTTCTTTTCAGTTGCAAACTCCATTCCATACATATATATGGGGAGGTACTAGCTCCAACTCGGTTCGACAGTGAAAACTGCAGGTACTTCAAACCGGCACTAGGAAACAGACTGAGAAAGCAGAGAAAAAGTGTCTCCTGCAACCCGTTCCCTTGGTGCTAGATGAACGAACGTCTCTCCACTTGCTCAGTTCTGAGAGATAAGTGTGTGTGAAAGCCGTCCTTCACCTAGCTTATTGGGAACACAAAGTTTCTTTTCAGTTGCAAACTCCATTCCATACATATATATGGGGACGAACTAGCTCCAACTCGGTTTGACAGTGAAAACTGCAGGAACTTCAAACCGGCACTAGGAAACAGACTGAGAAAGCAGAGAAAAAGTGTCTCCTGCAACCCGTTCCCTTGGTGCTAGATGAACGAACGTCTCTCCACTTGCTCAGTTCTGAGAGATAAGTGTGTGTGAAAGCCGTCCTTCACCTAGCTTGTTGGGAACACAAAGTTTCTTTTCAGTTGCAAACTCCATTCCATACATATATATGGGGACGAACTAGCTCCAACTCGGTTTGACAGTGAAAACTGCAGGAACTTCAAACCGGCACTAGGAAACAGACTGAGAAAGCAGAGAAAAGTGTCTCATGCAACCCGTTCCCTTGGTGCTAGATGAACGAACGTCTCTCCACTTGCTCAGTTCTGAGAGATAAGTGTGTGTGAAAGCCGTACTTCACCTAGATTGTTGGGAACACAAAGTTTCTTTTCAGTTGCAAACACCATTCCATACATATATATGGGGAGGAACTAGCTCCAACTCGGTTTGACAGTGAAAACTGCAGGAACTTCCAACCGGCACTAGGAAACAGACTGAGAAAGCAGAGAAAAAGTGTCTCTTGCAACCCGTTCCCTTGGTGCTAGATGAACGAACGTCTCTCCACTTGCTCAGTTCTGAGAGATAAGTGTGTGTGAAAGCCGTCCTTCACCTAGCTTGTTGGGAACACAAAGTTTCTTTTCAGTTACAAACTCCATTCCATACATATATATGGGGAGGTACTAGCTCCAACTCGGTTCGACAGTGAAAACTGTAGGTACTTCAAACCGGCACTAGGAAACAGACTGAGAAAGCAGAGAAAAAGTGTCTCCTGCAACCCGTTCCCTTGGTGCTAGATGAACGAACGTCTCTCCACTTGCTCAGTTCTGAGAGATAAGTGTGTGTGAAAGCCGTCCTTCACCTAGCTTGTTGGGAACACAAAGTTTCTTTTCAGTTGCAAACTTCATTCCATACATATATATGGGGAGGTACTAGCTCCAACTCGGTTTGACAGTGAAAACTGCAGGAACTTCCAACCGGCACTAGGAAACAGACTGAGAAAGCAGAGAAAAAGTGTCTCCTGCAACCCGTTCCCTTGGTGCTAGATGAACGAACGTCTCTCCAATTGCTCAGTTCTGAGAGATAAGTGTGTGTGAAAGCCGTCCTTCAACTAGCTTGTTGGGAACACAAAGTTTCTTTTCAGTTGCATACTCAATTCCATACATATATATGGGGACGAACTAGCTCCAACTCGGTTTTACAGTGAAAACTGCAGGAACTTCAAACCGGCTCTAGGAAACAGACTGAGAAAGCAGAGAAAAAGTGTCTCCTGCAACCCGTTCCCTTGGTGCTAGATGAACGTACGTCTCTCCTCTTGCTCAGTTCTGAGAGATAAGTGTGTGTGAAAGCCGTCCTTCACCTAGCTTGTTGGGAACACAAAGTTTCTTTTCAGTTGCAAACTCCATTCCATACATATATATGGGGAGGTACTAGCTCCAACTCGGTTTGACAGTGAAAACTGCAGGAACTTCCAACCGGCACTAGGAAACAGACTGAGAAAGCAGAGAAAAAGTGTCTCCTTCAACCCGTTCCCTTGGTGCTAGATGAACGAACGTCTCTCCACTTGCTCAGTTCTGAGAGATAAGTGTGTGTGAAAGCCGTCCTTCACCTAGCTTGTTGGGAACACAAAGTTTCTTTTCAGTTGCAAACTCCATTCCATACATATATATGGGGAGGAACTAGCTCCAACTCGGTTTGACAGTGAAAACTGCAGGAACTTCCAACCGGCACTAGGAAACAGACTGAGAAAGCAGAGAAAAAGTGTCTCCTTCAACCCGTTCCCTTGGTGCTAGATGAACGAACGTCTCTCCACTTGCTCAGTTCTGAGAGATAAGTGTGTGTGAAAGCCGTCCTTCACCTAGCTTGTTGGGAACACAAAGTTTCTTTTCAGTTGCAAACTCCATTCCATACATATATATGGGGAGGAACTAGCTCCAACTCGGTTTGACAGTGAAAACTGCAGGAACTTCAAACCGGCACTAGGAAACAGACTGAGAAAGCAGAGAAAAAGTGTCTCCTGCAACCCGTTCCCTTGGTGCTAGATGAACGAACGTCTCTCCACTTGCTCAGTTCTGAGAGATAAGTGTGTGTGAAAGCCGTCCTTCACCTAGCTTGTTGGGAACACAAAGTTTCTTTTCAGTTGCAAACTCCATTCCATACATATATATGGGGACGAACTAGCTCCAACTCGGTTTGACAGTGAAAACTGCAGGAACTTCAAACCGGCACTAGGAAACAGACTGAGAAAGCAGAGAAAAAGTGTCTCCTGCAACCCGTTCCCTTGGTGCTAGATGAACGAACGTCTCTCCACTTGCTCAGTTCTGAGAGATAAGTGTGTGTGAAAGCCGTCCTTCACCTAGCTTGTTGGGAACACAAAGTTTCTTTTCAGTTGCAAACTCCATTCCATACATATATATGGGGAGGAACTAGCTCCAACTCTGTTTGACAGTGAAAACTGCAGGAACTTCAAACCGGCACTAGGAAACAGACTGAGAAAGCAGAGAAAAAGTGTCTCCTTCAACCCGTTCCCTTGGTGCTAGATGAACGAACGTCTCTCCACTTGCTCAGTTCTGAGAGATAAGTGTGTGTGAAAGCCGTCCTTCACCTAGCTTGTTGGGAACACAAAGTTTCTTTTCAGTTGCAAACTCCATTCCATACATATATATGGGGAGGAACTAGCTCCAACTCGGTTTGACAGTGAAAACTGCAGGAACTTCCAACCGGCACTAGGAAACAGACTGAGAAAGCAGAGAAAAAGTGTCTCTTGCAACCCGTTCCCTTGGTGCTAGATGAACGAACGTCTCTCCACTTGCTCAGTTCTGAGAGATAAGTGTGTGTGAAAGCCGTCCTTCACCTAGCTTGTTGGGAACACAAAGTTTCTTTTCAGTTACAAACTCCATTCCATACATATATATGGGGAGGTACTAGCTCCAACTCGGTTCGACAGTGAAAACTGTAGGTACTTCAAACCGGCACTAGGAAACAGACTGAGAAAGCAGAGAAAAAGTGTCTCCTGCAACCCGTTCCCTTGGTGCTAGATGAACGAACGTCTCTCCACTTGCTCAGTTCTGAGAGATAAGTGTGTGTGAAAGCCGTCCTTCACCTAGCTTGTTGGGAACACAAAGTTTCTTTTCAGTTGCAAACTTCATTCCATACATATATATGGGGAGGTACTAGCTCCAACTCGGTTTGACAGTGAAAACTGCAGGAACTTCCAACCGGCACTAGGAAACAGACTGAGAAAGCAGAGAAAAAGTGTCTCCTGCAACCCGTTCCCTTGGTGCTAGATGAACGAACGTCTCTCCAATTGCTCAGTTCTGAGAGATAAGTGTGTGTGAAAGCCGTCCTTCAACTAGCTTGTTGGGAACACAAAGTTTCTTTTCAGTTGCATACTCCATTCCATACATATATATGGGGACGAACTAGCTCCAACTCGGTTTTACAGTGAAAACTGCAGGAACTTCAAACCGGCTCTAGGAAACAGACTGAGAAAGCAGAGAAAAAGTGTCTCCTGCAACCCGTTCCCTTGGTGCTAGATGAACGTACGTCTCTCCTCTTGCTCAGTTCTGAGAGATAAGTGTGTGTGAAAGCCGTCCTTCACCTAGCTTGTTGGGAACACAAAGTTTCTTTTCAGTTGCAAACTCCATTCCATACATATATATGGGGAGGTACTAGCTCCAACTCGGTTTTACAGTGAAAACTGCAGGAACTTCCAACCGGCACTAGGAAACAGACTGAGGAAGCAGAGAAAAAGTGTCTCCTGCAACCCGTTCCCTTGGTGCTAGATGAACGAACGTCTCTCCACTTGCTCAGTTCTGAGAGATAAGTGTGTGTGAAAGCCGTCCTTCACCTAGCTTGTTGGGAACACAAAGTTTCTTTTCAGTTGCAAACTCCATTCCATACATATATATGGGGAGGAACTAGCTCCAACTCGGTTTGACAGTGAAAACTGCAGGAACTTCCAACCGGCACTAGGAAACAGACTGAGAAAGCAGAGAAAAAGTGTCTCCTTCAACCCGTTCCCTTGGTGCTAGATGAACGAACGTCTCTCCACTTGCTCAGTTCTGAGAGATAAGTGTGTGTGAAAGCCGTCCTTCACCTAGCTTGTTGGGAACACAAAGTTTCTTTTCAGTTGCAAACTCCATTCCATACATATATATGGGGAGGAATTAGCTCCAACTCGGTTTGACAGTGAAAACTGCAGGAACTTCCAACCGGCACTAGGAAACAGACTGAGAAAGCAGAGAAAAAGTGTCTCCTTCAACCCGTTCCCTTGGTGCTAGATGAACGAACGTCTCTCCACTTGCTCAGTTCTGAGAGATAAGTGTGTGTGAAAGCCGTCCTTCACCTAGCTTGTTGGGAACACAAAGTTTCTTTTCAGTTGCAAACTCCATTCCATACATATATATGGGGAGGAACTAGCTCCAACTCGGTTTGACAGTGAAAACTGCAGGAACTTCAAACCGGCACTAGGAAACAGACTGAGAAAGCAGAGAAAAAGTGTCTCCTGCAACCCGTTCCCTTGGTGCTAGATGAACGAACGTCTCTCCACTTGCTCAGTTCTGAGAGATAAGTGTGTGTGAAAGCCGTCCTTCACCTAGCTTGTTGGGAACACAAAGTTTCTTTTCAGTTGCAAACTCCATTCCATACATATATATGGGGACGAACTAGCTCCAACTCGGTTTGACAGTGAAAACTGCAGGAACTTCAAACCGGCACTAGGAAACAGACTGAGAAAGCAGAGAAAAAGTGTCTCCTGCAACCCGTTCCCTTGGTGCTAGATGAACGAACGTCTCTCCACTTGCTCAGTTCTGAGAGATAAGTGTGTGTGAAAGCCGTCCTTCACCTAGCTTGTTGGGAACACAAAGTTTCTTTTCAGTTGCAAACTCCATTCCATACATATATATGGGGAGGAACTAGCTCCAACTCTGTTTGACAGTGAAAACTGCAGGAACTTCAAACCGGCACTAGGAAACAGACTGAGAAAGCAGAGAAAAAGTGTCTCCTTCAACCCGTTCCCTTGGTGCTAGATGAACGAACGTCTCTCCACTTGCTCAGTTCTGAGAGATAAGTGTGTGTGAAAGCCGTCCTTCACCTAGCTTGTTGGGAACACAAAGTTTCTTTTCAGTTGCAAACTCCATTCCATACATATATATGGGGAGGAACTAGCTCCAACTCGGTTTGACAGTGAAAACTGCAGGAACTTCAAACCGGCTCTAGGAAACAGACTGAGAAAGCAGAGAAATAGTGTCTCCTGCAACCCGTTCCGTTGGTGCTAGATGAACGAACGTCTCTCCACTTGCTCTGTTCTGAGAGATAAGTGTGTGTGAAAGCCGTCCCTCACCTAGCTTGTTGGGAACACAAAGTTTCTTTTCAGTTGCAAACTCCATTCCATACATATATATGGGGAGGTACTAGCTCCAACTCGGTTCGACAGTGAAAACTGCAGGTACTTCAAACCGGCACTAGGAAACAGACTGAGAAAGCAGAGAAAAAGTGTCTCCTGCAAACCGTTCCCTTGGTGCTAGATGAACGAACGTCTCTCCACTTGCTCAGTTCTGAGAGATAAGTGTGTGTGAAAGCCGTCCTTCACCTAGCTTGTTGGGAACACAAAGTTTCTTTTCAGTTGCAAACTCCATTCCATACATATATATGTGGACGAACTAGCTCCAACTCGGTTTTACAGTGAAAACTGCAGGAACTTCAAACCGGCACTAGGAAACAGACTGAGAAAGCAGAGAAAAAGTGTCTCCTGCAACCCGTTCCCTTGGTGCTAGATGAACAAACGTCTCTCCACTTGCTCAGTTCTGAGAGATAAGTGTGTGTGAAAGCCGTCCTTCACCTAGCTTGTTGGGAACACAAAGTTTCTTTTCAGTTGCAAACTCCATTCCATACATATATATGGGGAGGAACTAGCTCCAACTCGGTTTGACAGTGAAAACTGCAGGAACTTCAAACCGGCACTAGGAAACAGACTGAGAAAGCAGAGAAAAAGTGTCTCCTGCAACCCGTTCCGTTGGTGCTAGATGAACGAACGTCTCTCCACTTGCTCTGTTCTGAGAGATAAGTGTGTGTGAAAGCCGTCCTTCACCTAGCTTGTTGGGAACACAAAGTTTCTTTTCAGTTGCAAACTCCATTCCATACATATATATGGGGAGGTACTAGCTCCAACTCGGTTCGACAGTGAAAACTGCAGGTACTTCAAACCGGCACTAGGAAACAGACTGAGAAAGCAGAGAAAAAGTGTCTCCTGCAACCCGTTCCCTTGGTGCTAGATGAACGAACGTCTCTCCACTTGCTCAGTTCTGAGAGATAAGTGTGTGTGAAAGCCGTCCTTCACCTAGCTTGTTGGGAACACAAAGTTTCTTTTCAGTTGCAAACTCCATTCCATACATATATATGGGGAGGTACTAGCTCCAACTCGGTTTGACAGTGAAAACTGCAGGAACTTCAAACCGGCACTAGGAAACAGACTGAGGAAGCAGAGAAAAAGTGTCTCCTGCAACCCGTTCCCTTGGTGCTAGATGAACGAACGTCTCTCCACTTGCTCAGTTCTGAGAGATAAGTGTGTGTGAAAGCCGTCCTTCACCTAGCTTGTTGGGAACACAAAGTTTCTTTTCAGTTGCAAACTCCATTCCATACATATATATGGGGAGGAACTAGCTCCAACTCTGTTTGACAGTGAAAACTGCAGGAACTTCAAAACGGCACTAGGAAACAGACTGAGAAAGCAGAGAAAAAGTGTCTCCTTCATCCCGTTCCCTTGGTGCTAGATGAACGAACGTCTCTCCACTTGCTCAGTTCTGAGAGATAAGTGTGTGTGAAAGCCGTCCTTCACCTAGCTTGTTGGGAACACAAAGTTTCTTTTCAGTTGCAAACTCCATTCCATACATATATATGGGGAGGAACCAGCTCCAACTCGGTTTGACAGTGAAAACTGCAGGAACTTCAAACCGGCTCTAGGAAACAGACTGAGAAAGCAGAGAAATAGTGTCTCCTGCAACCCGTTCCGTTGGTGCTAGATGAACGAACGTCTCTCCACTTGCTCTGTTCTGAGAGATAAGTGTGTGTGAAAGCCGTCCCTCACCTAGCTTGTTGGGAACACAAAGTTTCTTTTCAGTTGCAAACTCCATTCCATACATATATATGGGGAGGTACTAGCTCCAACTCGGTTCGACAGTGAAAACTGCAGGTACTTCAAACCGGCACTAGGAAACAGACTGAGAAAGCAGAGAAAAAGTGTCTCCTGCAAACCGTTCCCTTGGTGCTAGATGAACGAACGTCTCTCCACTTGCTCAGTTCTGAGAGATAAGTGTGTGTGAAAGCCATCCTTCACCTAGCTTGTTGGGAACACAAAGTTTCTTTTCAGTTGCAAACTCCATTCCATACATATATATGTGGACGAACTAGCTCCAACTCGGTTTTACAGTGAAAACTGCAGGAACTTCAAACCGGCACTAGGAAACAGACTGAGAAAGCAGAGAAAAAGTGTCTCCTGCAACCCGTTCCGTTGGTGCTAGATGAACGAACGTCTCTCCACTTGCTCAGTTCTGAGAGATAAGTGTGTGTGAAAGCCGTCCTTCACCTAGCTTGTTGGGAACACAAAGTTTCTTTTCAGTTGCAAACTCCATTCCATACATATATATGGGGAGGTAGAAGCTCCAACTCGCTTTTACAGTGAAAACTGAAGGAACTTCAAACCGGCACTAGGAAACAGACTGAGAAAGCCGAGAAAAAGTGTCTCCTGCAACCCGTTCCCTTGGTGCTAGATGAACGAACGTCTCTCCACTTGCTCTGTTCTGAGAGATAAGTGTGTGTGAAAGCCGTCCTTCACCTAGCTTGTTGGGAACACAAAGTTTCTTTTCAGTTGCAAACTCCATTCCATACATATATATGGGGAGGTACTAGCTCCAACTCGGTTCGACAGTGAAAACTGCAGGAACTTCAAACCGGCACTAGGAAACAGACTGAGAAAGCAGAGAAAAAGTGTCTCCTGCAACCCGTTCCCTTGGTGCTAGATGAACGAACGTCTCTCCACTTGCTCAGTTCTGAGAGATAAGTGTGTGTGAAAGCCGTCCTTCACCTAGCTTGTTGGGAACACAAAGTTTCTTTTCAGTTGCAAACCCCATTCCATACATATATATGGGGAGGTACTAGCTCCAACTCGGTTTTACAGTGAAAACTGCAGGAACTTCAAACCGGCACTAGGAAACAGACTGAGGAAGCAGAGAAAAAGTGTCTCCTGCAACCCGTTCCCTTGGTGCTAGATGAACGAACGTCTCTCCACTTGCTCAGTTCTGAGAGATAAGTGTGTGTGAAAGCCGTCCTTCACCTAGCTTGTTGGGAACACAAAGTTTCTTTTCAGTTGCAAACTCCATTCCATACATATATATGGGGACGAACTAGCTCCAACTCGGTTTGACAGTGAAAACTGCAGGAACTTCAAACCGGCACTAGGAAACAGACTGAGAAAGCAGAGAAAAAGTGTCTCCTGCAACCCGTTCCCTTGGTGCTAGATGAACGAACGTCTCTCCACTTGCTCAGTTCTGAGAGATAAGTGTGTGTGAAAGCCGTACTTCACCTAGCTTGTTGGGAACACAAAGTTTCTTTTCAGTTGCAAACTCCATTCCATTCATATATATGGGGAGGAACTAGCTCCAACTCGGTTTGACAGTGAAAACTGCAGGAACTTCAAACCGGCACTAGGAAACAGACTGAGAAAGCAGAGAAAAAGTGTCTCCTGCAACCCGTTCCCTTGGTGCTAGATGAACGAAAGTCTCTCCACTTGCTCAGTTCTGAGAGATAAGTGTGTGTGAAAGCCGTCCTTCACCTAGCTTGTTGGGAACACAAAGTTACTTTTCAGTTGCAAACTCCATTCCATACATATATATGGGGAGGAACTAGCTCCAACTCTGTTTGACAGTGAAAACTGCAGGAACTTCAAACCGGCACTAGGAAACAGACTGAGAAAGCAGAGAAAAAGTGTCTCCTGCAACCCGTTCCCTTGGTGCTAGATGAACGAACGTCTCTCCACTTGCTCTGTTCTGAGAGATAATTGTGTGTGAAAGCCGTCCTTCACCTAGCTTGTTGGGAACACAAAGTTTCTTTTCAGTTGCAAACTCCATTCCATACATATATATGGGGAGGTACTAGCTCCAACTCGGTTCGACAGTGAAAACTGCAGGTACTTCAAACCGGCACTAGGAAACAGACTGAGAAAGCAGAGAAAAAGTGTCTCCTGCAACCCGTTCCCTTGGTGCTAGATGAACGAACGTCTCTCCACTTGCTCAGTTCTGAGAGATAAGTGTGTGTGAAAGCCGTCCTTCACCTAGCTTATTGGGAACACAAAGTTTCTTTTCAGTTGCAAACTCCATTCCATACATATATATGGGGACGAACTAGCTCCAACTCGGTTTGACAGTGAAAACTGCAGGAACTTCAAACCGGCACTAGGAAACAGACTGAGAAAGCAGAGAAAAAGTGTCTCCTGCAACCCGTTCCCTTGGTGCTAGATGAACGAACGTCTCTCCACTTGCTCAGTTCTGAGAGATAAGTGTGTGTGAAAGCCGTCCTTCACCTAGCTTGTTGGGAACACAAAGTTTCTTTTCAGTTGCAAACTCCATTCCATACATATATATGGGGAGGTACTAGCTCCAACTCGGTTCGACAGTGAAAACTGTAGGTACTTCAAACCGGCACTAGGAAACAGACTGAGAAAGCAGAGAAAAAGTGTCTCCTGCAACCCGTTCCCTTGGTGCTAGATGAACGAACGTCTCTCCACTTGCTCAGTTCTGAGAGATAAGTGTGTGTGAAAGCCGTCCTTCACCTAGCTTGTTGGGAACACAAAGTTTCTTTTCAGTTGCAAACTCCATTCCATACATATATATGGGGAGGTACTAGCTCCAACTCGGTTTGACAGTGAAAACTGCAGGAACTTCCAACCGGCACTAGGAAACAGACTGAGAAAGCAGAGAAAAAGTGTCTCCTGCAACCCGTTCCCTTGGTGCTAGATGAACGAACGTCTCTCCAATTGCTCAGTTCTGAGAGATAAGTGTGTGTGAAAGCCGTCCTTCAACTAGCTTGTTGGGAACACAAAGTTTCTTTTCAGTTGCATACTCCATTCCATACATATATATGGGGACGAACTAGCTCCAACTCGGTTTGACAAAGAAAACTGCAGGAACTTCAAACCGGCACTAGGAAACAGACTGAGAAAGCAGAGAAAAAGTGTCTGCTGCAACCCGTTCCCTTGGTGCTAGATGAACGAACGTCTCTCCACTTGCTCATTTCTGAGAGATAAGTGCGTGTGAAAGCCGTCCTTCACCTAGATTGTTGGGAACACAAAGTTTCTTTTCGGTTTCAAACTCCATTCCATACATATATATGGGGAGGTAGAAGCTCCAAAACTGTTTGACAGTGAAAACTGCAGGAACTTCAAACCGGCACTAGGAAACAGACTGAGAAAGCAGAGAAAAAGAGTCTCCTGCAACCCGTTCCCTTGCTGCTAGATGAACGAACGTCTCTCCACTTGCTCTGTTCTGAGAGATAAGTGTGTGTGAAAGCCGTCCTTCACCTAGCTTGTTGGGAACACAAAGTTTCTTTTCAGTTGCAAACTCCATTCCATACATATATATGGGTAGGTACAAGCTCCAAATCGGTTTTACAGTGAAAACTGCAGGAACTTCAAACCGGCACTAGGAAAAAGACTGAGAAAGCAGAGAAAAAGTGTCTCCTGCAACCCGTTCCCTTGGTGCTAGATGAACGAACGTCTCTCCACTTGCTCAGTTCTGAGAGATAAGTGTGTGTGAAAGCCGTCCTTCACCTAGCTTCTTGGGAACACAAAGTTTCATTTCAGTTGCAGACTCCATTCCATACATATATATGGGGAGGTACAAGCTCCAACTCGGATTTACAGTGAAAACTGCAGGAACTTCAAACCGGCACTAGGAAACAGACTGAGGAAGGAGAGAAAAAGTGTCTCCTGCAACCCGTTCCCTTGGTGCTAGATGAACGAACGTCTCTCCACTTGCTCAGTTCTGAGAGATAAGTGTGTGTGAAAGCCGTCCTTCACCTAGCTTGTTGGGAACACAAAGTTTCTTTTCAGTTGCAAACTCCATTCCATACATATATATGGGGAGGTACAAGCTCCAACTCGGTTTTACAGTGAAAACTGCAGGAACTTCAAACCGGCACTAAGAAACAGACTGAGAAAGCAGAGAAAAAGTGTCTCCTGCAACCCGTTCACTTGGTGCTAGATGAACGAACGTCTCTCCACTTGCTCTGTTCTGAGAGATAAGTGTGTGTGAAAGCCGTCCTTCACCTAGCTTGTTGGGAACACAAAGTTTCTTTTCAGTTGCAAACTCCATTCCATACATATATATGGGGAGGTATAAGCTCCAACTCGGTTTGACAGTGAAAACTGCAGGAACTTCAAACCGGCACTAGGAAACAGACTGAGAAAGCAGAGAAAAAGTGTCTCCTGCAACCCGATCCCTTGGTGCTAGATGAACGAATGTCTCTCCACTTGCTCAGTTCTAAGAGACAAGTGTGTGTGAAAGCCGTCCTTCACCTAGCTTGTTGGGAACACAAAGTTTCTTTTCAGTTGCAAACTCCATTCCATACATATATATGGGGAGGTACAAGCTCCAACTCGGTTTTACAGTGAAAACTGCAGGAACTTCAAACCGGCACTAAGAAACAGACTGAGAAAGCAGAGAAAAAAATGTCTCCTGCAACTCGTTCCCTTGGTGCTAGATGAACGAACGTCTCTCCACTTGCTCTGTTCTGAGAGATAAGTGTGTGTGAAAGCCGTCCTTCACCTAGCTTGTTGGGAACACAAAGTTTCTTTTCAGTTGCAAACTCCATTCCATACATATATATGGGGAGGTACAAGCTCCAACTCGGTTTGACATTGAAAACTGCAGGAACTTCAAACCGGCACTAGGAAACAGACTGAGAAAGCAGAGAAAAAGTGTCTCCTGCAACCCGTTCCCTTGGTGCTAGATGAACGAACGTCTCTCCACTTGCTCAGTTCTGAGAGATAAGTGTGTGTGAAAGCCGTCCTTCACCTAGCTTGTTGGGAACACAAAGTTTCTTTTCAGTTGCAAACTCCATTCCATACATATATATGGGGAGGTAGAAGCTCCAACTCGGTTTTACAGTGAAAACTGCAGGAACTTCAAACCGGCACTAGGAAACAGACTGAGAAAGCAGAGAAAAAGTGTCTCCTGCAAACCGTTCCCTTGGTGCAAGATGAACGAACGTCTCTCCACTTGCTCAGTTCTGAGAGATAAGTGCGTGTGAAAGCCGTCCTTCACCTAGCTTGTTGGGAACACAAAGTTTCTTTTCGGTTTCAAACTCCATTCCATACATTTATATGGGGAGGTACTAGCTCCAACTCGGTTTGACAGTGAAAACTGCAGGAACTTCAAACCGGCACTAGGAAACAGACTGAGAAAGCAGAGAAAAAGTGTCTCCTGCAACCCTTTCCATTGGTGCTAGATGAACGAACGTCTCTCCACTTGCTCAGTTCTGAGAGATAAGTGTGTGTGAAAGCCGTCCTTCACCTAGCTTGTTGGGAACACAAAGTTTCTTTTCAGTTGCAAACTCCATTCCATACATATATATGGGGAGGTACAAGCTCCAACTCGGTTTGACAGTGAAAACTGCAGGAACTTCAAACCGGCACTAGGAAACAGACTGAGAAAGCAGAGAAAAAGTGTCTCCTGCAACCCGTTCCGTTGGTGCTAGATGAACGAACGTCTCTCCACTTGCTCAGTTCTGAGAGATAAGTGTGTGTGAAAGCCGTCCTTCACCTAGCTTGTTGGGAACACAAAGTTTCTTTTCAGTTGCAAACTCCATTCCATACATATATATGGGGAGGTAGAAGCTCCAACTCGGTTTTACAGTGAAAACTGCAGGAACTTCAAACCGGCACTAGGAAACAGACTGAGAAAGCAGAGAAAAAGTGTCTCCTGCAAACCGTTCCCTTGCTGCAAGATGAACGAACGTCTCTCCACTTGCTCAGTTCTGAGAGATAAGTGCGTGTGAAAGCCGTCCTTCACCTAGCTTGTTGGGAACACAAAGTTTCTTTTCGGTTTCAAACTCCATTCCATACATTTATATGGGGAGGTACTAGCTCCAACTCGGTTTGACAGTGAAAACTGCAGGAACTTCAAACCGGCACTAGGAAACAGACTGAGAAAGCAGAGAAAAAGTGTCTCCTGCAACCCTTTCCATTGGTGCTAGATGAACGAACGTCTCTCCACTTGCTCAGTTCTGAGAGATAAGTGTGTGTGAAAGCCGTCCTTCACCTAGCTTGTTGGGAACACAAAGTTTCTTTTCAGTTGCAAACTCCATTCCATACATATATATGGGGAGGTATAAGCTCCAACTCGGTTTGACAGTGAAAACTGCAGGAACTTCAAACCGGCACTAGGAAACAGACTGAGAAAGCAGAGAAAAAGTGTCTCCTGCAACGCGATCCCTTGGTGCTAGATGAACGAATGTCTCTCCACTTGCTCAGTTCTAAGAGACAAGTGTGTGTGAAAGCCGTCCTTCACCTAGCTTGTTGGGAACACAAAGTTTCTTTTCAGTTGCAAACTCCATTCCTTACATATATATGGGGAGGTACAAGCTCCAACTCGGTTTTACAGTGAAAACTGCAGGAACTTCAAACCGGCACTAAGAAACAGACTGAGAAAGCAGAGAAAAAATGTCTCCTGCAACTCGTTCCCTTGGTGCTAGATGAACGAACGTCTCTCCACTTGCTCTGTTCTGAGAGATAAGTGTGTGTGAAAGCCGTCCTTCACCTAGCTTGTTGGGAACACAAAGTTTCTTTTCAGTTGCAAACTCCATTCCATACATATATATGGGGAGGTACAAGCTCCAACTCGGTTTGACAGTGAAAACTGCAGGAACTTCAAACCGGCACTAGGAAACAGACTGAGAAAGCAGAGAAAAAGTGTCTCCTGCAACCCGTTCCCTTGGTGCTAGATGAACGAACGTCTCTCCACTTGCTCAGTTCTGAGAGATAATTGTGTGTGAAAGCCGTCCTTCACCTAGCTTGTTGGGAACACAAAGTTTCTTTTCAGTTGCAAACTCCATTCCATACATATATATGGGGAGGTAGAAGCTCCAACTCGGTTTTACAGTGAAAACTGCAGGAACTTCAAACCGGCACTAGGAAACAGACTGAGAAAGCAGAGAAAAAGTGTCTCCTGCAACCCGTTCCCTTGGTGCAAGATGAACGAACGTCTCTCCACTTGCTCAGTTCTGAGAGATAAGTGCGTGTGAAAGCCGTCCTTCACCTAGCTTGTTGGGAACACAAAGTTTCTTTTCGGTTTCAAACTCCATTCCATACATTTATATGGGGAGGTACTAGCTCCAACTCGGTTTGACAGTGAAAACTGCAGGAACTTCAAACCGGCACTAGGAAACAGATTGAGAAAGCAGAGAAAAAGTGTCTCCTGCAACCCTTTCCATTGGTGCTAGATGAACGAACGTCTCTCCACTTGCTCAGTTCTGAGAGATAAGTGCGTGTGAAAGCCGTCCTTCACCTAGCTTGTTGGGAACACAAAGTTTCTTTTCAGTTGCAAACTCCATTCCATACATATATATGGGGAGGTAGAAGCTCCAACTCGGTTTTACAGTGAAAACTGCAGGAACTTCAAACCGGCACTAGGAAACAGACTGAGAAAGCAGAGAAAAAGTGTCTCCTGCAACCCGTTCCCTTGGTGCTAGATGAACGAACGTCTCTCCACTTGCTCTGTTCTGAGAGATAATTGTGTGTGAAAGCCGTCCTTCACCTAGCTTGTGGGAACACAAAGTTTCTTTTCAGTTGCAAACTCCATTCCATACATATATATGGTTAGGTACAAGCTCCAAATCGGTTTTACAGTGAAAACTGCAGGAACTTCAAACCGGCACTAGGAAACAGACTGAGGAAGCAGAGAAAAAGTGTCTCCTGCAACCCGTTCCCTTGGTGCTAGATGAACGAACGTCTCTCCACTTGCTCAGTTCTGAGAGATAATTGTGTGTGAAAGCCGTCCTTCACCTAGCTTGTTGGGAACACAAAGTTTCTTTTCAGTTGCAAACTCCATTCCATACATATATATGGGGAGGTACAAGCTCCAACTCGGTTTTACAGTGAAAACTGCAGGAACTTCAAACCGGCACTAAGAAACAGACTGAGAAAGCAGAGAAAAAGTGTCTCCTGCAACCCGTTCCCTTGGTGCTAGATGAACGAACGTCTCTCCACTTGCTCTGTTCTGAGAGATAAGTGTGTGTGAAAGCCGCCCTTCACCTAGCTTGTTGGGAACACAAAGTTTCTTTTCAGTTGCAAACTCCATTCCATACATATATATGGGGAGGTATAAGCTCCAACACGGTTTGACAGTGAAAACTGCAGGAACTTCAAACCGGCACTAGGAAACAGACTGAGAAAGCAGAGAAAAAGTGTCTCCTGCAACCCGTTCCCTTGGTGCTAGATGAACGAATGTCTCTCCACTTGCTCAGTTCTAAGAGACAAGTGTGTGTGAAAGCCGTCCTTCACCTAGCTTGTTGGGAACACAAAGTTTCTTTTCAGTTGCAAACTCCATTCCATACATATATATGGGGAGGTACAAGCTCCAACTCGGTTTTACAGTGAAAACTGCAGGAACTTCAAACCGGCACTAGGAAACAGACTGAGAAAGCAGAGAAAAAGTGTCTCCTGCAACTCGTTCCCTTGGTGCTAGATGAACGAACGTCTCTCCACTTGCTCTGTTCTGAGAGATAAGTGTGTGTGAAAGCCGTCCTTCACATAGCTTGTTGGGAACACAAAGTTCTTTTCAGTTGCAAACTCCATTCCATACATATATATGGGGAGGTACAAGCTCCAACTCGGATTTACAGTGAAAACTGCAGGAACTTCAAACCGGCACTAGGAAACAGACTGAGAAAGCAGAGAAAAAGTGTCTCCTGCAACCCGTTCCCTTGGTGCTAGATGAACGAACGTCTCTCCACTTGCTCAGTTCTGAGAGATAAGTGTGTGTGAAAGCCGTCCTTCACCTAGCTTGTTGGGAACACAAAGTTTCTTTTCAGTTGCAAACTCCATTCCATACATATATATGGGGAGGTAGAAGCTCCAACTCGGTTTTACAGTGAAAACTGCAGGAACTTCAAACCGGCACTAGGAAACAGACTGAGAAAGCAGAGAAAAAGTGTCTCCTGCAACCCGTTCCCTTGGTGCAAGATGAACGAACGTCTCTCCACTTGCTCAGTTCTGAGAGATAAGTGCGTGTGAAAGCCGTCCTTCACCTAGCTTGTTGGGAACACAAAGTTTCTTTTCGGTTTCAAACTCCTTTCCATACATATATATGGGGAGGTAGAAGCTCCAAATCTGTTTGACAGTGAAAACTGCAGGAACTTCAAACCGGCACTAGGAAACAGACTGAGAAAGCAGAGAAAAAGTGTCTCCTGCAAACTTTTCCCTTGGTGCTAGATGAACGAACGTCTCTCCACTTGCTCAGTTCTGAGAGATAAGTGTGTGTGAAAGCCGTCCTTCACCTAGCTTGTTGGGAACACAAAGTTTCTTTTCAGTTGCAAACTCCATTCCATACATATATATGGGTAGGTAGAAGCTCCAACTCGGTTTTACAGTGAAAACTGCAGGAACTTCAAACCGGCACTAGGAAACAGACTGAGAAAGCCGAGAAAAAGTGTCTCCCGCAACCCGTTCCCTTGGTGCTAGATGAACGAACGTCTCTCCACTTGCTCTGTTCTGAGAGATAAGTGTGTGTGAAAGCCGTCCTTCACTTAGCTTGTTGGGAACACAAAGTTTCTTTTCAGTTGCAAACTCCATTCCATACATATATATGGGTAGGTAGAAGCTCCAAATCGGTTTTACAGTGAAAACTGCAGGAACTTCAAACCGGCACTAGGAAAAAGACTGAGAAAGCAGAGAAAAAGTGTCTCCTGCAACCCGGTCCCTTGGTGCTAGATGAACGAACGTCTCTCCACTTGCTCAGTTCTGAGAGATAAGTGTGTGTGAAAGCCGTCCTTCACCTAGCTTCTTGGGAACACAAAGTTTCATTTCAGTTGCAAACTCCATTCCATACATATATATGGGGAGGTAGAAGCTCCAACTCGGTTTTACAGTGAAAACTGCAGGAACTTCAAACCGGCACTAGGAAACAGACTGAGAAAGCAGAGAAAAAGTGTCTCCTGCAACCCGTTCCCTTGGTGCAAGATGAACGAACGTCTCTCCACTTGCTCAGTTCTGAGAGATAAGTGCGTGTGAAAGCCGTCCTTCACCTAGCTTGTTGGGAACACAAAGTTTCTTTTCGGTTTCAAACTCCATTCCATACATATATATGGGGAGGTAGAAGCTCCAAATCTGTTTGACAGTGAAAACTGCAGGAACTTCAAACCGGCACTAGGAAACAGACTGAGAAAGCAGAGAAAAAGTGTCTCCTGCAACCCTTTCCCTTGGTGCTAGATGAACGAACGTCTCTCCACTTGCTCAGTTCTGAGAGATAAGTGTGTGTGAAAGCCGTCCTTCACCTAGCTTGTTGGGAACACAAAGTTTCTTTTCAGTTGCAAACTCCATTCCATACATATATATGGGGAGGTAGAAGATCCAACTCGCTTTTACAGTGAAAACTGAAGGAACTTCAAACCGGCACTAGGAAACAGACTGAGAAAGCCGAGAAAAAGTGTCTCCTGCAACCCGTTCCCTTGGTGCTAGATGAACGAACGTCTCTCCACTTGCTCTGTTCTGAGAGATAAGTGTGTGTGAAAGCCGTCCTTCACCTAGCTTGTTGGGAACACAAAGTTTCTTTTCAGTTGCAAACTCCATTCCATACATATATATGGGTAGGTACAAGCTCCAAATCGGTTTTACAGTGAAAACTGCAGGAACTTCAAACCGGCACTAGGAAAAAGACTGAGAAAGCAGAGAAAAAGTGTCTCCTGCAACCCGTTCCCTTGGTGCTAGAAGAACGAACGTCTCTCCACTTGCTCAGTTCTGAGAGATAAGTGTGTGTGAAAGCCGTCCTTCACCTAGCTTGTTGGGAACACAAAGTTTCATTTCAGTTGCAAACTCCATTCCATACATATATATGGGGAGGTACAAGCTCCAACTCGGATTTACAGTGAAAACTGCAGGAACTTCAAACCGGCACTAGGAAACAGACTGAGGAAGCAGAGAAAAAGTGTCTCCTGCAACCCATTCCCTTGGTGCTAGATGAACGAACGGATCTCCACTTGCTCAGTTCTGAGAGATAAGTGTGTGTGAAAGCCGTCCTTCACCTAGCTTGTTGGGAACACAAAGTTTCTTTTCAGTTGCAAACTCCATTCCATACATATATATGGGGAGGTAGAAGCTCCAAATCTGTTTGACAGTGAAAACTGCAGGAACTTCAAACCGGCACTAGGAAACAGACTGAGAAAGCAGAGAAAAAGTGTCTCCTGCAACCCGTTCCCTTGGTGCTAGATGAACGAACGTCTCTCCACTTGCTCTGTTCTGAGAGATAATTGTGTGTGAAAGCCGTCCTTCACCTAGCTTGTTGGGAACACAAAGTTTCTTTTCAGTTGCAAACTTCATTCCATACATATATATGGGTAGGTACAAGCTCCAAATCGGTTTTACAGTGAAAACTGCAGGAACTTCAAACCGGCACTAGGAAAAAGACTGAGAAAGCAGAGAAAAAGTGTCTCCTGCAACCCGTTCCCTTGGTGCTAGATGAACGAACGTCTCTCCACTTGCTCAGTTCTGAGAGATAAGTGTGTGTGAAAGCCGTCCTTCACCTAGCTTCTTGGGAACACAAAGTTTCATTTCAGTTGCAAACCCCATTCCATACATATATATGGGGAGGTACAAGCTCCAACTCGGATTTACAGTGAAAACTGCAGGAACTTCAAACCGGCACTAGGAAACAGACTGAGGAAGCAGAGAAATAGTGTCTCCTGCAACCCGTTCCCTTGGTGCTAGATGAACGAACGTCTCTCCACTTGCTCAGTTCTGAGAGAGAAGTGTGTGTGAAAGCCGTCCTTCACCTAGCTTGTTGGGAACACAAAGTTTCTTTTCAGTTGCAAACTCCATTCCATACATATATATGGGGAGGTACAAGCTCCAACTCGGTTTTACAGTGAAAAATGCAGGAACGTCAAACCGGCACTAGGAAACAGACTGAGAAAGCAGAGAGAAAGAGTCTCCTGCAACCCGTTCCGTTGGTGCTAGATGAACGAACGACTCTCCACTTGCTCAGTTCTGAGAGATAAGTGTGTGTGAAAGCCGTCCTTCACCTAGCTTGTTGGGAACACAAAGTTTCTTTTCAGTTGCAAACTCCATTCCATACATATATATGGGGAGGTACTAGCTCCAACTCGGTTTTACAGTGAAAACTGCAGGAACTTCAAACCGGCACTAGGAAACAGACTGAGAAAGCAGAGAAAAAGTGTCTCCTGCAACCCGTTCCCTTGGTGCTAGATGAACGAACGTCTCTCCACTTGCTCAGTTCTGAGAGATAAGTGTGTGTGAAAGCCGTCCTTCACCTAGCTTGTTGGGAACACAAAGTTTCTTTTCAGTTGCAAACTCCATTCCATACATATATATGGGGAGGTAGAAGCTCCAAATCTGTTTGACAGTGAAAACTGCAGGAACTTCAAACCGGCACTAGGAAACAGACTGAGAAAGCAGAGAAAAAGTGTCTCCTGCAATCCGATCCCTTGGTGCTAGATGAACGAATGTCTCTCCACTTGCTCAGTTCTAAGAGACAAGTGTGTGTGAAAGCCGTCGTTCACCTAGCTTGTTGGGAACACAAAGTTTCTTTTCAGTTGCAAACTCCATTCCATACATATATATGGGGAGGTACAAGCTCCAAATCGTTTTGACAGTGAAAACTGCAGGAACTTCAAACCGGCACTAGGAAACAGACTGAGAAAACAGAGAAAAAGTGTCTCCTGCAACCCGTTCCCTTGGTGCTAGATGAACGAACGTCTCTCCACTTGCTCAGTTCTGAGAGATAAGTGTGTGTGAAAGCCGTCCTTCACCTAGCTTGTTGGGAACACAAACTTTCTTTTCAGTTGCAAACTCCATTCCATACATATATATGGGGAGGTAGAAGCTAAAACTCGGTTTTACAGTGAAAACTGCAGGAACTTCAAACCGGCACTAGGAAACAGACTGAGAAAGCAGAGAGAAAGAGTCTCCTGCAACCCGTTCCGTTGGTGCTAGATGAACGAACGACTCTCCACTTGCTCAGTTCTGAGAGATAAGTGTGTGTGAAAGCCGTCCTTCACCTAGCTTGTTGGGAACACAAAGTTTCTTTTCAGTTGCAAACTCCATTCCATACATATATATGGGGAGGTACTAGCTCCAACTCGGTTTTACAGTGAAAACTGCAGGAACTTCAAACCGGCACTAGGAAACAGACTGAGAAAGCAGAGAAAAAGTGTCTCCTGCAACCCGTTCCCTTGGTGCTAGATGAACGAACGTCTCTCCACTTGCTCAGTTCTGAGAGATAAGTGTGTGTGAAAGCCGTCCTTCACCTAGCTTGTTGGGAACACAAAGTTTCTTTTCAGTTGCAAACTCCATTCCATACATATATATGGGGAGGTAGAAGCTCCAAATCTGTTTGACAGTGAAAACTGCAGGAACTTCAAACCGGCACTAGGAAACAGACTGAGAAAGCAGAGAAAAAGTGTCTCCTGCAATCCGATCCCTTGGTGCTAGATGAACGAATGTCTCTCCACTTGCTCAGTTCTAAGAGACAAGTGTGTGTGAAAGCCGTCGTTCACCTAGCTTGTTGGGAACACAAAGTTTCTTTTCAGTTGCAAACTCCATTCCATACATATATATGGGGAGGTACAAGCTCCAAATCGTTTTGACAGTGAAAACTGCAGGAACTTCAAACCGGCACTAGGAAACAGACTGAGAAAACAGAGAAAAAGTGTCTCCTGCAACCCGTTCCCTTGGTGCTAGATGAACGAACGTCTCTCCACTTGCTCAGTTCTGAGAGATAAGTGTGTGTGAAAGCCGTCCTTCACCTAGCTTGTTGGGAACACAAACTTTCTTTTCAGTTGCAAACTCCATTCCATACATATATATGGGGAGGTAGAAGCTAAAACTCGGTTTTACAGTGAAAACTGCAGGAACTTCAAACCGGCACTAGGAAACAGACTGAGAAAGCAGAGAAAAAGTGTCTCCTGCAACCCGTTCCCTTGGTGCTAGATGAACGAACGTCTCTCCACTTGCTCTGTTCTGAGAGATAAGTGTGTGTGAAAGCCGTCCTTCACCTAGCTTGTTGGGAACACAAAGTTTCTTTTCAGTTGCAAACTACATTCCATACATATATATGGGTAGGTACAAGCTCCAAATCGGTTTTACAGTGAAAACTGCAGGAACTTCAAACCGGCACTAGGAAACAGACTGAGAAAGCAGAGAAAAAGTGTCTCCTGCAACCCGTTCCCTTGGTGCTAGATGAACGAACGTCTCTCCACTTGCTCAGTTCTGAGAGATATGTGTGTGTGAAAGCCGTCCTTCACCTAGCTTCTTGGGAACACAAAGTTTCATTTCAGTTGCAAACTCCATTCCATACATATATATGGGGAGGTACAAGCTCCAACTCGGATTTACAGTGAAAACTGCAGGAACTTCAAACCGGCACTAGGAAACAGACTGAGGAAGCAGAGAAAAAGTGTCTCCTGCAACCCATTCCCTTGGTGCTAGATGAACGAACGTCTCTCCACTTGCTCAGTTCTGAGAGATAAGTGCGTGTGAAAGCCGTCCTTCACTTGGCTTGTTGGGAACACAAAGTTTCTTTTCAGTTTCAAACTCCATTCCATACATATATATGGGGAGGTAGAAGCTCCAAATCTGTTTGACAGTGAAAACTGCAGGAACTTCAAACCGGCACTAGGAAACAGACTGAGAAAGCAGAGAAAAAGTGTCTCCAGCAACCCGTTCCCTTGGTGCTAGATGAACGAACGTCTCTCCACTTGCTCAGTTCTGAGAGATTAGTGTGTGTGAAAGCCGTCCTTCACCTAGCTTGTTGGGAACACAAAGTTTCTTTTCAGTTGCAAACTCCATTCCATACATATATATGGGGAGGTACAAGCTCCAACTCGGTTTTACAGTGAAAAATGCAGGAACGTCAAACCGGCACTAGGAAACAGACTGAGAAAGCAGAGAGAAAGTGTCTCCTGCAACCCGTTCCGTTGGTGCTAGATGAACGAACGACTCTCCACTTGCTCAGTTCTGAGAGATAAGTGTGTGTGAAAGCCGTCCTTCACCTAGCTTGTTGGGAACACAAAGTTTCTTTTCAGTTGCAAACTCCATTCCATACATATATATGGGGAGGTACTAGCTCCAACTCGGTTTGACAGTGAAAACTGCAGGAACTTCAAACCGGCACTAGGAAACAGACTGAGAAAGCAGAGAAAAAGTGTCTCATGCAACCCGTTCCCTTGATGCTAGATGAACGAAAGTCTCTCCACTTGCTCAGTTCTGAGAGATACGTGGGTGTGAAAGCCGTCCTTCACCTAGCTTGTTGGGAACACAAAGTTTCTTTTCAGTTGCAAACTCCATTCCATACATATATATGGGGAGGTACTAGCTCCAACTCGGTTTGACAATGAAAACTGCAGGAACTTCAAACCGGCACTAGGAAACAGATTGAGAATGCAGACAAAAAGTGTCTCCTGCAACCCGTTCCCTTGGTGCTAGATGAATGAACGTCTCTCCACTTGCTCAGTTCTGAGAGATAAGTGTGTGTGAAAGCCATCCTTCACCTAGCTTGTTGGGAACACAAAGTTTCTTTTCAGTTGCAAACTCCATTCCATACATATATATGGGGAGGTAGAAGCTCCAACTCGGTTTGACAGTGAAAACTGCAGGAACTTCAAACCGGCACTAGGAAACAGACTGAGAAAGCAGAGAAAAAGTGTCTCCTGCAACCCGTTCCCTTAGTGCTAGATGAACGAACTTCTCTTCACTTGCTCAGTTCTGAGAGATAAGTGCGTGTGAAAGCCGTCCTTCACTTGGCTTGTTGGGAACACAAAGTTTCTTTTCAGTTTCAAACTCCATTCCATACATATATATGGGGAGGTAGAAGCTCCAAATCTGTTTGACAGTGAAAACTGCAGGAACTTCAAACCGGCACTAGGAAACAGACTGAGAAAGCAGAGAAAAAGTGTCTCCTGCAACACGTTCCCTTGGTGCTAGATGAACGAACGTCTCTCCACTTGCTCTGTTCTGAGAGATAAGTGTGTGTGAAAGCCGTCCTTCACCTAGCTTGTTGGGAACACAAAGTTTCTTTTCAGTTGCAAACTCCATTCCATACATATATATGGGGAGGTAGAAGCTCCAACTCGGTTTGACAGTGAAAACTGCAGGAACTTCAAACCGGCACTAGGAAACAGACTGAGAAAGCAGAGAAAAAGTGTCTCCTGCAACCCGTTCCCTTGGTGCTAGATGAACGAACGTCTCTCCACTTGCTCAGTTCTGAGAGATAAGTGTGTGTGAAAGCCGTCCTTCACCTAGCTTGTTGGGAACACAAAGTATCTTTCCAGTTGCAAACTCCATTCCATACATATATATGGGGAGGTACAAGCTCCAACTCGGTTTCACAGTGAAAACTGCAGGAACTTCAAAACGGCACTAAGAAACAGACTGAGAAAGCAGAGAAAAAGTGTCTCCTGCAACCCATACCCTTGGTGCTAGATGAACGAACGTCTCTCCACTTGCTCAGTTCTGAGAGATAAGTGTGTGTGAAAGCCGTCCTTCACCTAGCTTGTTGGGAACACAAAGTTTCTTTTCAGTTGCAAACTCCATTCCATACATATATATGGGGAGGTACAAGCTCCAACTCGGTTTTACAGTGAAAACTGCAGGAACTTCAAACCGGCACTAGGAAACAGACTGAGAAAGCAGAGACAAAGTGTCTCCTGCAACCCGTTCCCTTGGTGCTAGATAAACGAACGTCTCTCCACTTGCTCAGTTCTGAGAGATAAGTGTGTGTGAAAGCCGTCCTTCACCTAGCTTGTTGGGAACACAAAGTTTCTTTTCGGTTTCAAACTCCATTCCATACATATATATGGGGAGGTAGAAGCTCCAAATCTGTTTGACAGTGAAAACTGCAGGAACTTCAAACCGGCACTAGGAAACAGACTGAGAAAGCAGAGAAAAAGTGTCTCCTGCAACCCGTTCCCTTGGTGCTAGATGAACGAACGTCTCTCCACTTGCTCAGTTCTGAGAGATAAGTGTGTGTGAAAGCCGTCCTTCACCTAGCTTGTTGGGAACACAAAGTTTCTTTTCAGTTGCAAACTCCATTCCATATATATATATGGGGAGGTAGAAGCTCCAACTCGGTTTTACAGTGAAAACTGCAGGAACTTCAAACCGGCACTAGGAAACAGACTGAGAAAGCAGAGAAAAAGTGTCTCCTGCAACCCGTTCCCTTGGTGCTAGATGAACGAACGTCTCTCCACTTGCTCAGTTCTGAGAGATAATTGTGTGTGAAAGCCGTCCTTCACCTAGCTTGATGGGAACACAAAGTTTCTTTTCAGTTGCAAACTCCATTCCATACATATATATGGGGAGGTAGAAGCTCCAACTCGGTTTGACAGTGAAAACTGCAGGAACTTCAAACCGGCACTAGGAAACAGACTGAGAAAGCAGAGAAAAAGTGTCTCCTGCAACCCGTTCCCTTGGTGTTAGATGAACGAAAGTCTCTCCACTTGCTCAGGTCTGAGAGATACGTGTGTGTGAAAGCCGTCCTTCACCTAGCTTGTTGGGAACACAAAGTTTCTTTTCAGTTGCAAACTCCATTCCATACATATATATGGGGAGGTACTAGCTCCAACTCGGTTTTACAGTGAAAACTGCAGGAACTTCAAACCGGCACTAGGAAAAAGACTGAGAAAGCAGAGAAAAAGTGTCTCCTGCAACCCGTTCCCTTGGTGCTAGATGAACGAACGTCTCTCCACTTGCTCAGTTCTGAGAGAGAGGTGTGTGTGAAAGCCGCCCTTCACCTAGCTTGTTGGGAACACAAAGTTTCTTTTAAGTTTCAAAATTCATTCCATACATATATATGGGGAGGTAGAAGCTCCAAATCTGTTTGACAGTGAAAACTGCAGGAACTTCAAACCGGCACTAGGAAACAGATTCAGAAAGCAGAGAAAAAGTGTCTCCTGCAACACGTTCCCTTGGTGCTAGATGAACGAAAGTCTCTCCACTTGCTCAGTTCTGAGAGATAAGTGCGTGTGAAAGCCGTCCTTCACCTAGCTTGTTGGGAACACAAAGTTTCTTTTCGGTTTCAAACTCCATTCCATACATATATATGGGGAGGTAGAAGCTCCAAATCTGTTTGACAGTGAAAACTGCAGGAACTTCAAACCGGCACTAGGAAACAGACTGAGAAAGCAGAGAAAAAGTGTCTCCTGCAACCCGTTCCCCTGGTGCTAGATGAACGAACGTCTCTCCACTTGCTCAGTTCTGAGAGATAAGTGCGTGTGAAAGCCGTCCTTCACCTAGCTTGTTGGGAACACAAAGTTTCTTTTCGGTTTCAAACTCCATTCCATACATATATATGGGGAGGTAGAAGCTCCAAATCTGTTTGACAGTGAAAACTGCAGGAACTTCAAACCGGCACTAGGAAACAGACTGAGAAAGCAGAGAAAAAGTGTCTCCTGCAACCCGTTCCCTTGGTGCTAGATGAACGAACGTCTCTCCACTTGCTCAGTTCTGAGAGATAAGTGTGTGTGAAAGCCGTCCTTCACCTAGCTTGTTGGGAACACAAAGTTTCATTTCAGTTGCAAACTCCATTCCATACATATATATGGGGAGGTACAAGCTCCAACTCGGATTTACAGTGAAAACTGCAGGAACTTCAAACCGGCACTAGGAAACAGACTGAGGAAACAGAGAAAAAGTGTCCCCTGCAACCCGTTCCCTTGGTGCTAGATGAACGAACGTCTCTCCACTTGCTCAGTTCTGAGAGATAAGTGTGTGTGAAAGCCGTCCTTCACCTAGCTTGTTGGGAACACAAAGTTTCTTTTCATTTGCAAACTCCATTCCATACATATATATGGGGAGGTAGAAGCTCCAACTCGGTTTTACAGTGAAAACTGCAGGAACTTCAAACCGGCACTAAGAAACAGACTGAGAATGCAGAGAAAAAGTTTCTCCTGCAACCCGATCACTTGGTGCTAGATGAACGAATGTCTCTCCACTTGCTCAGTTCTAAGAGACAAGTGTGTGTGAAAGCCGTCCTTCACCTAGCTTGTTGGGAACACAAAGTTTCTTTTCAGTTGCAAACCCCGTTCCATACATATATATCGGGAGGTAGAAGCTCCAAATCTGTTTGACAGTGAAAACTGCAGGAACTTCAAACCGGCACTAGGAAACAGACTGAGAAAGCAGAGAAAAAGTGTCTCCTGCAACCCTTTCCCTTGGTGCTAGATGAACGAACGTCTCTCCACTTGCTCAGTTCTGAGAGATAAGTGTGTGTGAAAGCCGTCCTTCACCTATCTTGTTGGGAACACAAGTTTCTTTTCAGTTGCAAACTCCATTCCATACATATATATGGGGAGGTACAAGCTCCAACTCGGTTTGACAGTGAAAACTGCAGGAACTTCAAACCGGCACTAGAAAACAGACTGAGAAAGCAGAGAAAAAGTGTCTCCTGCAACCCGTTCCCTTGGTGCTAGATGAACGAACGTCTCTCCACTTGCTCAGTTCTGAGAGATAAGTGTGTGTGAAAGCCGTCCTTCACCTAGCTTGTTGGGAACACAAAGTTTCTTTTCAGTTGCAAACTCCATTCCATACATATATATGGGGAGGAACTAGCTCCAACTCGTTTTGACAGTGAAAACTGCAGGAACTTCAAACCGGCACTAGGAAACAGACTGAGGAAGCAGAGAAAAAGTGTCTCCTGCAACCCGTTCCCTTGGTGCTAGATGAACGAACGTCTCTCCACTTGCTCTGTTCTGAGAGATAAGTGTGTGTGAATGCCGTCCTTCACCTAGCTTGTTGGGAACACAAAGTTTCTTTTCAGTTGCAAACTCCATTCCATACATATATATGGGGAGGTAGAAGCTCCAACTCGGTTTTACAGTGAAAACTGCAGGAACTTCAAACCGGCACTAGGAAACAGATTCAGAAAGCAGAGAAAAAGTGTCTCCTGCAACACGTTCCCTTGGTGCTAGATGAACGAAAGTCTCTCCACTTGCTCAGTTCTGAGAGATAAGTGCGTGTGAAAGCCGTCCTTCACCTAGCTTGTTGGGAACACAAAGTTTCTTTTCGGTTTCAAACTCCATTCCATACATATATATGGGGAGGTAGAAGCTCCAAATCTGTTTGACAGTGAAAACTGCAGGAACTTCAAACCGGCACTAGGAAACAGATTCAGAAAGCAGAGAAAAAGTGTCTCCTGCAACACGTTCCCTTGGTGCTAGATGAACGAAAGTCTCTCCACTTGCTCAGTTCTGAGAGATAAGTGCGTGTGAAAGCCGTCCTTCACCTAGCTTGTTGGGAACACAAAGTTTCTTTTCGGTTTCAAACTCCATTCCATACATATATATGGGGAGGTACAAGCTCCAAATCTGTTTGACAGTGAAAACTGCAGGAACTTCAAACCGGCACCAGGAAACAGACTGAGAAAGCAGAGAAAAAGTGTCTCCTGCAACCCGTTCCCCTGGTGCTAGATGAACGAACGTCTCTCCACTTGCTCAGTTCTGAGAGATAAGTGCGTGTGAAAGCCGTCCTTCACCTAGCTTGTTGGGAACACAAAGTTTCTTTTCGGTTTCAAACTCCATTCCATACATATATATGGGGAGGTAGAAGCTCCAAATCTGTTTGACAGTGAAAACTGCAGGAACTTCAAACGGGCACTAGGAAACAGACTGAGAAAGCAGAGAAAAAGTGTCTCCTGCAACCCGTTCCCTTGGTGCTAGATGAACGAACGTCTCTCCACTTGCTCAGTTCTGAGAGATAAGTGTGTGTGAAAGCCGTCCTTCACCTAGCTTGTTGGGAACACAAAGTTTCTTTTCAGTTGCAAACTCCATTCCATACATATATATGGGGAGGTAGAAGCTCCAACTCGGTTTGACAGTGAAAACTGCAGGAACTTCAAACCGGCACTAGGAAACAGATTCAGAAAGCAGAGAAAAAGTGTCTCCTGCAACACGTTCCCTTGGTGCTAGATGAACGAAAGTCTCTCCACTTGCTCAGTTCTGAGAGATAAGTGCGTGTGAAAGCCGTCCTTCACCTAGCTTGTTGGGAACACAAAGTTTCTTTTCGGTTTCAAACTCCATTCCATACATATATATGGGGAGGTAGAAGCTCCAAATCTGTTTGACAGTGAAAACTGCAGGAACTTCAAACCGGCACTAGGAAACAGATTCAGAAAGCAGAGAAAAAGTGTCTCCTGCAACACGTTCCCTTGGTGCTAGATGAACGAAAGTCTCTCCACTTGCTCAGTTCTGAGAGATAAGTGCGTGTGAAAGCCGTCCTTCACCTAGCTTGTTGGGAACACAAAGTTTCTTTTCGGTTTCAAACTCCATTCCATACATATATATGGGGAGGTACAAGCTCCAAATCTGTTTGACAGTGAAAACTGCAGGAACTTCAAACCGGCACCAGGAAACAGACTGAGAAAGCAGAGAAAAAGTGTCTCCTGCAACCCGTTCCCCTGGTGCTAGATGAACGAACGTCTCTCCACTTGCTCAGTTCTGAGAGATAAGTGCGTGTGAAAGCCGTCCTTCACCTAGCTTGTTGGGAACACAAAGTTTCTTTTCGGTTTCAAACTCCATTCCATACATATATATGGGGAGGTAGAAGCTCCAAATCTGTTTGACAGTGAAAACTGCAGGAACTTCAAACCGGCACTAGGAAACAGACTGAGAAAGCAGAGAAAAAGTGTCTCCTGCAACCCGTTCCCTTGGTGCTAGATGAACGAACGTCTCTCCACTTGCTCAGTTCTGAGAGATAAGTGTGTGTGAAAGCCGTCCTTCACCTAGCTTGTTGGGAACACAAAGTATCTTTCCAGTTGCAAACTCCATTCCATACATATATATGGGGAGGTACAAGCTCCAACTCGGTTTCACAGTGAAAACTGCAGGAACTTCAAAACGGCACTAAGAAACAGACTGAGAAAGCAGAGAAAAAGTGTCTCCTGCAACCCATACCCTTGGTGCTAGATGAACGAACGTCTCTCCACTTGCTCAGTTCTGAGAGATAAGTGTGTGTGAAAGCCGTCCTTCACCTAGCTTGTTGGGAACACAAAGTTTCTTTTCAGTTGCAAACTCCATTCCATACATATATATGGGGAGGTACAAGCTCCAACTCGGTTTTACAGTGAAAACTGCAGGAACTTCAAACCGGCACTAGGAAACAGACTGAGAAAGCAGAGACAAAGTGTCTCCTGCAACCCGTTCCCTTGGTGCTAGATAAACGAACGTCTCTCCACTTGCTCAGTTCTGAGAGATAAGTGTGTGTGAAAGCCGTCCTTCACCTAGCTTGTTGGGAACACAAAGTTTCTTTTCGGTTTCAAACTCCATTCCATACATATATATGGGGAGGTAGAAGCTCCAAATCTGTTTGACAGTGAAAACTGCAGGAACTTCAAACCGGCACTAGGAAACAGACTGAGAAAGCAGAGAAAAAGTGTCTCCTGCAACCCGTTCCCTTGGTGCTAGATGAACGAACGTCTCTCCACTTGCTCAGTTCTGAGAGATAAGTGTGTGTGAAAGCCGTCCTTCACCTAGCTTGTTGGGAACACAAAGTTTCTTTTCAGTTGCAAACTCCATTCCATATATATATATGGGGAGGTAGAAGCTCCAACTCGGTTTTACAGTGAAAACTGCAGGAACTTCAAACCGGCACTAGGAAACAGACTGAGAAAGCAGAGAAAAAGTGTCTCCTGCAACCCGTTCCCTTGGTGCTAGATGAACGAACGTCTCTCCACTTGCTCAGTTCTGAGAGATAATTGTGTGTGAAAGCCGTCCTTCACCTAGCTTGATGGGAACACAAAGTTTCTTTTCAGTTGCAAACTCCATTCCATACATATATATGGGGAGGTAGAAGCTCCAACTCGGTTTGACAGTGAAAACTGCAGGAACTTCAAACCGGCACTAGGAAACAGACTGAGAAAGCAGAGAAAAAGTGTCTCCTGCAACCCGTTCCCTTGGTGTTAGATGAACGAAAGTCTCTCCACTTGCTCAGGTCTGAGAGATACGTGTGTGTGAAAGCCGTCCTTCACCTAGCTTGTTGGGAACACAAAGTTTCTTTTCAGTTGCAAACTCCATTCCATACATATATATGGGGAGGTACTAGCTCCAACTCGGTTTTACAGTGAAAACTGCAGGAACTTCAAACCGGCACTAGGAAAAAGACTGAGAAAGCAGAGAAAAAGTGTCTCCTGCAACCCGTTCCCTTGGTGCTAGATGAACGAACGTCTCTCCACTTGCTCAGTTCTGAGAGAGAGGTGTGTGTGAAAGCCGCCCTTCACCTAGCTTGTTGGGAACACAAAGTTTCTTTTAAGTTTCAAAATTCATTCCATACATATATATGGGGAGGTAGAAGCTCCAAATCTGTTTGACAGTGAAAACTGCAGGAACTTCAAACCGGCACTAGGAAACAGATTCAGAAAGCAGAGAAAAAGTGTCTCCTGCAACACGTTCCCTTGGTGCTAGATGAACGAAAGTCTCTCCACTTGCTCAGTTCTGAGAGATAAGTGCGTGTGAAAGCCGTCCTTCACCTAGCTTGTTGGGAACACAAAGTTTCTTTTCGGTTTCAAACTCCATTCCATACATATATATGGGGAGGTAGAAGCTCCAAATCTGTTTGACAGTGAAAACTGCAGGAACTTCAAACCGGCACTAGGAAACAGACTGAGAAAGCAGAGAAAAAGTGTCTCCTGCAACCCGTTCCCCTGGTGCTAGATGAACGAACGTCTCTCCACTTGCTCAGTTCTGAGAGATAAGTGCGTGTGAAAGCCGTCCTTCACCTAGCTTGTTGGGAACACAAAGTTTCTTTTCGGTTTCAAACTCCATTCCATACATATATATGGGGAGGTAGAAGCTCCAAATCTGTTTGACAGTGAAAACTGCAGGAACTTCAAACCGGCACTAGGAAACAGACTGAGAAAGCAGAGAAAAAGTGTCTCCTGCAACCCGTTCCCTTGGTGCTAGATGAACGAACGTCTCTCCACTTGCTCAGTTCTGAGAGATAAGTGTGTGTGAAAGCCGTCCTTCACCTATCTTGTTGGGAACACAAGTTTCTTTTCAGTTGCAAACTCCATTCCATACATATATATGGGGAGGTACAAGCTCCAACTCGGTTTGACAGTGAAAACTGCAGGAACTTCAAACCGGCACTAGAAAACAGACTGAGAAAGCAGAGAAAAAGTGTCTCCTGCAACCCGTTCCCTTGGTGCTAGATGAACGAACGTCTCTCCACTTGCTCAGTTCTGAGAGATAAGTGTGTGTGAAAGCCGTCCTTCACCTAGCTTGTTGGGAACACAAAGTTTCTTTTCAGTTGCAAACTCCATTCCATACATATATATGGGGAGGAACTAGCTCCAACTCGGTTTGACAGTGAAAACTGCAGGAACTTCAAACCGGCACTAGGAAACAGACTGAGGAAGCAGAGAAAAAGTGTCTCCTGCAACCCGTTCCCTTGGTGCTAGATGAACGAACGTCTCTCCACTTGCTCTGTTCTGAGAGATAAGTGTGTGTGAAAGCCGTCCTTCACCTAGCTTGTTGGGAACACAAAGTTTCTTTTCAGTTGCAAACTCCATTCCATACATATATATGGGGAGGTAGAAGCTCCAACTCGGTTTTACAGTGAAAACTGCAGGAACTTCAAACCGGCACTAGGAAACAGATTCAGAAAGCAGAGAAAAAGTGTCTCCTGCAACACGTTCCCTTGGTGCTAGATGAACGAAAGTCTCTCCACTTGCTCAGTTCTGAGAGATAAGTGCGTGTGAAAGCCGTCCTTCACCTAGCTTGTTGGGAACACAAAGTTTCTTTTCGGTTTCAAACTCCATTCCATACATATATATGGGGAGGTAGAAGCTCCAAATCTGTTTGACAGTGAAAACTGCAGGAACTTCAAACCGGCACTAGGAAACAGATTCAGAAAGCAGAGAAAAAGTGTCTCCTGCAACACGTTCCCTTGGTGCTAGATGAACGAAAGTCTCTCCACTTGCTCAGTTCTGAGAGATAAGTGCGTGTGAAAGCCGTCCTTCACCTAGCTTGTTGGGAACACAAAGTTTCTTTTCGGTTTCAAACTCCATTCCATACATATATATGGGGAGGTACAAGCTCCAAATCTGTTTGACAGTGAAAACTGCAGGAACTTCAAACCGGCACCAGGAAACAGACTGAGAAAGCAGAGAAAAAGTGTCTCCTGCAACCCGTTCCCCTGGTGCTAGATGAACGAACGTCTCTCCACTTGCTCAGTTCTGAGAGATAAGTGCGTGTGAAAGCCGTCCTTCACCTAGCTTGTTGGGAACACAAAGTTTCTTTTCGGTTTCAAACTCCATTCCATACATATATATGGGGAGGTAGAAGCTCCAAATCTGTTTGACAGTGAAAACTGCAGGAACTTCAAACGGGCACTAGGAAACAGACTGAGAAAGCAGAGAAAAAGTGTCTCCTGCAACCCGTTCCCTTGGTGCTAGATGAACGAACGTCTCTCCACTTGCTCAGTTCTGAGAGATAAGTGTGTGTGAAAGCCGTCCTTCACCTAGCTTGTTGGGAACACAAAGTTTCTTTTCAGTTGCAAACTCCATTCCATACATATATATGGGGAGGTAGAAGCTCCAACTCGGTTTGACAGTGAAAACTGCAGGAACTTCAAACCGGCACTAGGAAACAGATTCAGAAAGCAGAGAAAAAGTGTCTCCTGCAACACGTTCCCTTGGTGCTAGATGAACGAAAGTCTCTCCACTTGCTCAGTTCTGAGAGATAAGTGCGTGTGAAAGCCGTCCTTCACCTAGCTTGTTGGGAACACAAAGTTTCTTTTCGGTTTCAAACTCCATTCCATACATATATATGGGGAGGTAGAAGCTCCAAATCTGTTTGACAGTGAAAACTGCAGGAACTTCAAACCGGCACTAGGAAACAGATTCAGAAAGCAGAGAAAAAGTGTCTCCTGCAACACGTTCCCTTGGTGCTAGATGAACGAAAGTCTCTCCACTTGCTCAGTTCTGAGAGATAAGTGCGTGTGAAAGCCGTCCTTCACCTAGCTTGTTGGGAACACAAAGTTTCTTTTCGGTTTCAAACTCCATTCCATACATATATATGGGGAGGTACAAGCTCCAAATCTGTTTGACAGTGAAAACTGCAGGAACTTCAAACCGGCACCAGGAAACAGACTGAGAAAGCAGAGAAAAAGTGTCTCCTGCAACCCGTTCCCCTGGTGCTAGATGAACGAACGTCTCTCCACTTGCTCAGTTCTGAGAGATAAGTGCGTGTGAAAGCCGTCCTTCACCTAGCTTGTTGGGAACACAAAGTTTCTTTTCGGTTTCAAACTCCATTCCATACATATATATGGGGAGGTAGAAGCTCCAAATCTGTTTGACAGTGAAAACTGCAGGAACTTCAAACGGGCACTAGGAAACAGACTGAGAAAGCAGAGAAAAAGTGTCTCCTGCAACCCGTTCCCTTGGTGCTAGATGAACGAACGTCTCTCCACTTGCTCAGTTCTGAGAGATAAGTGTGTGTGAAAGCCGTCCTTCACCTAGCTTGTTGGGAACACAAAGTTTCTTTTCAGTTGCAAACTCCATTCCATACATATATATGGGGAGGTACAAGCTCCAACTCGGTTTGACATTGAAAACTGCAGGAACTTCAAACCGGCACTAGGAAACAGACTGAGAAAGCAGAGACAAAGTGTCTCCTGCAACCCGTTCCCTTGGTGCTAGATAAACGAACGTCTCTCCACTTGCTCAGTTCTGAGAGATAAGTGTGTGTGAAAGCCGTCCTTCACCTAGCTTGTTGGGAACACAAAGTTTCTTTTCGGTTTCAAACTCCATTCCATACATATATATGGGGAGGTAGAAGCTCCAAATCTGTTTGACAGTGAAAACTGCAGGAACTTCAAACCGGCACTAGGAAACAGACTGAGAAAGCAGAGAAAAAGTGTCTCCTGCAACCCGTTCCCTTGGTGCTAGATGAACGAACGTCTCTCCACTTGCTCAGTTCTGAGAGATAAGTGTGTGTGAAAGCCGTCCTTCACCTAGCTTGTTGGGAACACAAAGTTTCTTTTCAGTTGCAAACTCCATTCCATATATATATATGGGGAGGTAGAAGCTCCAACTCGGTTTTACAGTGAAAACTGCAGGAACTTCAAACCGGCACTAGGAAACAGACTGAGAAAGCAGAGAAAAAGTGTCTCCTGCAACCCGTTCCCTTGGTGCTAGATGAACGAACGTCTCTCCACTTGCTCAGTTCAGAGAGATAAGTGTGTTTGAAAACCGTCCTTCACCTAGCTTGTTGGGAACACAAAGTTTCTTTTCAGTTGCAAACTCCATTCCATACATATATATGGGGAGGTAGAAGCTCCAACTCGGTTTGACAGTGAAAACTGCAGGAACTTCAAACCGGCACTAGGAAACAGACTGAGAAAGCAGAGAAAAAGTGTCTCCTGCAACCCGTTCCCTTGGTGTTAGATGAACGAAAGTCTCTCCACTTGCTCAGGTCTGAGAGATACGTGTGTGTGAAAGCCGTCCTTCACCTAGCTTGTTGGGAACACAAAGTTTCTTTTCAGTTGCAAACTCCATTCCATACATATATATGGGGAGGTACTAGCTCCAACTCGGTTTTACAGTGAAAACTGCAGGAACTTCAAACCGGCACTAGGAAAAAGACTGAGAAAGCAGAGAAAAAGTGTCTCCTGCAACCCGTTCCCTTGGTGCTAGATGAACGAACGTCTCTCCACTTGCTCAGTTCTGAGAGAGAGGTGTGTGTGAAAGCCGCCCTTCACCTAGCTTGTTGGGAACACAAAGTTTCTTTTAAGTTTCAAACTTCATTCCATACATATATATGGGGAGGTAGAAGCTCCAAATCTGTTTGACAGTGAAAACTGCAGGAACTTCAAACCGGCACTAGGAAACAGATTCAGAAAGCAGAGAAAAAGTGTCTCCTGCAACACGTTCCCTTGGTGCTAGATGAACGAAAGTCTCTCCACTTGCTCAGTTCTGAGAGATAAGTGCGTGTGAAAGCCGTCCTTCACCTAGCTTGTTGGGAACACAAAGTTTCTTTTCGGTTTCAAACTCCATTCCATACATATATATGGGGAGGTAGAAGCTCCAAATCTGTTTGACAGTGAAAACTGCAGGAACTTCAAACCGGCACTAGGAAACAGACTGAGAAAGCAGAGAAAAAGTGTCTCCTGCAACCCGTTCCCCTGGTGCTAGATGAACGAACGTCTCTCCACTTGCTCAGTTCTGAGAGATAAGTGCGTGTGAAAGCCGTCCTTCACCTAGCTTGTTGGGAACACAAAGTTTCTTTTCGGTTTCAAACTCCATTCCATACATATATATGGGGAGGTAGAAGCTCCAAATCTGTTTGACAGTGAAAACTGCAGGAACTTCAAACCGGCACTAGGAAACAGACTGAGAAAGCAGAGAAAAAGTGTCTCCTGCAACCCGTTCCCTTGGTGCTAGATGAACGAACGTCTCTCCACTTGCTCAGTTCTGAGAGATAAGTGTGTGTGAAAGCCGTCCTTCACCTAGCTTGTTGGGAACACAAAGTTTCTTTTCAGTTGCAAACTCCATTCCATACATATATATGGGGAGGTACAAGCTCCAACTCGGTTTGACAGTGAAAACTGCAGGAACTTCAAACCGGCACTAGGAAACAGACTGAGAAAGCAGAGAAAAAGTGTCTCCTGCAACCCGTTCCCTTGGTGCTAGATGAACGAACGTCTCTCCACTTGCTCAGTTCTGAGAGATAAGTGTGTGTGAAAGCCGTCCTTCACCTATCTTCTTAGGAACACAAAGTTTCATTTCAGTTGCAAACTCCATTCCATACATATATATGGGGAGGTACAAGCTCCAACTCGGATTTACAGTGAAAACTGCAGGAACTTCAAACCGGCACTAGGAAACAGACTGAGGAAACAGAGAAAAAGTGTCCCCTGCAACCCGTTCCCTTGGTGCTAGATGAACGAACGTCTCTCCACTTGCTCAGTTCTGAGAGATAAGTGTGTGTGAAAGCCGTCCTTCACCTAGCTTGTTGGGAACGCAAAGTTTCTTTTCATTTGCAAACTCCATTCCATACATATATATGGGGAGGTAGAAGCTCCAACTCGGTTTTACAGTGAAAACTGCAGGAACTTCAAACCGGCACTAAGAAACAGACTGAGAATGCAGAGAAAAAGTTTCTCCTGCAACCCGATCACTTGGTGCTAGATGAACGAATGTCTCTCCACTTGCTCAGTTCTAAGAGACAAGTGTGTATGAAAGCCGTCCTTCACCTAGCTTGTTGGGAACACAAAGTTTCTTTTCAGTTGCAAACCCCGTTCCATACATATATATCGGGAGGTAGAAGCTCCAAATCTGTTTGACAGTGAAAACTGCAGGAACTTCAAACCGGCACTAGGAAACAGACTGAGAAAGCAGAGAAAAAGTGTCTCCTGCAACCCTTTCCCTTGGTGCTAGATGAACGAACGTCTCTCCACTTGCTCAGTTCTGAGAGATAAGTGTGTGTGAAAGCCGTCCTTCACCTATCTTGTTGGGAACACAAGTTTCTTTTCAGTTGCAAACTCCATTCCATACATATATATGGGGAGGTACAAGCTCCAACTCGGTTTGACAGTGAAAACTGCAGGAACTTCAAACCGGCACTAGAAAACAGACTGAGAAAGCAGAGAAAAAGTGTCTCCTGCAACCCGTTCCCTTGGTGCTAGATGAACGAACGTCTCTCCACTTGCTCAGTTCTGAGAGATAAGTGTGTGTGAAAGCCGTCCTTCACCTAGCTTGTTGGGAACACAAAGTTTCTTTTCAGTTGCAAACTCCATTCCATACATATATATGGGGAGGAACTAGCTCCAACTCGGTTTGACAGTGAAAACTGCAGGAACTTCAAACCGGCACTAGGAAACAGACTGAGGAAGCAGAGAAAAAGTGTCTCCTGCAACCCGTTCCCTTGGTGCTAGATGAACGAACGTCTCTCCACTTGCTCAGTTCTGAAAGATAAGTGTGTGTGAAAGCCGTCCTTCACCTAGCTTGTTGGGAACACAAAGTTTCTTTTCAGTTGCAAACTCCATTCCATACATATATATGGGGAGGAACTAGCTCCAACTCGGTTTGACAGTGAAAACTGCAGGAACTTCAAACCGGCACTAGGAAACAGACTGAGGAAGCAGAGAAAAAGTGTCTCCTGCAACCCGTTCCCTTGGTGCTAGATGAACGAACGTCTCTCCACTTGCTCTGTTCTGAGAGATAAGTGTGTGTGAAAGCCGTCCTTCACCTAGCTTGTTGGGAACACAAAGTTTCTTTTCAGTTGCAAACTCCATTCCATACATATATATGGGGAGGTAGAAGCTCCAACTCGGTTTTACAGTGAAAACTGCAGGAACTTCAAACCGGCACTAGGAAACAGATTCAGAAAGCAGAGAAAAAGTGTCTCCTGCAACACGTTCCCTTGGTGCTAGATGAACGAAAGTCTCTCCACTTGCTCAGTTCTGAGAGATAAGTGCGTGTGAAAGCCGTCCTTCACCTAGCTTGTTGGGAACACAAAGTTTCTTTTCGGTTTCAAACTCCATTCCATACATATATATGGGGAGGTAGAAGCTCCAAATCTGTTTGACAGTGAAAACTGCAGGAACTTCAAACCGGCACTAGGAAACAGATTCAGAAAGCAGAGAAAAAGTGTCTCCTGCAACACGTTCCCTTGGTGCTAGATGAACGAAAGTCTCTCCACTTGCTCAGTTCTGAGAGATAAGTGCGTGTGAAAGCCGTCCTTCACCTAGCTTGTTGGCAACACAAAGTTTCTTTTCGGTTTCAAACTCCATTCCATACATATATATGGGGAGGTACAAGCTCCAAATCTGTTTGACAGTGAAAACTGCAGGAACTTCAAACCGGCACCAGGAAACAGACTGAGAAAGCAGAGAAAAAGTGTCTCCTGCAACCCGTTCCCCTGGTGCTAGATGAACGAACGTCTCTCCACTTGCTCAGTTCTGAGAGATAAGTGCGTGTGAAAGCCGTCCTTCACCTAGCTTGTTGGGAACACAAAGTTTCTTTTCGGTTTCAAACTCCATTCCATACATATATATGGGGAGGTAGAAGCTCCAAATCTGTTTGACAGTGAAAACTGCAGGAACTTCAAACGGGCACTAGGAAACAGACTGAGAAAGCAGAGAAAAACTGTCTCCTGCAACCCGTTCCCTTGGTGCTAGATGAACGAACGTCTCTCCACTTGCTCAGTTCTGAGAGATAAGTGTGTGTGAAAGCCGTCCTTCACCTAGCTTGTTGGGAACACAAAGTTTCTTTTCAGTTGCAAACTCCATTCCATACATATATATGGGGAGGTACAAGCTCCAACTCGGTTTGACAGTGAAAACTGCAGGAACTTCAAACCGGCACTAGGAAACAGACTGAGAAAGCAGAGAAAAAGTGTCCCCTGCAACCCGTTCCCTTGCTGCTAGATGAACGAACGTCTCTCCACTTGCTCAGTTCTGAGAGATAAGTGTGTGTGAAAGCCGTCCTTCACCTAGCTTGTTGGGAACACAAAGTTTCTTTTCAGTTGCAAACTCCATTCCATACATATATATGGGTAGGTACAAGCTCCAAATCGGTTTTACAGTGAAAACTGCAGGAACTTCAAACCGGCACTAGGAAAAAGACTGAGAAAGCAGAGAAAAAGTGTCTCCTGCAACCCGTTCCCTTGGTGCTAGATGAACGAACGTCTCTCCACTTGCTCAGTTCTGAGAGATAAGTGTGTGTGAAAGCCGTCCTTCACCTAGCTTCTTGGGAACACAAAGTTTCATTTCAGTTGCAAACTCCATTCCATACATATATATGGGGAGGTAGAAGCTCCAACTCGATTTTACAGTGAAAACTGCAGGAACTTCAAACCGGCACTAAGAAACAGACTGAGAATGCAGAGAAAAAATTTCTCCTGCAACCCGATCACTTGGTGCTAGATGAACGAATGTCTCTCCACTTGCTCAGTTCTAAGAGACAAGTGTGTGTGAAAGCTGTCCTTCACCTAGCTTGTTGGGAACACAAAGTTTCTTTTCAGTTGCAAACCCCGTTCCATACATATATATCGGGAGGTAGAAGCTCCAAATCTGTTTGACAGTGAAAACTGCAGGAACTTCAAACCGGCACTAGGAAACAGACTGAGAAAGCAGAGAAAAAGTGTCTCCTGCAACCCTTTCCCTTGGTGCTAGATGAACGAACGTCTCCCCACTTGCTCAGTTCTGAGAGATAAGTGTGTGTGAAAGCCGTCCTTCACCTATCTTGTTGGGAACACAAGTTTCTTTTCAGTTGCAAACTCCATTCCATACATTATATGGGGAGGTACAAGCTCCAACTCGGTTTGACAGTGAAAACTGCAGGAACTTCAAACCGGCACTAGAAAACAGACTGAGAAAGCAGAGAAAAAGTGTCTCCTGCAACCCGTTCCCTTGGTGCTAGATGAACGAACGTCTCTCCACTTGCTCAGTTCTGAGAGATAAGTGTGTGTGAAAGCCGTCCTTCACCTAGCTTGTTGGGAACACAAAGTTTCTTTTCAGTTGCAAACTCCATTCCATACATATATATGGGGAGGAACTAGCTCCAACTCGGTTTGACAGTGAAAACTGCAGGAACTTCAAACCGGCACTAGGAAACAGACTGAGGAAGCAGAGAAAAAGTGTCTCCTGCAAACCGTTCCCTTGGTGCTTGATGAACGAACGTCTCTCCACTTGCTCTGTTCTGAGAGATAAGTGTGTGTGAAAGCCGTCCTTCACCTAGCTTGTTGGGAACACAAAGTTCCTTTTCAGTTGCAAACTCCATTCCATACATATATATGGGGAGGTAGAAGCTCCAACTCGGTTTTACAGTGAAAACTGCAGGAACTTCAAACCGGCACTAGGAAACAGACTGAGAAAGCAGAGAAAAAGTGTCTCCTGCAACCCGTTCCCTTGGTGCTAGATGAACGAACGTCTCTCCACTTGCTCAGTTCTGAGAGATAAGTGCGTGTGAAAGCCGTACTTCACCTAGCTTGTTGGGAACACAAAGTTTCTTTTTGGTTTCAAACTCCATTCCATACATATATATGGGGGGGTAGAAGCTCCAAATCTGTTTGACAGTGAAAACTGCAGGAACTTCAAACCGGCACTAGGAAACAGACTGAGAAAGCAGAGAAAAAGTGTCTCCTGCAACCCGTTCCCTTGGTGCTAGGTGAACGAACGTCTCTCCACTTGCTCAGTTCTGAGAGATAAGTGTGTGTGAAAGCCGTCCTTCACCTAGCTTGTTGGGAACACAAAGTTTCTTTTCAGTTGCAAACTCCATTCCATACATATATATGGGGAGGTACAAGCTCCAACTCGTTTTGACAGTGAAAACTGCAGGAACTTCAAACCGGCACTAGGAAACAGACTGAGAAAGCAGAGAAAAAGTGTCTCCTGCAACCCGTTCCCTTGGTGCTAGATGAACGAACGTCTCTCCACTTGCTCTGTTCTGAGAGATAAGTGCGTGTGAAAGCCGTCCTTCACCTAGCTTGTTGGGAACACAAAGTTTCTTTTCAGTTGCAAACTCCATTCCATACATATATATGGGTAGGTACAAGCTCCAAATCGGTTTTACAGTGAAAACTGCAGGAACTTCAAACCGGCACTAGGAAAAAGACTGAGAAAGCAGAGAAAAAGTGTCTCCTGCAACCCGTTCCCTTGGTGCTAGATGAACGAACGTCTCTCCACTTGCTCAGTTCTGAGAGATAAGTGTGTGTGAAAGCCGTCCTTCACCTAGCTTCTTGGGAACACAAAGTTTCATTTCAGTTGCAAACTCCATTCCATACATATATATGGGGAGGTACAAGCTCCAACTCGGATTTACAGTGAAAACTGCAGGAACTTCAAACCGGCACTAGGAAACAGACTGAGGAAGCAGAGAAAAAGTGTCTCCTGCAACCCGTTCCCTTGGTGCTAGATGAACGAACGTCTCTCCACTTGCTCAGTTCTGAGAGATAAGTGTGTGTGAAAGCCGTCCTTCACCTAGCTTGTTGGGAACACAAAGTTTCTTTTCAGTTGCAAACTCCATTCCATACATATATATGGGTAGGTACAAGCTCCAACTCGGTTTTACAGTGAAAACTGCAGGAACTTCAAACCGGCACTAAGAAACAGACTGAGAAAGCAGAGAAAAAGTGTCTCCTGCAACCCGTTCCCTTGGTGCTATATGAACGAACGTCTCTCCACTTGCTCTGTTCTGAGAGATAAGTGTGTGTGAAAGCCGTCCTTCACCTAGCTTGTTGGGAACACAAAGTTTCTTTTCAGTTGCAAACTCCATTCCATACATATATATGGGGAGGTAGAAGCTCCAACTCGGTTTGACAGTGAAAACTGCAGGAACTTCAAACCGGCACTAGGAAACAGACTGAGAAAGCAGAGAAAAAGTGTCTCCTGCAACCCGTTCCCTTGGTGCTAGATGAACGAACGTCTCTCCACTTGCTCAGTTCTGAGAGATAAGTGCGTGTGAAAGCCGTCCTTCACCTAGCTTTTTGGGAACACAAAGTTTCTTTTCGGTTTCAAACTCCATTCCATACATATATATGGGGAGGTATAAGCTCCAAATCTGTTTGACAGTGAAAACTGCAGGAACTTCAAGCCGGCACTAGGAAACAGACTGAGAAAGCAGAGAAAAAGTGTCTCCTGCAACACGTTCCCTTGGTGCTAGATGAACGAACGTCTCTCCACTTGCTCAGTTCTGAGAGATAAGTGTGTGTCAAAGCCGTCCTTCACCTAGCTTGTTGGGAACACAAAGTTTCTTTTCAGTTGCAAACTCCATTCCATACATATATATGGGGAGGTACAAGCTCCAACTCGGTTTGACAGTGAAAACTGCAGGAACTTCAAACCGGCACTAGGAAACAGACTGAGAAAGCAGAGAAAAAGTTTCTCCTGCAACCCGTTCCCTTGGTGCTAGATGAACAAACGTCTCTCCACTTGCTCTGTTCTGAGAGATAAGTGTGTGTGAAAGCCGTCCTTCACCTAGCTTGTTGGGAACACAAAGTTTCTTTTCAGTTGCAAACTCCATTCCATACATATATATGGGTAGGTACAAGCTCCAAATCGGTTTTACAGTGAAAACTGCAGGAACTTCAATCCGGCACTAGGAAAAGGACTGAGAAAGCAGAGAAAAAGTGTCCCCTGCAACCCGTTCCCTTGGTGCTAGATGAACGAACGTCTCTCCACTTGCTCAGTTCTGAGAGATAAGTGTGTGTGAAAGCCGTCCTTCACCTAGCTTCTTGGGAACACAAAGTTTCATTTCAGTTGCAAACTCCATTCCATACATATATATGGGGAGGTACAAGCTCCAACTCGGATTTACAGTGAAAACTGCAGGAACTTCAAACCGGCACTAAGAAACAGACTGAGAAAGCAGAGAAAAAGTGTCTCCTGCAACCCTTTCCCTTGGAGCTAGATGAACGAACGTCTCTCCACTTGCTCTGTTCTGAGAGATAAGTGTGTGTGAAGGCCGTCCTTCACCTAGCTTGTTGGGAACACAAAGTTTCTTTTCAGTTGCAAACTCCATTCCATACATATATATGGGGAGGTAGAAGCTCCAACTCGGTTTTACAGTGAAAACTGCAGGAACTTCAAACCGGCACTAGGAAACAGACTGAGAAAGCAGAGAAAAAGTGTCTCCTGCAACCCGTTCCCTTGGTGCTAGATGAATGAACGTCTCTCCACTTGCTCTGTTCTGAGAGATAATTGTGTGTGAAAGCCGTCCTTCACCTCGCTTGTGGGAACACAAAGTTTCTTTTCAGTTGCAAACTCCATTCCATACATATATATGGGTAGGTACAAGCTCCAAATCGGTTTTACAGTGAAAACTGCAGGAACTTCAAACCGGCACTAGGAAACAGACTGAGGAAGCAGAGAAAAAGTGTCTCCTGCAACCCGTTCCCTTGGTGCTAGATGAACGAACGTCTCTCCACTTGCTCAGTTCTGAGAGATAAGTGTGTGTGAAAGCCGTCCTTCACCTAGCTTGTTGGGAACACAAAGTTTCTTTTCAGTTGCAAACTCCATTCCATACATATATATGGGGAGGTACAAGCTCCAACTCGGTTTTACAGTGAAAACTGCAGGAACTTCAAACCGGCACTAAGAAACAGACTGAGAAAGCAGAGAAAAAGTGTCTCCTGCAACCCGTTCCCTTGGTGCTAGATGAACGAACGTCTCTCCACTTGCTCTGTTCTGAGAGATAAGTGTGTGTGAAAGCCGTCCTTCACCTAGCTTGTTGGGAACACAAAGTTTCTTTTCAGTTGCAAACTCCATTCCATACATATATATGGGGAGGTAGAAGCTCCAACTCGCTTTTACAGTGAAAACTGAAGGAACTTCAAACCGGCACTAGGAAACAGACTGAGAAAGCCGAGAAAAAGTGTCTCCTGCAACCCGTTCCCTTGGTGCTAGATGAACGAACGTCTCTCCACTTGCTCTGTTCTGAGAGATAAGTGTGTGTGAAAGCCGTCCTTCACCTAGCTTGTTGGGAACACAAAGTTTCTTTTCAGTTGCAAACTCCATTCCATACATATATATGGGGAGGTATAAGCTCCAACACGGTTTGAAAGTGAAAACTGCAGGAACTTCAAACCGGCACTAGGAAACAGACTGAGAAAGCAGAGAAAAAGTGTCTCCTGCAACCCGATCCCTTGGTGCTAGATGAACGAATGTCTCTCCACTTGCTCAGTTCTAAGAGACAAGTGTGTGTGAAAGCCGTCCTTCACCTAGCTTGTTGGGAACACAAAGTTTCTTTTCAGTTGCAAACTCCATTCCATACATATATATGGGGAGGTACAAGCTCCAACTCGGTTTTACAGTGAAAACTGCAGGAACTTCAAACCGGCACTAGGAAACAGACTGAGAAAGCAGAGAAAAAGTGTCTCCTGCAACTCGTTCCCTTGGTGCTAGATGAACGAACGTCTCTCCACTTGCTCTGTTCTGAGAGATAAGTGTGTGTGAAAGCCGTCCTTCACATAGCTTGTTGGGAACACAAAGTTCTTTTCAGTTGCAAACTCCATTCCATACATATATATGGGGAGGTACAAGCTCCAACTCGGATTTACAGTGAAAACTGCAGGAACTTCAAACCGGCACTAGGAAAAAGACTGAGAAAGCAGAGAAAAAGTGTCTCCTGCAACCCGGTCCCTTGGTGCTAGATGAACGAACGTCTCTCCACTTGCTCAGTTCTGAGAGATAAGTGTGTGTGAAAGCCGTACTTCACCTAGCTTGTTGGGAACACAAAGTTTCATTTCAGTTGCAAACTCCACTCCATACATATATATGGGGAGGTAGAAGCTCCAACTCGGTTTTACAGTGAAAACTGCAGGAACTTCAAACCGGCACTAGGAAACAGACTGAGAAAGCAGGGAACAAGTGTCTCCTGCAACCCGTTCCCTTGGTGCAAGATGAACGAACGTCTCTCCACTTGCTCAGTTCTGAGAGATAAGTGCGTGTGAAAGCCGTCCTTCACCTAGCTTGTTGGGAACACAAAGTTTCTTTTCGGTTTCAAACTCCATTCCATACATATATATGGGGAGGTAGAAGCTCCAAATCTGTTTGACAGTGAAAACTGCAGGAACTTCAAACCGGCACTAGGAAACAGACTGAGAAAGCAGAGAAAAAGTGTCTCCTGCAACCCTTTCCCTTGGTGCTAGATGAACGAACGTCTCTCCACTTGCTCAGTTCTGAGAGATAAGTGTGTGTGAAAGCCGTACTTCACCTAGCTTGTTGGGAACACAAAGTTTCTTTTCAGTTGCAAACTCCATTCCATACATATATATGGGGAGGTAGAAGCTCCAACTCGGTTTTACAGTGAAAACTGCAGGAACTTCAAACCGGCACTAGGAAACAGACTGAGAAAGCCGAGAAAAAGTGTCTCCTGCAACCCGTTCCCTTGGTGCTAGATGAACGAACGTCTCTCCACTTGCTCTGTTCTGAGAGATAAGTGTGTGTGAAAGCCGTCCTTCACCTAGCTTGTTGGGAACACAAAGTTTCTTTTCAGTTGCAAACTCCATTCCATACATATATATGGGGAGGTATAAGCTCCAACACGGTTTGAAAGTGAAAACTGCAGGAACTTCAAACCGGCACTAGGAAACAGACTGAGAAAGCAGAGAAAAAGTGTCTCCTGCAACCCGATCCCTTGGTGCTAGATGAACGAATGTCTCTCCACTTGCTCAGTTCTAAGAGACAAGTGTGTGTGAAAGCCGTCCTTCACCTAGCTTGTTGGGAACACAAAGTTTCTTTTCAGTTGCAAACTCCATTCCATACATATATATGGGGAGGTACAAGCTCCAACTCGGTTTTACAGTGAAAACTGCAGGAACTTCAAACCGGCACTAGGAAACAGACTGAGGAAGCAGAGAAAAAGTGTCTCCTGCAACTCGTTCCCTTGGTGCTAGATGAACGAACGTCTCTCCACTTGCTCTGTTCTGAGAGATAAGTGTGTGTGAAAGCCGTCCTTCACATAGCTTGTTGGGAACACAAAGTTCTTTTCAGTTGCAAACTCCATTCCATACATATATATGGGGAGGTACAAGCTCCAACTCGGATTTACAGTGAAAACTGCAGGAACTTCAAACCGGCACTAGGAAAAAGACTGAGAAAGCAGAGAAAAAGTGTCTCCTGCAACCCGGTCCCTTGGTGCTAGATGAACGAACGTCTCTCCACTTGCTCAGTTCTGAGAGATAAGTGTGTGTGAAAGCCGTCCTTCACCTAGCTTCTTGGGAACACAAAGTTTCATTTCAGTTGCAAACTCCATTCCATACATATATATGGGGAGGTAGAAGCTCCAACTCGGTTTTACAGTGAAAACTGCAGGAACTTCAAACCGGCACTAGGAAACAGACTGAGAAAGCAGAGAAAAAGTGTCTCCTGCAACCCGTTCCCTTGGTGCAAGATGAACGAACGTCTCTCCACTTGCTCAGTTCTGAGAGATAAGTGCGTGTGAAAGCCGTCCTTCACCTAGCTTGTTGGGAACACAAAGTTTCTTTTCGGTTTCAAACTCCATTCCATACATATATATGGGGAGGTAGAAGCTCCAAATCTGTTTGACAGTGAAAACTGCAGGAACTTCAAACCGGCACTAGGAAACAGACTGAGAAAGCAGAGAAAAAGTGTCTCCTGCAACCCTTTCCCTTGGTGCTAGATGAACGAACGTCTCTCCACTTGCTCAGTTCTGAGAGATAAGTGTGTGTGAAAGCCGTACTTCACCTAGCTTGTTGGGAACACAAAGTTTCTTTTCAGTTGCAAACTCCATTCCATACATATATATGGGGAGGTAGAAGCTCCAACTCGCTTTTACAGTGAAAACTGAAGGAACTTCAAACCGGCACTAGGAAACAGACTGAGAAAGCCGAGAAAAAGTGTCTCCTGCAACCCGTTCCCTTGGTGCTAGATGAACGAACGTCTCTCCACTTGCTCTGTTCTGAGAGATAAGTGTGTGTGAAAGCCGTCCTTCACCTAGCTTGTTGGGAACACAAAGTTTCTTTTCAGTTGCAAACTCCATTCCATACATATATATGGGTAGGTACAAGCTCCAAATCGGTTTTACAGTGAAAACTGCAGGAACTTCAAAACGGCACTAGGAAAAAGACTGAGAAAGCAGAGAAAAAGTGTCTCCTGCAACCCGTTCCCTTGGTGCTAGAAGAACGAACGTCTCTCCACTTGCTCAGTTCTGAGAGATAAGTGTGTGTGAAAGCCGTCCTTCACCTAGCTTCTTGGGAACACAAAGTTTCATTTCAGTTGCAAACTCCATTCCATACATATATATGGGGAGGTACAAGCTCCAACTCGGATTTACAGTGAAAACTGCAGGAACTTCAAACCGGCACTAGGAAACAGACTGAGGAAGCAGAGAAAAAGTGTCTCCTGCAACCCATTCCCTTGGTGCTAGATGAACGAACGGATCTCCACTTGCTCAGTTCTGAGAGATAAGTGTGTGTGAAAGCCGTCCTTCACCTAGCTTGTTGGGAACACAAAGTTTCTTTTCAGTTGCAAACTCCATTCCATACATATATATGGGGAGGTAGAAGCTCCAAATCTGTTTGACAGTGAAAACTGCAGGAACTTCAAACCGGCACTAGGAAACAGACTGAGAAAGCAGAGAAAAAGTGTCTCCTGCAACCCGTTCCCTTGGTGCTAGATGAACGAACGTCTCTCCACTTGCTCTGTTCTGAGAGATAAGTGTGTGTGAAAGCCGTCCTTCACCTAGCTTGTTGGGAACACAAAGTTTCTTTTCAGTTGCAAACTACATTCCATACATATATATGGGTAGGTACAAGCTCCAAATCGGTTTTACAGTGAAAACTGCAGGAACTTCAAACTGGCACTAGGAAACAGACTGAGAAAACAGAGAAAAAGTGTCTCCTGCAACCCGTTCCCTTGGTGCTAGATGAACGAACGTCTCTCCACTTGCTCAGTTCTGAGAGATAAGTGTGTGTGAAAGCCGTCCTTCACCTAGCTTGTTGGGAACACAAACTTTCTTTTCAGTTGCAAACTCCATTCCATACATATATATGGGGAGGTAGAAGCTAAAACTCGGTTTTACAGTGAAAACTGCAGGAACTTCAAACCGGCACTAGGAAACAGACTGAGAAAGCAGAGAAAAAGTGTCTCCTGCAACCCGTTCCCTTGGTGCTAGATGAACGAACGTCTCTCCACTTGCTCTGTTCTGAGAGATAAGTGTGTGTGAAAGCCGTCCTTCACCTAGCTTGTTGGGAACACAAAGTTTCTTTTCAGTTGCAAACTACATTCCATACATATATATGGGTAGGTACAAGCTCCAAATCGGTTTTACAGTGAAAACTGCAGGAACTTCAAACCGGCACTAGGAAACAGACTGAGAAAGCAGAGAAAAAGTGTCTCCTGCAACCCGTTCCCTTGGTGCTAGATGAACGAACGTCTCTCCACTTGCTCAGTTCTGAGAGATAAGTGTGTGTGAAAGCCGTCCTTCACCTAGCTTCTTGGGAACACAAAGTTTCATTTCAGTTGCAAACTCCATTCCATACCTATATATGGGGAGGTACAAGCTCCAACTCGGATTTACAGTGAAAACTGCAGGAACTTCAAACCGGCACTAGGAAACAGACTGAGGAAGCAGAGAAAAAGTGTCTCCTGCAACCCATTCCCTTGGTGCTAGATGAACGAACGTCTCTCCACTTGCTCAGTTCTGAGAGATAAGTGTGTGTGAAAGCCGTCCTTCACCTAGCTTGTTGGGAACACAAAGTTTCTTTTCACTTGCAAACTCCATTCCATACATATACATGGGGAGGTTGAAGCTCCAAATCTGTTTGACAGTGAAAACTGCAGGAACTTCAAACCGGCACTAGGAAACAGACTGAGAAAGCAGAGAAAAAGTGTCTCCTGCAACCCGTTCCCTTGGTGCTAGATGAACGAACGTCTCTCCACTTGCTCTGTTCTGAGAGATAAGTGTGTGTGAAAGCCGTCCTTCACCTAGCTTGTTGGGAACACAAAGTTTCTTTTCAGTTGCAAACTACGTTCCATACATATATATGGGTAGGTACAAGCTCCAAATCGGTTTTACAGTGAAAACTGCAGGAACTTCAAACTGGCACTAGGAAACAGACTGAGAAAACAGAGAAAAAGTGTCTCCTGCAACCCGTTCCCTTGGTGCTAGATGAACGAACGTCTCTCCACTTGCTCAGTTCTGAGAGATAAGTGTGTGTGAAAGCCGTCCTTCACCTAGCTTGTTGGGAACACAAACTTTCTTTTCAGTTGCAAACTCCATTCCATACATATATATGGGGAGGTAGAAGCTAAAACTCGGTTTTACAGTGAAAACTGCAGGAACTTCAAACCGGCACTAGGAAACAGACTGAGAAAGCAGAGAAAAAGTGTCTCCTGCAACCCGTTCCCTTGGTGCTAGATGAACGAACGTCTCTCCACTTGCTCTGTTCTGAGAGATAAGTGTGTGTGAAAGCCGTCCTTCACCTAGCTTGTTGGGAACACAAAGTTTCTTTTCAGTTGCAAACTACATTCCATACATATATATGGGTAGGTACAAGCTCCAAATCGGTTTTACAGTGAAAACTGCAGGAACTTCAAACCGGCACTAGGAAACAGACTGAGAAAGCAGAGAAAAAGTGTCTCCTGCAACCCGTTCCCTTGGTGCTAGATGAACGAACGTCTCTCCACTTGCTCAGTTCTGAGAGATAAGTGTGTGTGAAAGCCGTCCTTCACCTAGCTTCTTGGGAACACAAAGTTTCATTTCAGTTGCAAACTCCATTCCATACCTATATATGGGGAGGTACAAGCTCCAACTCGGATTTACAGTGAAAACTGCAGGAACTTCAAACCGGCACTAGGAAACAGACTGAGGAAGCAGAGAAAAAGTGTCTCCTGCAACCCATTCCCTTGGTGCTAGATGAACGAACGTCTCTCCACTTGCTCAGTTCTGAGAGATAAGTGTGTGTGAAAGCCGTCCTTCACCTAGCTTGTTGGGAACACAAAGTTTCTTTTCACTTGCAAACTCCATTCCATACATATACATGGGGAGGTTGAAGCTCCAAATCTGTTTGACAGTGAAAACTGCAGGAACTTCAAACCGGCACTAGGAAACAGACTGAGAAAGCAGAGAAAAAGTGTCTCCTGCAACCCGTTCCCTTGGTGCTAGATGAACGAACGTCTCTCCACTTGCTCTGTTCTGAGAGATAAGTGCGTGTGAAAGCCGTCCTTCACTTGGCTTGTTGGGAACACAAAGTTTCTTTTCAGTTTCAAACTCCATTCCATACATATATATGGGGAGGTAGAAGCTCCAAATCTGTTTGACAGTGAAAACTGCAGGAACTTCAAACCGGCACTAGGAAACAGACTGAGAAAGCAGAGAAAAAGTGTCTCCAGCAACCCGTTCCCTTGGTGCTAGATGAACGAACGTCTCTCCACTTGCTCAGTTCTGAGAGATTAGTGTGTGTGAAAGCCGTCCTTCACCTAGCTTGTTGGGAACACAAAGTTTCTTTTCAGTTGCAAACTCCATTCCATACATATATATGGGGAGGTACAAGCTCCAACTCGGTTTTACAGTGAAAAATGCAGGAACGTCAAACCGGCACTAGGAAACAGACTGAGAAAGCAGAGAGAAAGTGTCTCCTGCAACCCGTTCCGTTGGTGCTAGATGAACGAACGACTCTCCACTTGCTCAGTTCTGAGAGATAAGTGTGTGTGAAAGCCGTCCTTCACCTAGCTTGTTGGGAACACAAAGTTTCTTTTCAGTTGCAAACTCCATTCCATACATATATATGGGGAGGTACTAGCTCCAACTCGGTTTGACAGTGAAAACTGCAGGAACTTCAAACCGGCACTAGGAAACAGACTGAGAAAGCAGAGAAAAAGTGTCTCATGCAACCCGTTCCCTTGATGCTAGATGAACGAAAGTCTCTCCACTTGCTCAGTTCTGAGAGATACGTGGGTGTGAAAGCCGTCCTTCACCTAGCTTGTTGGGAACACAAAGTTTCTTTTCAGTTGCAAACTCCATTCCATACATATATATGGGGAGGTACTAGCTCCAACTCGGTTTGACAATGAAAACTGCAGGAACTTCAAACCGGCACTAGGAAACAGATTGAGAATGCAGACAAAAAGTGTCTCCTGCAACCCGTTCCCTTGGTGCTAGATGAATGAACGTCTCTCCACTTGCTCAGTTCTGAGAGATAAGTGTGTGTGAAAGCCATCCTTCACCTAGCTTGTTGGGAACACAAAGTTTCTTTTCAGTTGCAAACTCCATTCCATACATATATATGGGGAGGTAGAAGCTCCAACTCGGTTTGACAGTGAAAACTGCAGGAACTTCAAACCGGCACTAGGAAACAGACTGAGAAAGCAGAGAAAAAGTGTCTCCTGCAACCCGTTCCCTTAGTGCTAGATGAACGAACTTCTCTTCACTTGCTCATTTCTGAGAGATAAGTGCGTGTGAAAGCCGTCCTTCACTTGGCTTGTTGGGAACACAAAGTTTCTTTTCAGTTTCAAACTCCATTCCATACATATATATGGGGAGGTAGAAGCTCCAAATCTGTTTGACAGTGAAAACTGCAGGAACTTCAAACCGGCACTAGGAAACAGACTGAGAAAGCAGAGAAAAAGTGTCTCCTGCAACACGTTCCCTTGGTGCTAGATGAACGAACGTCTCTCCACTTGCTCTGTTCTGAGAAATAAGTGTGTGTGAAAGCCGTCCTTCACCTAGCTTGTTGGGAACACAAAGTTTCTTTTCAGTTGCAAACTCCATTCCATACATATATATGGGGAGGTAGAAGCTCCAACTCGGTTTGACAGTGAAAACTGCAGGAACTTCAAACCGGCACTAGGAAACAGACTGAGAAAGCAGAGAAAAAGTGTCTCCTGCAACCCGTTCCCTTGGTGCTAGATGAACGAACGTCTCTCCACTTGCTCAGTTCTGAGAGATAAGTGTGTGTGAAAGCCGTCCTTCACCTAGCTTGTTGGGAACACAAAGTATCTTTCCAGTTGCAAACTCCATTCCATACATATATATGGGGAGGTACAAGCTCCAACTCGGTTTCACAGTGAAAACTGCAGGAACTTCAAAACGGCACTAAGAAACAGACTGAGAAAGCAGAGAAAAAGTGTCTCCTGCAACCCATACCCTTGGTGCTAGATGAACGAACGTCTCTCCACTTGCTCAGTTCTGAGAGATAAGTGTGTGTGAAAGCCGTCCTTCACCTAGCTTGTTGGGAACACAAAGTTTCTTTTCAGTTGCAAACTCCATTCCATACATATATATGGGGAGGTACAAGCTCCAACTCGGTTTTACAGTGAAAACTGCAGGAACTTCAAACCGGCACTAGGAAACAGACTGAGAAAGCAGAGACAAAGTGTCTCCTGCAACCCGTTCCCTTGGTGCTAGATAAACGAACGTCTCTCCACTTGCTCAGTTCTGAGAGATAAGTGTGTGTGAAAGCCGTCCTTCACCTAGCTTGTTGGGAACACAAAGTTTCTTTTCAGTTTCAAACTCCATTCCATACATATATATGGGGAGGTAGAAGCTCCAAATCTGTTTGACAGTGAAAACTGCAGGAACTTCAAACCGGCACTAGGAAACAGACTGAGAAAGCAGAGAAAAAGTGTCTCCTGCAACCCGTTCCCTTGGTGCTAGATGAACGAACGTCTCTCCACTTGCTCAGTTCTGAGAGATAAGTGTGTGTGAAAGCCGTCCTTCACCTAGCTTGTTGGGAACACAAAGTTTCTTTTCAGTTGCAAACTCCATTCCATACATATATATGGGGAGGTAGAAGCTCCAACTCGGTTTTACAGTGAAAACTGCAGGAACTTCAAACCGGCACTAGGAAACAGACTGAGAAAGCAGAGAAAAAGTGTCTCCTGCAACCCGTTCCCTTGGTGCTAGATGAACGAACGTCTCTCCACTTGCTCAGTTCTGAGAGATAAGTGTGTGTGAAAGCCGTCCTTCACCTAGCATGATGGGAACACAAAGTTTCTTTTCAGTTGCAAACTCCATTCCATACATATATATGGGGAGGTAGAAGCTCCAACTCGGTTTGACAGTGAAAACTGCAGGAACTTCAAACCGGCACTAGGAAACAGACTGAGAAAGCAGAGAAAAAGTGTCTCCTGCAACCCGTTCCCTTGGTGTTAGATGAACGAAAGTCTCTCCACTTGCTCAGGTCTGAGAGATACGTGTGTGTGAAAGCCGTCCTTCACCTAGCTTGTTGGGAACACAAAGTTTCTTTTCAGTTGCAAACTCCATTCCATACATATATATGGGGAGGTACTAGCTCCAACTCGGTTTTACAGTGAAAACTGCAGGAACTTCAAACCGGCACTAGGAAAAAGACTGAGAAAGCAGAGAAAAAGTGTCTCCTGCAACCCGTTCCCTTGGTGCTAGATGAACGAACGTCTCTCCACTTGCTCAGTTCTGAGAGAGAGGTGTGTGTGAAAGCCGCCCTTCACCTTGCTTGTTGGGAACACAAAGTTTCTTTTAAGTTTCAAACTTCATTCCATACATATATATGGGGAGGTAGAAGCTCCAAATCTGTTTGACAGTGAAAACTGCAGGAACTTCAAACCGGCACTAGGAAACAGATTCAGAAAGCAGAGGAAAAGTGTCTCCTGCAACACGTTCCCTTGGTGCTAGATGAACGAAAGTCTCTCCACTTGCTCAGTTCTGAGAGATAAGTGCGTGTGAAAGCCGTCCTTCACCTAGCTTGTTGGGAACACAAAGTTTCTTTTCGGTTTCAAACTCCATTCCATACATATATATGGGGAGGTAGAAGCTCCAAATCTGTTTGACAGTGAAAACTGCAGGAACTTCAAACCGGCACTAGGAAACAGACTGAGAAAGCAGAGAAAAAGTGTCTCCTGCAACCCGTTCCCCTGGTGCTAGATGAACGAACGTCTCTCCACTTGCTCAGTTCTGAGAGATAAGTGCGTGTGAAAGCCGTCCTTCACCTAGCTTGTTGGGAACACAAAGTTTCTTTTCGGTTTCAAACTCCATTCCATACATATATATGGGGAGGTAGAAGCTCCAAATCTGTTTGACAGTGAAAACTGCAGGAACTTCAAACCGGCACTAGGAAACAGACTGACAAAGCAGAGAAAAAGTGTCTCCTGCAACCCGTTCCCTTGGTGCTAGATGAACGAACGTCTCTCCACTTGCTCAGTTCTGAGAGATAAGTGTGTGTGAAAGCCGTCCTTCACCTAGCTTGTTGGGAACACAAAGTTTCTTTTCAGTTGCAAACTCCATTCCATACATATATATGGGGAGGTACAAGCTCCAACTCGGTTTGACAGTGAAAACTGCAGGAACTTCAAACCGGCACTAGGAAACAGACTGAGAAAGCAGAGAAAAAGTGTCTCCTGCAACCCGTTCCCTTGGTGCTAGATGAACGAACGTCTCTCCACTTGCTCAGTTCTGAGAGATAAGTGTGTGTGAAAGCCGTCCTTCACCTATCTTCTTAGGAACACAAAGTTTCATTTCAGTTGCAAACTCCATTCCATACATATATATGGGGAGGTACAAGCTCCAACTCGGATTTACAGTGAAAACTGCAGGAACTTCAAACCGGCACTAGGAAACAGACTGAGGAAACAGAGAAAAAGTGTCCCCTGCAACCCGTTCCCTTGGTGCTAGATGAACGAACGTCTCTCCACTTGCTCAGTTCTGAGAGATAAGTGTGTGTGAAAGCCGTCCTTCACCTAGCTTGTTGGGAACACAAAGTTTCTTTTCATTTGCAAACTCCATTCCATACATATATATGGGGAGGTAGAAGCTCCAAATCGGTTTTACAGTGAAAACTGCAGGAACTTCAAACCGGCACTAAGAAACAGACTGAGAATGCAGAGAAAAAGTTTCTCCTGCAACCCGATCACTTGGTGCTAGATGAACGAATGTCTCTCCACTTGCTCAGTTCTAAGAGACAAGTGTGTGTGAAAGCCGTCCTTCACCTAGCTTGTTGGGAACACAAAGTTTCTTTTCAGTTGCAAACCCCGTTCCATACATATATATCGGGAGGTAGAAGCTCCAAATCTGTTTGACAGTGAAAACTGCAGGAACTTCAAACCGGCACTAGGAAACAGACTGAGAAAGCAGAGAAAAAGTGTCTCCTGCAACCCTTTCCCTTGGTGCTAGATGAACGAACGTCTCTCCACTTGCTCAGTTCTGAGAGATAAGTGTGTGTGAAAGCCGTCCTTCACCTATCTTGTTGGGAACACAAGTTTCTTTTCAGTTGCAAACTCCATTCCATACATATATATGGGGAGGTACAAGCTCCAACTCGGTTTGACAGTGAAAACTGCAGGAACTTCAAACCGGAACTAGAAAACAGACTGAGAAAGCAGAGAAAAAGTGTCTCCTGCAACCCGTTCCCTTGGTGCTAGATGAACGAACGTCTCTCCACTTGCTCAGTTCTGAGAGATAAGTGTGTGTGAAAGCCGTCCTTCACCTAGCTTGTTGGGAACACAAAGTTTCTTTTCAGTTGCAAACTCCATTCCATACATATATATGGGGAGGAACTAGCTCCAACTCGGTTTGACAGTGAAAACTGCAGGAACTTCAAACCGGCACTAGGAAACAGACTGAGGAAGCAGAGAAAAAGTGTCTCCTGCAACCCGTTCCCTTGGTGCTAGATGAACGAACGTCTCTCCACTTGCTCTGTTCTGAGAGATAAGTGTGTGTGAAAGCCGTCCTTCACCTAGCTTGTTGGGAACACAAAGTTTCTTTTCAGTTGCAAACTCCATTCCATACATATATATGGGGAGGTAGAAGCTCCAACTCGGTTTTACAGTGAAAACTGCAGGAACTTCAAACCGGCACTAGGAAACAGATTCAGAAAGCAGAGAAAAAGTGTCTCCTGCAACACGTTCCCTTGGTGCTAGATGAACGAAAGTCTCTCCACTTGCTCAGTTCTGAGAGATAAGTGCGTGTGAAAGCCGTACTTCACCTAGCTTGTTGGGAACACAAAGTTTCTTTTCGGTTTCAAACTCCATTCCATACATATATATGGGGAGGTAGAAGCTCCAAATCTGTTTGACAGTGAAAACTGCAGGAACTTCAAACCGGCACTAGGAAACAGACTGAGAAAGCAGAGAAAAAGTGTCTCCTGCAACCCGTTCCCCTGGTGCTAGATGAACGAACGTCTCTCCACTTGCTCAGTTCTGAGAGATAAGTGCGTGTGAAAGCCGTCCTTCACCTAGCTTGTTGGGAACACAAAGTTTCTTTTCGGTTTCAAACTCCATTCCATACATATATATGGGGAGGTAGAAGCTCCAAATCTGTTTGACAGTGAAAACTGCAGGAACTTCAAACCGGCACTAGGAAACAGTCTGAGAAAGCAGAGAAAAAGTGTCTCCTGCAACCCGTTCCCTTGGTGCTAGATGAACGAACGTCTCTCCACTTGCTCAGTTCTGAGAGATAAATGTGTGTGAAAGCCGTCCTTCACCTAGCTTGTTGGGAACACAAAGTTTCTTTTCAGTTGCAAACTCCATTCCATACATATATATGGGGAGGTACAAGCTCCAACTCGGTTTGACAGTGAAAACTGCAGGAACTTCAAACCGGCACTAGGAAACAGACTGAGAAAGCAGAGAAAAAGTGTCTCCTGCAACCCGTTCCCTTGCTGCTAGATGAACGAACGTCTCTCCACTTGCTCAGTTCTGAGAGATAAGTGTGTGTGAAAGCCGTCCTTCACCTAGCTTGTTGGGAACACAAAGTTTCTTTTCAGTTGCTAACTCCATTCCATACATATATATGGGTAGGTACAAGCTCCAAATCGGTTTTACAGTGAAAACTGCAGGAACTTCAAACCGGCACTAGGAAAAAGACTGAGAAAGCAGAGAAAAAGTGTCTCCTGCAACCCGTTCCCTTGGTGCTAGATGAACGAACGTCTCTCCACTTGCTCAGTTCTGAGAGATAAGTGTGTGTGAAAGCCGTCCTTCACCTAGCTTCTTGGGAACACAAAGTTTCATTTCAGTTGCAAACTCCATTCCATACATATATATGGGGAGGTAGAAGCTCCAACTCGGTTTTACAGTGAAAACTGCAGGAACTTCAAACCGGCACTAAGAAACAGACTGAGAATGCAGAGAAAAAATTTCTCCTGCAACCCGATCACTTGGTGCTAGATGAACGAATGTCTCTCCACTTGCTCAGTTCTAAGAGACAAGTGTGTGTGAAAGCTGTCCTTCACCTAGCTTGTTGGGAACACAAAGTTTCTTTTCAGTTGCAAACCCCGTTCCATACATATATATCGGGAGGTAGAAGCTCCAAATCTGTTTGACAGTGAAAACTGCAGGAACTTCAAACCGGCACTAGGAAACAGACTGAGAAAGCAGAGAAAAAGTGTCTCCTGCAACCCTTTCCCTTGGTGCTAGATGAACGAACGTCTCTCCACTTGCTCAGTTCTGAGAGATAAGTGTGTGTGAAAGCCGTCCTTCACCTATCTTGTTGGGAACACAAGTTTCTTTTCAGTTGCAAACTCCATTCCATACATATATATGGGGAGGTACAAGCTCCAACTCGGTTTGACAGTGAAAACTGCAGGAACTTCAAACCGGCACTAGAAAACAGACTGAGAAAGCAGAGAAAAAGTGTCTCCTGCAACCCGTTCCCTTGGTGCTAGATGAACGAACGTCTCTCCACTTGCTCAGTTCTGAGAGATAAGTGTGTGTGAAAGCCGTCCTTCACCTAGCTTGTTGGGAACACAAAGTTTCTTTTCAGTTGCAAACTCCATTCCATACATATATATGGGGAGGAACTAGCTCCAACTCGGTTTGACAGTGAAAACTGCAGGAACTTCAAACCGGCACTAGGAAACAGACTGAGGAAGCAGAGAAAAAGTGTCTCCTGCAACCCGTTCCCTTGGTGCTTGATGAACGAACGTCTCTCCACTTGCTCTGTTCTGAGAGATAAGTGTGTGTGAAAGCCGTCCTTCACCTAGCTTGTTGGGAACACAAAGTTCCTTTTCAGTTGCAAACTCCATTCCATACATATATATGGGGAGGTAGAAGCTCCAACTCGGTTTTACAGTGAAAACTGCAGGAACTTCAAAACGGCACTAGGAAACAGACTGAGAAAGCAGAGAAAAAGTGTCTCCTGCAACCCGTTCCCTTGGTGCTAGATGAACGAACGTCTCTCCACTTGCTCAGTTCTGAGAGATAAGTGCGTGTGAAAGCCGTACTTCACCTAGCTTGTTGGGAACACAAAGTTTCTTTTTGGTTTCAAACTCCATTCCATACATATATATGGGGGGGTAGAAGCTCCAAATCTGTTTGACAGTGAAAACTGCAGGAACTTCAAACCGGCACTAGGAAACAGTCTGAGAAAGCAGAGAAAAAGTGTCTCCTGCAACCCGTTCCCTTGGTGCTAGGTGAACGAACTTCTCTCCACTTGCTCAGTTCTGAGAGATAAGTGTGTGTGAAAGCCGTCCTTCACCTAGCTTGTTGGGAACACAAAGTTTCTTTTCAGTTGCAAACTCCATTCCATACATATATATGGGGAGGTACAAGCTCCAACTCGTTTTGACAGTGAAAACTGCAGGAACTTCAAACCGGCACTAGGAAACAGACTGAGAAAGCAGAGAAAAAGTGTCTCCTGCAACCCGTTCCCTTGGTGCTAGATGAACGAACGTCTCTCCACTTGCTCTGTTCTGAGAGATAAGTGCGTGTGAAAGCCGTCCTTCACCTAGCTTGTTGGGAACACAAAGTTTCTTTTCAGTTGCAAACTCCATTCCATACATATATATGGGTAGGTACAAGCTCCAAATCGGTTTTACAGTGAAAACTGCAGGAACTTCAAACCGGCACTAGGAAAAAGACTGAGAAAGCAGAGAAAAAGTGTCTCCTGCAACCCGTTCCCTTGGTGCTAGATGAACGAACGTCTCTCCACTTGCTCAGTTCTGAGAGATAAGTGTGTGTGAAAGCCGTCCTTCACCTAGCTTCTTGGGAACACAAAGTTTCATTTCAGTTGCAAACTCCATTCCATACATATATATGGGGAGGTACAAGCTCCAACTCGGATTTACAGTGAAAACTGCAGGAACTTCAAACCGGCACTAGGAAACAGACTGAGAAAGCAGAGAAAAACTGTCTCCTGCAACCCGTTCCCTTGGTGCTAGATGAACGAACGTCTCTCCACTTGCTCAGTTCTGAGAGATAAGTGTGTGTGAAAGCCGTCCTTCACCTAGCTTGTTGGGAACACAAAGTTTCTTTTCAGTTGCAAACTCCATTCCATACATATATATGGGTAGGTACAAGCTCCAAATCGGTTTTACAGTGAAAACTGCAGGAACTTCAAACCGGCACTAGGAAAAAGACTGAGAAAGCAGAGAAAAAGTGTCTCCTGCAACCCGTTCCCTTGGTGCTAGATGAACGAACGTCTCTCCACTTGCTCAGTTCTGAGAGATAAGTGTGTGTGAAAGCCGTCCTTCACCTAGCTTCTTGGGAACACAAAGTTTCATTTCAGTTGCAAACTCCATTCCATACATATATATGGGGAGGTACAAGCTCCAACTCGGATTTACAGTGAAAACTGCAGGAACTTCAAACCGGCACTAGGAAACAGACTGAGGAAGCAGAGAAAAAGTGTCTCCTGCAACCCGTTCCCTTGGTGCTAGATGAACGAACGTCTCTCCACTTGCTCAGTTCTGAGAGATAAGTGTGTGTGAAAGCCGTCCTTCACCTAGCTTGTTGGGAACACAAAGTTTCTTTTCAGTTGCAAACTCCATTCCATACATATATATGGGTAGGTACAAGCTCCAACTCGGTTTTACAGTGAAAACTGCAGGAACTTCAAACCGGCACTAAGAAACAGACTGAGAAAGCAGAGAAAAAGTGTCTCCTGCAACCCGTTCCCTTGGTGCTAGATGAACGAACGTCTCTCCACTTGCTCTGTTCTGAGAGATAAGTGTGTGTGAAAGCCGTCCTTCACCTAGCTTGTTGGGAACACAAAGTTTCTTTTCAGTTGCAAACTCCATTCCATACATATATATGGGGAGGTAGAAGCTCCAACTCGGTTTGACAGTGAAAACTGCAGGAACTTCAAACCGGCACTAGGAAACAGACTGAGAAAGCAGAGAAAAAGTGTCTCCTGCAACCCGTTCCCTTGGTGCTAGATGAACGAACGTCTCTCCACTTGCTCAGTTCTGAGAGATAAGTGCGTGTGAAAGCCGTCCTTCACCTAGCTTTTTGGGAACACAAAGTTTCTTTTCGGTTTCAAACTCCATTCCATACATATATATGGGGAGGTATAAGCTCCAAATCGGTTTGACAGTGAAAACTGCAGGAACTTCAAGCCGGCACTAGGAAACAGACTGAGAAAGCAGAGAAAAAGTGTCTCCTGCAACACGTTCCCTTGGTGCTAGATGAACGAACGTCTCTCCACTTGCTCAGTTCTGAGAGATAAGTGTGTGTGAAAGCCGTCCTTCACCTAGCTTGTTGGGAACACAAAGTTTCTTTTCAGTTGCAAACTCCATTCCATACATATATATGGGGAGGTACAAGCTCCAACTCGGTTTGACAGTGAAAACTGCAGGAACTTCAAACCGGCACTAGGAAACAGACTGAGAAAGCAGAGAAAAAGTGTCTCCTGCAACCCGTTCCCTTGGTGCTAGATGAACAAACGTCTCTCCACTTGCTCTGTTCTGAGAGATAAGTGTGTGTGAAAGCCGTCCTTCACCTAGCTTGTTGGGAACACAAAGTTTCTTTTCAGTTGCAAACTCCATTCCATACATATATATGGGTAGGTGCAAGCTCCAAATCTTTTTTACAGTGAAAACTGCAGGAACTTCAATCCGGCACTAGGAAAAAGACTGAGAAAGCAGAGAAAAAGTGTCTCCTGCAACCCGTTCCCTTGGTGCTAGATGAACGAACGTCTCTCCACTTGCTCAGTTCTGAGAGATAAGTGTGTGTGAAAGCCGTCCTTCACCTAGCTTCTTGGGAACACAAAGTTTCATTTCAGTTGCAAACTCCATTCCATACATATATATGGGGAGGTACAAGCTCCAACTCGGATTTACAGTGAAAACTGCAGGAACTTCAAACCGGCACTAGGAAACAGACTGAGAAAGCAGAGAAAAAGTGTCTCCTGCAACCCATTCCCTTGGTGCTAGATGAACGAACGTCTCTCCACTTGCTCAGTTCTGAGAGATAAGTGTGTGTGAAAGCCGTCCTTCACCTAGCTTGTTGGGAACACAAAGTTTCTTTTCAGTTGCAAACTCCATTCCATACATATATATGGGGATGAACTAGCTCCAACTCGGTTTGACAGTGAAAACTGCAGGAACTTCCAACCGGCACTAGGTAACAGACTGAGAAAGCAGAGAAAAAGTTTCTCCTGCAACCCGTTCCCTTGGTGCTAGATGAACGAACGTCTCTCCACTTGCTCAGTTCTGAGAGATAAGTGTGTGTGAAAGCCGTCCTTCACCTAGCTTGTTGGGAACACAAAGTTTCTTTTCAGTTGCAAACTCCATTCCATACATATATATGGGTAGGTACAAGCTCCAACTCGGTTTTACAGTGAAAACTGCAGGAACTTCAAACCGGCAGTAAGAAACAGACTGAGAAAGCAGAGAAAAAGTGTCTCCTGCAACCCTTTCCCTTGGTGCTAGATGAACGAACGTCTCTCCACTTGCTCTGTTCTGAGAGATAAGTGTGTGTGAAAGCCGTCCTTCACCTAGCTTGTTGGGAACACAAAGTTTCTTTTCAGTTGCAAACTCCATTCCATACATATATATGGGGAGGTACAAGCTCCAACTCGGTTTGACAGTGAAAACTGTAGGAACTTCAAACCGGCACTAGGAAACAGACTGAGAAAGCAGAGAAAAAGTGTCTCCTGCAACCCGTTCCCTTGGTGCTAGATGAAAGAACGTCTCTCCACTTGCTCAGTTCTGAGAGATAAGTGTGTGTGAAAGCCGTCCTTCACCTAGCTTGTTGGGAACACAAAGTTTCTTTTCAGTTGCAAACTCCATTCCATACATATATATGGGGAGGTAGAAGCTCCAACTCGGTTTTACAGTGAAAACTGCAGGAACTTCAAACCGGCACTAGGAAACAGACTGAGAAAGCAGAGAAAAAGTGTCTCCTGCAACCCGTTCCCTTGGTGCTAGATGAACGAACGTCTCTCCACTTGCTCAGTTCTGAGAGATAAGTGCGTGTGAAAGCCGTCCTTCACCTAGCTTGTTGGGAACACAAAGTTTCTTTTCGGTTTCAAACTCCATTCCATACATATATATGGGGAGGTAGAAGCTCCAAATCTGTTTGACAGTGAAAACTGCAGGAACTTCAAACCGGCACTAGGAAACAGACTGAGAAAGCAGAGAAAAAGTGTCTCCTGCAACCCGTTATCTTGGTGCTAGATGAACGAACGTCTCTCCACTTGCTCAGTTCTGAGAGTTAAGTGTGTGTGAAAGCCGTCCTTCACCTAGCTTGTTGGGAACACAAAGTTTCTTTTCAGTTGCAAACTCCATTCCATACATATATATCGGGAGGTACAAGCTCCAACTCGGTTTGACAGTGAAAACTGCAGGAACTTCAAACCGGCACTAGGAAACAGACTGAGAAAGCAGAGAAAAAGTGTCTCCTGCAACCCGTTCCCTTGGTGCTAGATGAACGAACGTCTCTCCACTTGCTCTGTTCTGAGAGATAAGTGTGTGTGAAAGCCGTCCTTCACCTAGCTTGTTGGGAACACAAAGTTTCTTTTCAGTTGCAAACTCCATTCCATACATATATATGGGTAGGTACAAGCTCCAAATCGGTTTTACAGTGAAAACTGCAGGAACTTCAAACCGGCACTAGGAAAAAGACTGAGAAAGCAGAGAAAAAGTGTCTCCTGCAACCCGTTCCCTTGGTGCTAGATGAACGAACGTCTCTCCACTTCCTCAGTTCTGAGAGATAAGTGTGTGTGAAAGCCGTCCTTCACCTAGCTTCTTGGGAACACAAAGTTTCATTTCAGTTGCCAACTCCATTCCATATATATATATGGGGAGGTACAAGCTCCAACTCGGATTTACAGTGAAAACTGCACGAACTTCAAACCGGCACTAGGAAACAGACTGAGGAAGCAGAGAAAAAGTGTCTCCTGCAACCCATTCCCTTGGTGCTAGATGAACGAACGTCTCTCCACTTGCTCAGTTCTGAGAGATAAGTGTGTGTGAAAGCCGTCCTTCACCTAGCTTGTTGGGAACACAAAGTTTCTTTTCAGTTGCAAACTCCATTCCATACATATATATGGGGAGGTACAAGCTCCAACTCGTTTTGACAGTGAAAACTGCAGGAACTTCAAACCGGCACTAGGAAACAGACTGAGGAAGCAGAGAAAAAGTGTCCCCTGCAACCCGTTCCCTTGGTGCTAGATGAACGAACGTCTATCCACTTGCTCAGTTCTGAGAGATAAGTGTGTGTGAAAGCCGTCCTTCACCTAGCTTGTTGGGAACACAAAGTTTCTTTTCAGTTGCAAACTCCATTCCATACATATATATGGATAGATACAAGCTCCAACTCGGTTTTACAGTGAAAACTGCAGGAACTTCAAACCGGCACTAAGAAACAGACTGAGAAAGAAGAGAAAAAGTGTCTCCTGCAACCCGTTCCCTTGGTGCTAGATGAACGAACGTCTCTCCACTTGCTCTGTTCTGAGAGATAAGTGTGTGTGAAAGCCGTCCTTCACCTAGCTTGTTGGGAACACAAAGTTTCTTTTCAGTTGCAAACTCCATTCCATACATATATATGGGGAGGTACAAGCTCCAACTCGGTTTGACAGTGAAAATTGTAGGAACTTCAAACCGGCACTAGGAAACAGACTGAGAAAGCAGAGAAAAAGTGTCTCCTGCAACCCGTTCCCTTGGTACTAGATGAACGAACGTCTCTCCACTTGCTCTGTTCTGAGAGATAAGTGTGTGTGAAAGCCGTCCTTCACCTAGCTTGTTGGGAACACAAAGTTTCTTTTCAGTTGCAAACTCCATTCCATACATATATATGGGGAGGTACAAGCTCCAACTCGGTTTGACAGTGAAAATTGTAGGAACTTCAAACCGGCACTAGGAAACAGACTGAGAAAGCAGAGAAAAAGTGTCTCCTGCAACCCGTTCCCTTGGTGCTAGATGAACGAACGTCTCTCCACTTGCTCTGTTCTGAGAGATAAGTGTGTGTGAAAGCCGTCCTTCACCTAGCTTGTTGGGAACACAAAGTTTCTTTTCAGTTGCAAACTCCATTCCATACATATATATGGGTAGGTACAAGCTCCAAATCGGTTTTACAGTGAAAACTGCAGGAACTTCAAACCGGCACTAGGAAAAAGACTGAGAAAGCAGAGAAAAAGTGTCTCCTGCAACCCGTTCCCTTGGTGCTAGATGAACGAACGTCTCTCCACTTCCTCAGTTCTGAGAGATAAGTGTGTGTGAAAGCCGTCCTTCACCTAGCTTCTTGGGAACACAAAGTTTCATTTCAGTTGCCAACTCCATTCCATATATATATATGGGGAGGTACAAGCTCCAACTCGGATTTACAGTGAAAACTGCACGAACTTCAAACCGGCACTAGGAAACAGACTGAGGAAGCAGAGAAAAAGTGTCTCCTGCAACCCATTCCCTTGGTGCTAGATGAACGAACGTCTCTCCACTTGCTCAGTTCTGAGAGATAAGTGTGTGTGAAAGCCGTCCTTCACCTAGCTTGTTGGGAACACAAAGTTTCTTTTCAGTTGCAAACTCCATTCCATACATATATATGGGGAGGTACAAGCTCCAACTCGTTTTGACAGTGAAAACTGCAGGAACTTCAAACCGGCACTAGGAAACAGACTGAGGAAGCAGAGAAAAAGTGTCCCCTGCAACCCGTTCCCTTGGTGCTAGATGAACGAACGTCTATCCACTTGCTCAGTTCTGAGAGATAAGTGTGTGTGAAAGCCGTCCTTCACCTAGCTTGTTGGGAACACAAAGTTTCTTTTCAGTTGCAAACTCCATTCCATACATATATATGGATAGATACAAGCTCCAACTCGGTTTTACAGTGAAAACTGCAGGAACTTCAAACCGGCACTAAGAAACAGACTGAGAAAGAAGAGAAAAAGTGTCTCCTGCAACCCGTTCCCTTGGTGCTAGATGAACGAACGTCTCTCCACTTGCTCTGTTCTGAGAGATAAGTGTGTGTGAAAGCCGTCCTTCACCTAGCTTGTTGGGAACACAAAGTTTCTTTTCAGTTGCAAACTCCATTCCATACATATATATGGGGAGGTACAAGCTCCAACTCGGTTTGACAGTGAAAATTGTAGGAACTTCAAACCGGCACTAGGAAACAGACTGAGAAAGCAGAGAAAAAGTGTCTCCTGCAACCCGTTCCCTTGGTACTAGATGAACGAACGTCTCTCCACTTGCTCAGTTCTGAGAGATAAGTGTGTGTGAAAGCCGTCCTTCACCTAGCTTGTTGGGAACACAAAGTTCTTTTCAGTTGCAAACTCCATTCCATACATATATATGGGGAGGTAGAAGCTCCAACTCGGTTTTAGAGTGAAAATTGCAGGAACTTCAAACCGGCACTAGGAAACAGACTGAGAAAGCAGAGAAAAAGTGTCTCCTGCAACCCGTTCCCTTGGTACTAGATGAAAGAACGTCTCTCCAATTGCTCAGTTCTGAGAGATAAGTGCGTGTGAAAGCCGTCCTTCACCTAGCTTGTTGGGAACACAAAGTTTCTTTTCGGTTTCAAACTCCATTCCATACATATATATGGGGAGGAAGAAGCTCCAAATCTGTTTGACAGTGAAAACTGCAGGAACTTCAAACCGGCACTAGGAAACAGACTGAGAAAGCAGAGAAAAAGTGTCTCCTGCAACACGTTCCCTTGGTGCTAGATGAACGAACGTCTCTCCACTTGCTCAGTTCTGAGAGATAAGTTTGTGTGAAAGCCGTCCTTCACCTAGCTTGTTGGGAACACAAAGTTTCTTTTCAGTTGCAAACTCCATTCCATACATATATATGGGGAGGTACAAGCTCCAACTCGGATTTACAGTGAAAACTGCAGGAACTTCAAACCGGCACTAGGAAACAGACTGAGGAAGCAGAGAAAAAGTGTCTCCTGCAACTCGTTCCCTTGCTGCTAGATGAACGAACGTCTCTCCACTTGCTCAGTTCTGAGAGATAAGTGTGTGTGAAAGCCGTCCTTCACCTAGCTTGTTGGGAACACAAAGTTTCTTTTCAGTTGCAAACTCCATTCCATACATATATATGGGGAGGTACTAGCTCCAACTCGGTTTTACAGTGAAAACTGCAGGAACTTCAAACCGGCACTAGGAAACAGACTGAGAAAGCTGAGAAAAAGTGTCTCCTGCAACCCGTTCCCTTGGTGCTAGATGAACGAACGTCTCTCCACTTGCTCAGTTCTGAGAGATAAGTGTGTGTGAAAGCCGTCCTTCACCTAGCTTGTTGGGAACACAAAGTTTCTTTTCAGTTGCAAACTCCATTCCATACATATATATGGGGAGGTACTAGCTCCAACTCGGTTTTACAGTGAAAACTGCAGGAACTTCAAACCGGCACTAGGAAACAGACTGAGGAAGCAGAGAAAAAGTGTCCCTGCAACCCGTTCCCTTGGTGCTAGATGAACGAACGTCTCTCCACTTGCTCAGTTCTGAGAGATAAGTGTGTGTGAAAGCCGTCCTTCACCTAGCTTGTTGGGAACACAAAGTTTCTTTTCAGTTGCAAACTCCATTCCATACATATATATGGGGACGAACTAGCTCCAAATCGTTTTGACAGTGAAAACTGCAGGAACTTCAAACCGGCACTAGGTAACAGACTGAGAAAGCAGAGAAAAAGTGTCTCCTGCAACCCGTTCCCTTGGTGCTAGATGAACGAACGTCTCTCCACTTGCTCAGTTCTGAGACATAAGTGTGTGTGAAAGCCGTCCTTCACCTAGCTTGTTGGGAACACAAAGTTTCTTTTCAGTTGCAAACTCCATTCCATACATATATATGGGGAGGAACTAGCTCCAACTCGGTTTGACAGTGAAAACTGCAGGAACTTCAAACCGGCACTAGGAAACAGACTGAGAAAGCAGAGAAAAAGTGTCTCCTTCAACCCGTTCCCTTGGTGCTAGATGAACGAACGTCTCTCCACTTGCTCAGTTCTGAGAGATAAGTGTGTGTGAAAGCCGTCCTTCACCTAGCTTGTTGGGAACACAAAGTTTCTTTTCAGTTGCAAACTCCATTCCATACATATATATCGGGAGGAACTAGCTCCAACTCGGTTTGACAGTGAAAACTGCAGGAACTTCAAACCGGCACTAGGAAACAGACTGAGAAAGCAGAGAAAAAGTGTCTCCTTCAACCCGTTCCCTTGGTGCTAGATGAACGAACGTCTCTCCACTTGCTCAGTTCTGAGAGATAAGTGTGTGTGAAAGCCGTCCTTCACCTAGCTTGTTGGGAACACAAAGTTTCTTTTCAGTTGCAAACTCCATTCCATACATATATATGGGGAGGAACTAGCTCCAAATCGGTTTGACAGTGAAAACTGCAGGAACTTCAAACCGGCTCTAGGAAACAGACTGAGAAAGCAAAGAAATAGTGTCTCCTGCAACCCGTTCCGTTGGTGCTAGATGAACGAACGTCTCTCCACTTGCTCTGTTCTGAGAGATAAGTGTGTGTGAAAGCCGTCCCTCACCTAGCTTGTTGGGAACACAAAGTTTCTTTTCAGTTGCAAACTCCATTCCATACATATATATGGGGAGGTACTAGCTCCAACTCGGTTCGACAGTGAAAACTGCAGGTACTTCAAACCGGCACTAGGAAACAGACTGAGAAAGCAGAGAAAAAGTGTCTCCTGCAAACCGTTCCCTTGGTGCTAGATGAACGAACGTCTCTCCACTTGCTCAGTTCTGAGAGATAAGTGTGTGTGAAAGCCGTCCTTCACCTAGCTTGTTGGGAACACAAAGTTTCTTTTCAGTTGCAAACTCCATTCCATACATATATATGTGGACGAACTAGCTCCAACTCGGTTTTACAGTGAAAACTGCAGGAACTTCAAACCGGCACTAGGAAACAGACTGAGAAAGCAGAGAAAGAGTGTCTCCTGCAACCCGTTCCCTTGGTGCTAGATGAACGAACGTCTCTCCACTTGCTCAGTTCTGAGAGATAAGTGTGTGTGAAAGCCGTCCTTCACCTAGCTTGTTGGGAACACAAAGTTTCTTTTCAGTTGCAAACTCCATTCCATACATATATATGGGGAGGAACTAGCTCCAACTCGGTTTGACAGTGAAAACTGCAGGAACTTCAAACCGGCACTAGGAAACAGACTGAGAAAGCAGAGAAAAAGTGTCTCCTGCAACCCGTTCCCTTGGTGCTAGATGAACGAACGTCTCTCCACTTGCTCTGTTCTGAGAGATAAGTGTGTGTGAAAGCCGTCCTTCACCTAGCTTGTTGGGAACACAAAGTTTCTTTTCAGTTGCAAACTCCATTCCATACATATATATGGGTAGGTACAAGCTCCAACTCGGTTTTACAGTGAAAACTGCAGGAACTTCAAACCGGCACTAGGAAAAAGACTGAGAAAGCAGAGAAAAAGTGTCTCCTGCAACCCATACCCTTGGTGCTAGATGAACGAACGTCTCTCCACTTGCTCAGTTCTGAGAGATAAGTGTGTGTGAAAGCCGTACTTCACCTAGCTTGTTGGGAACACAAAGTTTCATTTCAGTTGCAAACTCCATTCCATACATATATATGGGGAGGTACAAGCTCCAACTCGGATTTACAGTGAAAACTGCAGGAACTTCAAACCGGCACTAGGAAACAGACTGAGGAAGCAGAGAAAAAGTGTCTCCTGCAACTCGTTCCCTTGCTGCTAGATGAACGAACGTCTCTCCACTTGCTCAGTTCTGAGAGATAAGTGTGTGTGAAAGCCGTCCTTCACCTAGCTTGTTGGGAACACAAAGTTTCTTTTCAGTTGCAAACTCCATTCCATACATATATATGGGGAGGTACTAGCTCCATCTCGGTTTTACAGTGAAAACTGCAGGAACTTCAAACCGGCACTAGGAAACAGACTGAGAAAGCAGAGAAAAAGTGTCTCCTGCAACCCGTTCCCTTGGTGCTAGATGAACGAACGTCTCTCCTCTTGCTCAGTTCTGAGAGATAAGTGTGTGTGAAAGCCGTCCTTCACCTAGCTTGTTGGGAACACAAAGTTTCTTTTCAGTTGCAAACTCCATTCCATACATATATATGGGGAGGTACTAGCTCCAACTCGGTTTTACAGTGAAAACTGCAGGAACTTCAAACCGGCACTAGGAAACAGACTGAGGAAGCAGAGAAAAAGTGTCCCTGCAACCCGTTCCCTTGGTGCTAGATGAACGAACGTCTCTCCACTTGCTCAGTTCTGAGAGATAAGTGTGTGTGAAAGCCGTCCTTCACCTAGCTTGTTGGGAACACAAAGTTTCTTTTCAGTTGCAAACTCCATTCCATACATATATATGGGGACGAACTAGCTCCAACTCGTTTTGACAGTGAAAACTGCAGGAACTTCAAACCGGCACTAGGAAACAGACTGAGAAAGCAGAGAAAAAGTGTCTCCTGCAACCCGTTCCCTTGGTGCTAGATGAACGAACGTCTCTCCACTTGCTCAGTTCTGAGAGATAAGTGTGTGTGAAAGCCGTCCTTCACCTAGCTTGTTGGGAACACAAAGTTTCTTTTCAGTTGCAAACTCCATTCCATACATATATATGGGGAGGAACTAGCTCCAACTCGGTTTGACAGTGAAAACTGCAGGAACTTCAAACCGGCACTAGGAAACAGACTGAGAAAGCAGAGAAAAAGTGTCTCCTTCAACCCGTTCCCTTGGTGCTAGATGAACGAACGTCTCTCCACTTGCTCAGTTCTGAGAGATAAGTGTGTGTGAAAGCCGTCCTTCACCTAGCTTGTTGGGAACACAAAGTTTCTTTTCAGTTGCAAACTCCATTCCATACATATATATGGGGAGGAACTAGCTCCAACTCGGTTTGACAGTGAAAACTGCAGGAACTTCAAACCGGCACTAGGAAACAGACTGAGAAAGCAGAGAAAAAGTGTCTCCTTCAACCCGTTCCCTTGGTGCTAGATGAACGAACGTCTCTCCACTTGCTCAGTTCTGAGAGATAAGTGTGTGTGAAAGCCGTCCCTCACCTAGCTTGTTGGGAACACAAAGTTTCTTTTCAGTTGCAAACTCCATTCCATACATATATATGGGGAGGTACTAGCTCCAACTCGGTTCGACAGTGAAAACTGCAGGTACTTCAAACCGGCACTAGGAAACAGACTGAGAAAGCAGAGAAAAAGTGTCTCCTGCAAACCGTTCCCTTGGTGCTAGATGAACGAACGTCTCTCCACTTGCTCAGTTCTGAGAGATAAGTGTGTGTGAAAGCCGTCCTTCACCTAGCTTGTTGGGAACACAAAGTTTCTTTTCAGTTGCAAACTCCATTCCATACATATATATGTGGACGAACTAGCTCCAACTCGGTTTTACAGTGAAAACTGCAGGAACTTCAAACCGGCACTAGGAAACAGACTGAGAAAGCAGAGAAAAAGTGTCTCCTGCAACCCGTTCCCTTGGTGCTAGATGAACGAACGTCTCTCCACTTGCTCAGTTCTGAGAGATAAGTGTGTGTGAAAGCCGTCCTTCACCTAGCTTGTTGGGAACACAAAGTTTCTTTTCAGTTGCAAACTCCATTCCATACATATATATGGGGAGGAACTAGCTCCAACTCGGTTTGACAGTGAAAACTGCAGGAACTTCAAACCGGCACTAGGAAACAGACTGAGAAAGCAGAGAAAAAGTGTCTCCTGCAACCCGTTCCGTTGGTGCTAGATGAACGAACGTCTCTCCACTTGCTCTGTTCTGAGAGAAAAGTGTGTGTGAAAGCCGTCCTTCACCTAGCTTGTTGGGAACACAAAGTTTCTTTTCAGTTGCAAACTCCATTCCATACATATATATGGGGAGGTACTAGCTCCAACTCGGTTCGACAGTGAAAACTGCAGGTACTTCAAACCGGCACTAGGAAACAGACTGAGGAAGCAGAGAAAAAGTGTCTCCTGCAACCCGTTCCCTTGGTGCTAGATGAACGAACGTCTCTCCACTTGCTCAGTTCTGAGAGATAAGTGTGTGTGAAAGCCGTCCTTCACCTAGCTTGTTGGGAACACAAAGTTTCTTTTCAGTTGCAAACTACATTCCATACATATATATGGGGACGAACTAGCTCCAACTCGGTTTGACAGTGAAAACTGCAGGAACTTCAAACCGGCACTAGGAAACAGACTGAGAAAGCAGAGAAAAAGTGTCTCCTGCAACCCGTTCCCTTGGTGCTAGATGAACGAACGTGTCTCCACTTGCTCAGTTCTGAGAGATAAGTGTGTGTGAAAGCCGTACTTCACCTAGCTTGTTGGGAACACAAAGTTTCTTTTGAGTTTCAAATTCCATTCCATTCATATATATGGGGAGGAACTAGCTCCAACTCGGTTTGACAGTGAAAACTGCAGGAACTTCAAACAGGCACTAGGAAACAGACTGAGAAAGCAGAGAAAAAGTGTCTCCTGCAACCCGTTCCCTTGGTGCTAGATGAACGAAAGTCTCTCCACTTGCTCAGTTCTGAGAGATAAGTGTGTGTGAAAGCCGTCCTTCACCTAGCTTGTTGGGAACACAAAGTTTCTTTTCAGTTGCAAACTCCATTCCATACATATATATGGGGAGGAACTAGCTCCAACTCGGTTTGACAGTGAAAACTGCAGGAACTTCAAACCGGCACTAGGAAACAGACTGAGAAAGCAGAGAAAAAGTGTCTCCTGCAACCCGTTCCGTTGGTGCTAGATGAACGAACGTCTCTCCACTTGCTCAGTTCTGAGAGATAAGTGTGTGTGAAAGCCGTCCTTCACCTAGCTTGTTGGGAAAACAAAGTTTCTTTTCAGTTGCAAACTCCATTCCATACATATATATGGGGACGAACTAGCTCCAACTCGGTTTGACAGTGAAAACTGCAGGAACTTCAAACCGGCACTAGGAAACAGACTGAGAAAGCAGAGAAAAAGTGTCTCCTGCAACCCGTTCCCTTGGTGCTAGATGAACGAACGTCTCTCCACTTGCTCAGTTCTGAGAGATAAGTGTGTGTGAAAGCCGTACTTCACCTAGCTTGTTGGGAACACAAAGTTTCTTTTCAGTTGCAAACTCCATTCCATACATATATATGGGGACGAACTAGCTCCAACTCGGTTTGACAGTGAAAACTGCAGGAACTTCAAACCGGCACTAGGAAACAGACTGAGAAAGCAGAGAAAAGTGTCTCCTGCAACCCGTTCCCTTGGTGCTAGATGAACGAACGTCTCTCCACTTGCTCAGTTCTGAGAGATAAGTGTGTGTGAAAGCCGTCCTTCACCTAGATTGTTGGGAACACAAAGTTTCTTTTCAGTTGCAAACACCATTCCATACATATATATGGGGAGGAACTAGCTCCAACTCGGTTTGACAGTGAAAACTGCAGGAACTTCCAACCGGCACTAGGAAACAGACTGAGAAAGCAGAGAAAAAGTGCCTCTTGCAACCCGTTCCCTTGGTGCTAGATGAACGAACGTCTCTCCAATTGCTCAGTTCTGAGAGATAAGTGTGTGGGAAAGCCGTCCTTCACCTAGCTTGTTGGGAACACAAAGTTTCTTTTCAGTTGCAAACTCCATTCCATACATATATATGGGGAGGTACTAGCTCCAACTCGGTTCGACAGTGAAAACTGTAGGTACTTCAAACCGGCACTAGGAAACAGACTGAGAAAGCAGAGAAAAAGTGCCTCTTGCAACCCGTTCCCTTGGTGCTAGATGAACGAACGTCTCTCCACTTGCTCAGTTCTGAGAGATAAGTGTGTGTGAAAGCCGTCCTTCACCTAGCTTGTTGGGAACACAAAGTTTCTTTTCAGTTGCAAACTCCATTCCATACATATATATGGGGAGGAACTAGCTCCAACTCGTTTTGACAGTGAAAACTGCAGGAACTTCAAACCGGCACTAGGAAACAGACTGAGAAAGCAGAGAAAAAGTGTCTCCTGCAACCCGTTCCCTTGGTGCTAGATGAACGAACGTCTCTCCACTTGCTCAGTTCTGAGAGATAATTGTGTGTGAAAGCCGTCCTTCACCTAGCTTGTTGGGAACACAAAGATTCTTTTCAGTTGCAAACTCCATTCCATACATATATATGGGGAGGTACTAGCTCCAACTCGTTTTGACAGTGAAAACTGCAGGAACTTCCAACCGGCACTAGGAAACAGACTGAGAAAGCAGAGAAAAAGTGTCTCCTGCAACCCGTTCCCTTGGTGCTAGATGAACGAACGTCTCTCCACTTGCTCAGTTCTGAGAGATAAGTGTGTGTGAAAGCCGTCCTTCAACTAGCTTGTTGGGAACACAAAGTTTCTTTTCAGTTGCATACTCCATTCCATACATATATATGGGGAGGTACTAGCTCCAACTCGGTTCGACAGTGAAAACTGTAGGTACTTCAAACCGGCACTAGGAAACAGACTGAGAAAGCAGAGAAAAAGTGTCTCCTGCAACCCGTTCCCTTGGTGCTAGATGAACGAACGTCTCTCCACTTGCTCAGTTCTGAGAGATAAGTGTGTGTGAAAGCCGTCCTTCACCTAGCTTGTTGGGAACACAAAGTTTCTTTTCAGTTGCAAACTCCATTCCATACATATATATGGGGAGGTACAAGCTCCAACTCGGTTTGACAGTGAAAACTGCAGGAACTTCCAACCGGCACTAGGAAACAGACTGAGAAAGCAGAGAAAAAGTGTCTCCTGCAACCCGTTAACTTGGTGCTAGATGAACGAACGTCTCTCCACTTGCTCAGTTCTGAGAGATAAGTGTGTGTGAAAGCCGTCCTTCAACTAGCTTGTTGGGAACACAAAGTTTCTTTTCAGTTGCATACTCCATTCCATACATATATATGGGGACGAACTAGCTCCAACTCGGTTTGACAGTGAAAACTGCAGGAACTTCAAACCGGCACTAGGAAACAGACTGAGAAAGCAGAGAAAAAGTGTCTCCTGCAACCCGTTCCCTTGGTGCTAGATGAACGAACGTCTCTCCACTTGCTCAGTTCTGAGAGATAAGTGTGTGTGAAAGCCGTACTTCACCTAGCTTGTTGGGAACACAAAGTTTCTTTTCAGTTGCAAACTCCATTCCATACATATATATGGGGACGAACTAGCTCCAACTCGGTTTGACAGTGAAAACTGCAGGAACTTCAAACCGGCACTAGGAAACAGACTGAGAAAGCAGAGAAAAGTGTCTCCTGCAACCCGTTCCCTTGGTGCTAGATGAACGAACGTCTCTCCACTTGCTCAGTTCTGAGAGATAAGTGTGTGTGAAAGCCGTCCTTCACCTAGCTTGTTGGGAACACAAAGTTTCTTTTCAGTTGCAAACTCCATTCCATACATATATATGGGGACGAACTAGCTCCAACTCGGTTTGACAGTGAAAACTGCAGGAACTTCAAACCGGCACTAGGAAACAGACTGAGAAAGCAGAGAAAAAGTGTCTCCTGCAACCCGTTCCCTTGGTGCTAGATGAACGAACGTCTCTCCACATGCTCAGTTCTGAGAGATAAGTGTGTGTGAAAGCCGTCCTTCACCTAGCTTGTTGGGAACACAAAGTTTCTTTTCAGTTGCAAACTCCATTCCATACATATATATGGGGAGGAACTAGCTCCAACTCGGTTTGACAGTGAAAACTGCAGGAACTTCAAACCGGCACTAGGAAACAGACTGAGAAAGCAGAGAAAAAGTGTCTCCTGCAACCCGTTCCCTTGGTGCTAGATGAACGAACGTCTCTCCACTTGCTCAGTTCTGAGAGATAAGTGTGTGTGAAAGCCGTCCTTCACCTAGCTTGTTGGGAACAGAAAGTTTCTTTTCAGTTGCAAACTCCATTCCATACATATATATGGGGACGAACTAGCTCCAACTCGTTTTGACAGTGAAAACTGCAGGAACTTCAAACCGGCACTAGGAAACAGACTGAGAAAGCAGAGAAAAAGTGTCTCCTGCAACCCGTTCCCTTGGTGCTAGATGAACGAACGTCTCTCCACTTGCTCAGTTCTGAGAGATAAGTGTGTCTGAAAGCCGTCCTTCACCTAGCTTGTTGGGAACACAAAGTTTCTTTTCAGTTGCAAACTCCATTCCATACATATATATGGGGAGGTACTAGCTCCAACTCGGTTTGACAGTGAAAACTTCAGGAACTTCAAACCGGCACTAGGAAACAGACTAAGAAAGCAGAGAAAAAGTGTCTCCTGCTACCCGTTCCGTTGGTGCTAGATGAACGAATGTCTCTCCACTTGCTCTGTTCTGAGAGATAAGTGTGTGTGAAAGCCGTCCTTAACCTAGCTTGTTGGGAACACAAAGTTTCTTTTCAGTTGCAAACTCCATTCCATACATATATATGAGGAGGTACTAGCTCCAACTCGGTTCGACAGTGAACACTGCAGGTACTTCAAACCGGCACTAGGAAACAGACTGAGAAAGCAGAGAAAAAGTGTCTCCTGCAACCCGTTCCCTTGGTGCTAGATCAACGAACGTCTCTCCACTTGCTCAGTTCTGAGAGATAAGTGTGTGTGAAAGCCGTCCTTCACCTAGCTTGTTGGGAACACAAAGTTTCTTTTCAGTTGCAAACTCCATTCCATACATATATAATGGGACGAACTAGCTCCAACTCGGTTTGACAGTGAAAACTGCAGGAACTTCCAACCGGCACTAGGAAACAGACTGAGAAAGCAGAGAAAAAGTGTCTCCTGCAACCCGTTCCCTTGGTGCTAGATGAACGAACGTCTCTCCACTTGCTCAGTTCTGAGAGATAAGTGTGTGTGAAAGCCGTCCTTCACCTAGCTTGTTGGGAACAGAAAGTTTCTTTTCAGTTGCAAACTCCATTCCATACATATATATGGGGAGGAACTAGCTCCAACTCGTTTTGACAGTGAAAACTGCAGGAACTTCAAACCGGCACTAGGAAACAGACTGAGAAAGCAGAGAAAAAGTGTCTCCTGCAACCCGTTCCCTTGGTGCTAGATGAACGAACGTCTCTCCACTTGCTCAGTTCTGAGAGATAAGTGTGTCTGAAAGCCGTCCTTCACCTAGCTTGTTGGGAACACAAAGTTTCTTTTCAGTTGCAAACTCCATTCCATACATATATATGGGGAGGTACTAGCTCCAACTCGGTTTGACAGTGAAAACTTCAGGAACTTCAAACCGGCACTAGGAAACAGACTGAGAATGCAGAGAAAAAGTGTCTCCTGCAACCCGTTCCGTTGGTGCTAGATGAACGAATGTCTCTCCACTTGCTCTGTTCTGAGAGATAAGTGTGTGTGAAAGCCGTCCTTCACCTAGCTTGTTGGGAACACAAAGTTTCTTTTCAGTTGCAAACTCCATTCCATACATATATATGAGGAGGTACTAGCTCCAACTCGGTTCGACAGTGAACACTGCAGGTACTTCAAACCGGCACTAGGAAACAGACTGAGAAAGCAGAGAAAAAGTGTCTCCTGCAACCCGTTCCCTTGGTGCTAGATCAACGAACGTCTCTCCACTTGCTCAGTTCTGAGAGATAAGTGTGTGTGAAAGCCGTCCTTCACCTAGCTTGTTGGGAACACAAAGTTTCTTTTCAGTTGCAAACTCCATTCCATACATATATAATGGGACGAACTAGCTCCAACTCGGTTTGACAGTGAAAACTGCAGGAACTTTCAACCGGCACTAGGAAACAGACTGAGAAAGCAGAGAAAAAGTGTCTCCTGCAACCCGTTCCCTTGGTGCTAGATGAACGAACGTCTCTCCACTTGCTCAGTTCTGAGAGATAAGTGTGTGTGAAAGCCGTCCTTCACCTAGCTTGTTGGGAACACAAAGTTTCTTTTCAGTTGCAAACTCCATTCCATACATATATATGGGTAGGTACAAGCTCCAACTCGGTTTTACACTGAAAACTGCAGGAACTTCAAACCGGCACTAGGAAAAAGACTGAGAAAGCAGAGAAAAAGTGTCTCCTGCAACCCGTTCCCTTGGTGCTAGATGAACGAACGTCTCTCCACTTGCTCAGTTCTGAGAGATAAGTGTGTGTGAAAGCCGTCCTTCACCTAGCTTGTTGGGAACACAAAGTTTCATTTCAGTTGCCAACTCCATTCCATACATATATATGGGGAGGTACAAGCTCCAACTCGGATTTACAGTGAAAACTGCAGGAACTTCAAACCGGCACTAGGAAACAGACTGAGGAAACAGAGAAAAAGTGTCTCCTGCAACTCGTTCCCTTGCTGCTAGATGAACGAACGTCTCTCCACTTGCTCAGTTCTGAGAGATAAGTGTGTGTGAAAGCCGTCCTTCACCTAGCTTGTTGGGAACACAAAGTTTCTTTTCAGTTGCAAACTCCATTCCATACATATATATGGGGAGGTACTAGCTCCAACTCGGTTTTACAGTGAAAACTGCAGGAACTTCAAACCGGCACTAGGAAACAGACTGAGAAAGCAGAGAAAAAGTGTCTCCTGCAACCCGTTCCCTTGGTGCTAGATGAACGAACGTCTCTCCACTTGCTCAGTTCTGAGAGATAAGTGTGTGTGAAAGCCGTCCTTCACCTAGCTTGTTGGGAACACAAAGTTTCTTTTCAGTTGCAAACTCCATTCCATACATATATATGGGGAGGTACTAGCTCCAACTCGGTTCGACAGTGAAAACTGCAGGTACTTCAAACCGGCACTAGGAAACAGACTGAGGAAGCAGAGAAAAAGTGTCTCCTGCAACCCGTTCCCTTGGTGCTAGATGAACGAACGTCTCTCCACTTGCTCAGTTCTGAGAGATAAGTGTGTCTGAAAGCCGTCCTTCACCTAGCTTGTTGGGAACACAAAGTTTCTTTTCAGTTGCAAACTCCATTCCATACATATATATGGGGAGGTACTAGCTCCAACTCGGTTCGACAGTGAAAACTGCAGGTACTTCAAACCGGCAGTAGGAAACAGACTGAGAAAGCAGAGAAAAAGTGTCTCCTGCAACCCGTTCCCTTGGTGCTAGATGAACGAACGTCTCTCCACTTGCTCAGTTCTGAGAGATAAGTGTGTTTGAAAGCCGTCCTTCACCTAGCTTGTTGGGAACACAAAGTTTCTTTTCAGTTGCAAACTCCATTCCATACATATATATGGGGACGAACTAGGTCCAACTCGGTTTGACAGTGAAAACTTCAGGAACTTCAAACCGGCACTAGGAAACAGACTGAGAAAGGAGAGAAAAAGTGTCTCCTGCAACCCGTTCCCTTGGTGCTAGATGAACGAACGTCTCTCCACTTGCTCTGTTCTGAGAGATAAGTGTGTGTGAAAGCCGTCCTTCACCTAGCTTGTTGGGAACACAAAGTTTCTTTTCAGTTGCAAACTCCATTCCATACATATATATGAGGAGGTACTAGCTCCAACTCGGTTCGACAGTGAAAACTGCAGGTACTTCAAACCGGCACTAGGAAACAGACTGAGAAAGCAGAGAAAAAGTGTCTCCTGCAACCCGTTCCCTTGGTGCTAGATCAACGAACGTCTCTCCACTTGCTCAGTTCTGAGAGATAAGTGTGTGTGAAAGCCGTCCTTCACCTAGCTTGTTGGGAACACAAAGTTTCTTTTCAGTTGCAAACTCCATTCCATACATATATATGGGGAGGTACTAGCTCCAACTATGTTTTACAGTGAAAACTGCAGGAACTTCAAACCGGCACTAGGAAACAGACTGAGAAAGCAGAGAAAAAGTGTCTCCTGCAACCCGTTCCCTTGGTGCTAGATGAACGAACGTCTCTCCACTTGCTCAGTTCTGAGAGATAAGTGTGTGTGAAAGCCGTCCTTCACCTAGCTTGTTGGGAACACAAAGTTTCTTTTCAGTTGCAAACTCCATTCCATACATATATATGGGGAGGTACTAGCTCCAACTCGGTTTTACAGTGAAAACTGCAGGAACTTCAAACCGGCACTAGGAAACAGACTGAGGAAGCAGAGAAAAAGGGTCTCCTGCAACCCGTTCCCTTGGTGCTAGATGAACGAACGTCTCTCCACTTGCTCAGTTCTGAGAGATAAGTGTGTGTGAAAGCCATCCTTCAACTAGCTTGTTGGGAACACAAAGTTTCTTTTCAGTTGCAAACTCCATTCTATACATATATATGGGGACGAACTAGCTCCAACTCGTTTTGACAGTGAAAACTGCAGGAACTTCAAACCGGCACTAGGAAACAGACTGAGAAAGCAGAGAAAAAGTGTCTCCTGCAACCCGTTCCCTTGGTGCTAGATGAACGAACGTCTCTCCACTTGCTCAGTTCTGAGAGATAAGTGTGTGTGAAAGCCGTCCTTCACCTAGCTTGTTGGGAACACAAAGTTTCTTTTCAGTTGCAAACTCCATTCCATACATATATATGGGGAGGAACTAGCTCCAACTCGTTTTGACAGTGAAAACTGCAGGAACTTCAAACCGGCACTAGGAAACAGACTGAGAAAGCAGAGAAAAAGTGTCTCTTTCAACCCGTTCCCTTGGTGCTAGATGAACGAACGTCTCTCCACTTGCTCAGTTCTGAGAGATAAGTGTGTGTGAAAGCCGTCCTTCACCTAGCTTGTTGGGAACACAAAGTTTCTTTTCAGTTGCAAACTCCATTCCATACATATATATGGGGAGGAACTAGCTCCAACTCGGTTTGACAGTGAAAACTGCAGGAACTTCAAACCGGCTCTAGGAAACAGACTGAGAAAGCAGAGAAATAGTGTCTCCTGCAAAACGTTCCGTTGTTGCTAGATGAACGAACGTCTCTCCACTTGCTCTGTTCTGAGAGATAAGTGTGTGTGAAAGCCGTCCCTCACCTAGCTTGTTGGGAACACAAAGTTTCTTTTCAGTTGCAAACTCCATTCCATACATATATATGGGGAGGTACTAGCTCCAACTCGGTTCGACAGTGAAAACTGCAGGTACTTCAAACCGGCACTAGGAAACAGACTGAGAAAGCAGAGAAAAAGTGTCTCCTGCAAACCGTTCCCTTGGTGCTAGATGAACGAACGTCTCTCCACTTGCTCAGTTCTGAGAGATAAGTGTGTGTGAAAGCCGTCCTTCACCTAGCTTGTTGGGAACACAAAGTTTCTTTTCAGTTGCAAACTCCATTCCATACATATATATGTGGACGAACTAGCTCCAACTCGGTTTTACAGTGAAAACTGCAGGAACTTCAAACCGGCACTAGGAAACAGACTGAGAAAGCAGAGAAAAAGTGTCTCCTGCAACCCGTTCCCTTGGTGCTAGATGAACGAACGTCTCTCCACTTGCTCAGTTCTGAGAGATAAGTGTGTGTGAAAGCCGTCCTTCACCTAGCTTGTTGGGAACAAAAAGTTTCTTTTCAGTTGCAAACTCCATTCCATACATATATATGGGGAGGAACTAGCTCCAACTCGGTTTGACAGTGAAAACTGCAGGAACTTCAAACCGGCACTAGGAAACAGACTGAGAAAGCAGAGAAAAAGTGTCTCCTGCAACCCGTTCCGTTGGTGCTAGATGAACGAACGTCTCTCCACTTGCTCTGTTCTGAGAGATAAGTGTGTGTGAAAGCCGTCCTTCACCTAGCTTGTTGGGAACACAAAGTTTCTTTTCAGTTGCAAACTCCATTCCATACATATATATGGGGAGGTACTAGCTCCAACTCGGTTCGACAGTGAAAACTGCAGGTACTTCAAACCGGCACTAGGAAACAGACTGAGAAAGCAGAGAAAAAGTGTCTCCTGCAACCCGTTCCCTTGGTGCTAGATGAACGAACGTCTCTCCACTTGCTCAGTTCTGAGAGATAAGTGTGTGTGAAAGCCGTCCTTCACCTAGCTTGTTGGGAACACAAAGTTTCTTTTCAGTTGCAAACTCCATTCCATACATATATATGGGGAGGTACTAGCTCCAACTCGGTTTTACAGTGAAAACTGCAGGAACTTCAAACCGGCACTAGGAAACAGACTGAGGAAGCAGAGAAAAAGTGTCTCCTGCAACCCGTTCCCTTGGTGCTAGATGAACGAACGTCTCTCCACTTGCTCAGTTCTGAGAGATAAGTGTGTTTGAAAGCCGTCCTTCACCTAGCTTGTTGGGAACACAAAGTTTCTTTTCAGTTGCAAACTCCATTCCATACATATATATGGGGACGAACTAGGTCCAACTCGGTTTGACAGTGAAAACTTCAGGAACTTCAAACCGGCACTAGGAAACAGACTGAGAAAGGAGAGAAAAAGTGTCTCCTGCAACCCGTTCCCTTGGTGCTAGATGAACGAACGTCTCTCCACTTGCTCTGTTCTGAGAGATAAGTGTGTGTGAAAGCCGTCCTACACCTAGCTTGTTGGGAACACAAAGTTTCTTTTCAGTTGCAAACTCCATTCCATACATATATATGAGGAGGTACAAGCTCCAACTCGGTTCGACAGTGAAAACTGCAGGTACTTCAAACCGGCACTAGGAAACAGACTGAGAAAGCAGAGAAAAAGTGTCTCCTGCAACCCGTTCCCTTGGTGCTAGATCAACGAACGTCTCTCCACTTGCTCAGTTCTGAGAGATAAGTGTGTGTGAAAGCCGTCCTTCACCTAGCTTGTTGGGAACACAAAGTTTCTTTTCAGTTGCAAACTCCAATCCATACATATATAATGGGACGAACTAGCTCCAACTCGGTTTGACAGTGAAAACTGCAGGAACTTCCAACCGGCACTAGGAAACAGACTGAGAAAGCAGAGAAAAAGTGTCTCCTGCAACCCGTTCCCTTGGTGCTAGATGAACGAACGTCTCTCCACTTGCTCAGTTCTGAGAGATAAGTGTGTGTGAAAGCCGTCCTTCACCTAGCTTGTTGGGAACACAAAGTTTCTTTTCAGTTGCAAACTCCATTCCATACATATATATGGGTAGGTACAAGCTCCAACTCGGTTTTACAGTGAAAACTGCAGGAACTTCAAACCGGCACTAGGAAAAAGACTGAGAAAGCAGAGAAAACGTGTCTCCTGCAACCCGTTCCCTTGGTGCTAGATGAACGAACGTCTCTCCACTTGCTCAGTTCTGAGAGATAAGTGTGTGTGAAAGCCGTCCTTCACCTAGCTTGTTGGGAACACAAAGTTTCATTTCAGTTGCAAACTCCATTCCATACATATATATGGGGAGGTACAAGCGCCAACTCGGATCTACAGTGAAAACTGCAGGAACTTCAAACCGGCACTAGGAAACAGACTGAGGAAGCAGAGAAAAAGTGTCTCCTGCAACCCGTTCCCTTGGTGCTAGATCAACGAACGTCTCTCCACTTGCTCAGTTCTGAGAGATAAGTGTGTGTGAAAGCCGTCCTTCACCTAGCTTGTTGGGAACACAAAGTTTCATTTCAGTTGCAAACTCCATTCCATACATATATATGAGGAGGTACTAGCTCCAACTCGGTTCGACAGTGAAAACTGCAGGTACTTCAAACCGGCACTAGGAAACAGACTGAGAAAGCAGAGAAAAAGTGTCTCCTGCAACCCGTTCCCTTGGTGCTAGATCAACGAAAGTCTCTCCACTTGCTCAGTTCTGAGAGATAAGTGTGTGTGAAAGCCGTCCTTCACCTAGCTTGTTGGGAACACAAAGTTTCTTTTCAGTTGCAAACTCCATTCCATACATATATATGAGGAGGTACTAGCTCCAACTCGGTTCGACAGTGAAAACTGCAGGTACTTCAAACCGGCACTAGGAAACAGACTGAGAAAGCAGAGAAAAAGTGTCTCCTGCAACCCGTTCCCTTGGTGCTAGATCAACGAACGTCTCTCCACTTGCTCAGTTCTGAGAGATAAGTGTGTGTGAAAGCCGTCCTTCACCTAGCTTGTTGGGAACACAAAGTTTCTTTTCAGTTGCAAACTCCATTCCATACATATATAATGGGACGAACTAGCTCCAACTCGGTTTGACAGTGAAAACTGCAGGAACTTCCAACCGGCACTAGGAAACAGACTGAGAAAGCAGAGAAAAAGTGTCTCCTGCAACCCGTTCCCTTGGTGCTAGATGAACGAACGTCTCTCCACTTGCTCAGTTCTGAGAGATAAGTGTGTGTGAAAGCCGTCCTTCACCTAGCTTGTTGGGAACACAAAGTTTCTTTTCAGTTGCAAACTCCATTCCATACATATATATGGGGAGGTACTAGCTCCAACTCGGTTTTACAGTGAAAACTGCAGGAACTTCAAACCGGCACTAGGAAACAGACTGAGGAAGCAGAGAAAAAGTGTCTCCTGCAACCCGTTCCCTTGGTGCTAGATGAACGAACGTCTCTCCACTTGCTCAGTTCTGAGAGATAAGTGTGTGTGAAAGCCATCCTTCACCAAGCTTGTTGGGAACACAAAGTTTCTTTTCATTTGCAAACTACATTCTATACATATATATGGGGACGAACTAGCTCCAACTCGTTTTGACAGTGAAAACTGCAGGAACTTCAAACCGGCACTAGGAAACAGACTGAGAAAGCAGAGAAAAAGTGTCTCCTGCAACCCGTTCCCTTGGTGCTAGATGAACGAACGTCTCTCCACTTGCTCAGTTCTGAGAGATAAGTGTGTGTGAAAGCCGTCCTTCACCTAGCTTGTTGGGAACACAAAGTTTCTTTTCAGTTGCAAACTCCATTCCATACATATATATGGGGAGGAACTAGCTCCAACTCGTTTTGACAGTGAAAACTGCAGGAACTTCAAACCGGCACTAGGAAACAGACTGAGAAAGCAGAGAAAAAGTGTCTCCTTCAACCCGTTCCCTTGGTGCTAGATGAACGAACGTCTCTCCACTTGCTCAGTTCTGAGAGATAAGTGTGTGTGAAAGCCGTCCTTCACCTAGCTTGTTGGGAACACAAAGTTTCTTTTCAGTTGCAAACTCCATTCCATACATATATATGGGGAGGAACTAGCTCCAACTCGGTTTGACAGTGAAAACTGCAGGAACTTCAAACCGGCTCTAGGAAACAGACTGAGAAAGCAGAGAAATAGTGTCTCCTGCAAAACGTTCCGTTGTTGCTAGATGAACGAACGTCTCTCCACTTGCTCTGTTCTGAGAGATAAGTGTGTGTGAAAGCCGTCCCTCACCTAGCTTGTTGGGAACACAAAGTTTCTTTTCAGTTGCAAACTCCATTCCATACATATATATGGGGAGGTACTAGCTCCAACTCGGTTCGACAGTGAAAACTGCAGGTACTTCAAACCGGCACTAGGAAACAGACTGAGAAAGCAGAGAAAAAGTGTCTCCTGCAAACCGTTCCCTTGGTGCTAGATGAACGAACGTCTCTCCACTTGCTCAGTTCTGAGAGATAAGTGTGTGTGAAAGCCGTCCTTCACCTAGCTTGTTGGGAACACAAAGTTTCTTTTCAGTTGCAAACTCCATTCCATACATATATATGTGGACGAACTAGCTCCAACTCGGTTTTACAGTGAAAACTGCAGGAACTTCAAACCGGCACTAGGAAACAGACTGAGAAAGCAGAGAAAAAGTGTCTCCTGCAACCCGTTCCCTTGGTGCTAGATGAACGAACGTCTCTCCACTTGCTCAGTTCTGAGAGATAAGTGTGTGTGAAAGCCGTCCTTCACCTAGCTTGTTGGGAACACAAAGTTTCTTTTCAGTTGCAAACTCCATTCCATACATATATATGGGGAGGAACTAGCTCCAACTCGGTTTGACAGTGAAAACTGCAGGAACTTCAAACCGGCACTAGGAAACAGACTGAGAAAGCAGAGAAAAAGTGTCTCCTGCAACCCGTTCCGTTGGTGCTAGATGAACGAACGTCTCTCCACTTGCTCTGTTCTGAGAGATAAGTGTGTGTGAAAGCCGTCCTTCACCTAGCTTGTTGGGAACACAAAGTTTCTTTTGAGTTGCAAACTCCATTCCATACATATATATGGGGAGGTACTAGCTCCAACTCGAATCGACAGTGAAAACTGCAGGTACTTCAAACCGGCACTAGGAAACAGACTGAGAAAGCAGAGAAAAAGTGTCTCCTGCAACCCGTTCCCTTGGTGCTAGATGAACGAACGTCTCTCCACTTGCTCAGTTCTGAGAGATAAGTGTGTGTGAAAGCCGTCCTTCACCTAGCTTGTTGGGAACACAAAGTTTCTTTTCAGTTGCAAACTCCATTCCATACATATATATGGGGAGGTACTAGCTCCAACTCGGTTTTACAGTGAAAACTGCAGGAACTTCAAACCGGCACTAGGAAACAGACTGAGGAAGCAGAGAAAAAGTGTCTCCTGCAACCCGTTCCCTTGGTGCTAGATGAACGAACGTCTCTCCACTTGCTCAGTTCTGAGAGATAAGTGTGTGTGAAAGCCGTCCTTCAACTAGCTTGTTGGGAACACAAAGTTTCTTTTCAGTTGCAAACTCCATTCCATACATATATATGGGGACGAACTAGCTCCAACTCGGTTTGACAGTGAAAACTGCAGGAACTTCAAACCGGCACTAGGAAACAGACTGAGAAAGCAGAGAAAAAGTGTCTCCTGCAACCCGTTCCCTTGGTGCTAGATGAACGAACGTCTCTCCACTTGCTCAGTTCTGAGTGATAAGTGTGTGTGAAAGCCGTACTTCACCTAGCTTGTTGGGAACACAAAGTTTCTTTTCAGTTGCAAACTCCATTCCATTCATATATATGGGGAGGAACTAGCTCCAACTCTGTTTGACAGTGAAAACTGCAGGAACTTCAAACCGGCACTAGGAAACAGACTGAGAAAGCAGAGAAAAAGTGTCTCCTGCAACCCGTTCCCTTGGTGCTAGATGAACGAAAGTCTCTCCACTTGCTCAGTTCTGAGAGATAAGTGTGTGTGAAAGCCGTCCTTCACCTAGCTTGTTGGGAACACAAAGTTTCTTTTCAGTTGCAAACTCCATTCCATACATATATATGGGGAGGAACTAGCTCCAACTCGGTTTGACAGTGAAAACTGCAGGAACTTCAAACCGGCACTAGGAAACAGACTGAGAAAGCAGAGAAAAAGTGTCTCCTGCAACCCGTTCCGTTGGTGCTAGATGAACGAACGTCTCTCCACTTGCTCTGTTCTGAGAGATAAGTGTGTGTGAAAGCCGTCCTTCATCTAGCTTGTTGGGAACACAAAGTTTCTTTTCAGTTGCAAACTCCATTCCATACATATATATGGGGAGGTACTAGCTCCAACTCGGTTTGACAGTGAAAACTGCAGGTACTTCAAACCGGCACTAGGAAACAGACTGAGAAAGCAGAGAAAAAGTGTCTCCTGCAACCCGTTCCCTTGGTGCTAGATGAACGAACGTCTCTCCACTTGCTCAGTTCTGAGAGATAAGTGTGTGTGAAAGCCGTCCTTCACCTAGCTTGTTGGGAACACAAAGTTTCTTTTCAGTTGCAAACTCCATTCCATACATATATATGGGGACGAACTAGCTCCAACTCGGTTTGACAGTGAAAACTGCAGGAACTTCAAACCGGCACTAGGAAACAGACTGAGAAAGCAGAGAAAAAGTGTCTCCTGCAACCCGTTCCCTTGGTGCTAGATGAACGAACGTCTCTCCACTTGCTCAGTTCTGAGAGATAAGTGTGTGTGAAAGCCGTCCTTCACCTAGCTTGTTGGGAACACAAAGTTTCTTTTCAGTTGCAAACTCCATTCCATACATATATATGGGGAGGAACTAGCTCCAACTCGGTTTGACAGTGAAAACTGCAGGAACTTCCAACGGGCACTAGGAAACAGACTGAGAAAGCAGAGAAAAAGTGTCTCTTGCAACCCGTTCCCTTGGTGCTAGATGAACGAACGTCTCTCCACTTGCTCAGTTCTGAGAGATAAGTGTGTGTGAAAGCCGTCCTTCACCTAGCTTGTTGGGAACACAAAGTTTCTTTTCAGTTGCAAACTCCATTCCATACATATATATGGGGAGGTACTAGCTCCAACTCGGTTCGACAGTGAAAACTGTAGGTACTTCAAACCGGCACTAGGAAACAGACTGAGAAAGCAGAGAAAAAGTGTCTCCTGCAACCCGTTCCCTTGGTGCTAGATGAACGAACGTCTCTCCACTTGCTCAGTTCTGAGAGATAAGTGTGTGTGAAAGCCGTCCTTCACCTAGCTTGTTGGGAACACAAAGTTTCTTTTCAGTTGCAAACTCCATTCCATACATATATATGGGGACGAACTAGCTCCAACTCGTTTTGACAGTGAAAACTGCAGGAACTTCAAACCGGCACTAGGAAACAGACTGAGAAAGCAGAGAAAAAGTGTCTCCTGCAACCCGTTCCCTTGGTGCTAGATGAACGAACGTCTCTCCACTTGCTCAGTTCTGAGAGATAAGTGTGTGTGAAAGCCGTCCTTCACCTAGCTTGTTGGGAACACAAAGTTTCTTTTCAGTTGCAAACTCCATTCCATACATATATATGGGGAGGAACTAGCTCCAACTCGGTTTGACAGTGAAAACTGCAGGAACTTCAAACCGGCTCTAGGAAACAGACTGAGAAAGCAGAGAAATAGTGTCTCCTGCAAAACGTTCCGTTGGTGCTAGATGAACGAACGTCTCTCCACTTGCTCTGTTCTGAGAGATAAGTGTGTGTGAAAGCCGTCCCTCACCTAGCTTGTTGGGAACACAAAGTTTCTTTTCAGTTGCAAACTCCATTCCATACATATATATGGGGAGGTACTAGCTCCAACTCGGTTCGACAGTGAAAACTGCAGGTACTTCAAACCGGCACTAGGAAACAGACTGAGAAAGCAGAGAAAAAGTGTCTCCTGCAAACCGTTCCCTTGGTGCTAGATGAACGAACGTCTCTCCACTTGCTCAGTTCTGAGAGATAAGTGTGTGTGAAAGCCGTCCTTCACCTAGCTTGTTGGGAACACAAAGTTTCTTTTCAGTTGCAAACTCCATTCCATACATATATATGTGGACGAACTAGCTCCAACTCGGTTTTACAGTGAAAACTGCAGGAACTTCAAACCGGCACTAGGAAACAGACTGAGATAGCAGAGAAAAAGTGTCTCCTGCAACCCGTTCCCTTGGTGCTAGATGAACGAACGTCTCTCCACTTGCTCAGTTCTGAGAGATAAGTGTGTGTGAAAGCCGTCCTTCACCTAGCTTGTTGGGAACACAAAGTTTCTTTTCAGTTGCAAACTCCATTCCATACATATATATGGGGAGGAACTAGCTCCAACTCGGTTTGACAGTGAAAACTGCAGGAACTTCAAACCGGCACTAGGAAACAGACTGAGAAAGCAGAGAAAAAGTGTCTCCTGCAACCCGTTCCGTTGGTGCTAGATGAACGAACGTCTCTCCACTTGCTCTGTTCTGAGAGATAAGTGTGTGTGAAAGCCGTCCTTCACCTAGCTTGTTGGGAACACAAAGTTTCTTTTCAGTTGCAAACTCCATTCCATACATATATATGGGGAGGTACTAGCTCCAACTCGGTTCGACAGTGAAAACTGCAGGTACTTCAAACCGGCACTAGGAAACAGACTGAGAAAGCAGAGAAAAAGTGTCTCCTGCAACCCGTTCCCTTGGTGCTAGATGAACGAACGTCTCTCCACTTGCTCAGTTCTGAGAGATAAGTGTGTGTGAAAGCCGTCCTTCACCTAGCTTGTTGGGAACACAAAGTTTCTTTTCAGTTGCAAACTCCATTCCATACATATATATGGGGAGGTACTAGCTCCAACTCGGTTTTACAGTGAAAACTGCAGGAACTTCAAACCGGCACTAGGAAACAGACTGAGGAAGCAGAGAAAAAGTGTCTCCTGCAACCCGTTCCCTTGGTGCTAGATGAACGAACGTCTCTCCACTTGCTCAGTTCTGAGAGATAAGTGTGTGTGAAAGCCGTCCTTCAACTAGCTTGTTGGGAACACAAAGTTTCTTTTCAGTTGCAAACTCCATTCCATACATATATATGGGGAGGAACTAGCTCCATCTCGGTTTGACAGTGAAAACTGCAGGAACTTCAAACCGGCACTAGGAAACAGACTGAGAAAGCAGAGAAAAAGTGTCTCCTGCAACCCGTTCCCTTGGTGCTAGATGAACGAACGTCTCTCCACTTGCTCAGTTCTGAGAGATAAGTGTGTGTGAAAGCCGTACTTCACCTAGCTTGTTGGGAACACAAAGTTTCTTTTCAGTTGCAAACTCCATTCCATTCATATATATGGGGAGGAACTAGCTCCAACTCGGTTTGACAGTGAAAATTGCAGGAACTTCAAACCGGCACTAGGAAACAGACTGAGATAGCAGAGAAAAAGTGTCTCCTGCAACCCGTTCCCTTGGTGCTAGATGAACGAACGTCTCTCCACTTGCTCAGTTCTGAGAGATAAGTGTGTGTGAAAGCCGTCCTTCACATAGCTTGTTGGGAACACAAAGTTTCTTTTCAGTTGCAAACTCCATTCCATACATATATATGGGGAGGAACTAGCTCCAACTCGGTTTGACAGTGAAAACTGCAGGAACTTCAAACCGGCACTAGGAAACAGACTGAGAAAGCAGAGAAAAAGTGTCTCCTGCAACCCGTTCCGTTGGTGCTAGATGAACGAACGTCTCTCCACTTGCTCTGTTCTGAGAGATAAGTGTGTGTGAAAGCCGTCCTTCACCTAGCTTGTTGGGAACACAAAGTTTCTTTTCAGTTGCAAACTCCATTCCATACATATATATGGGGAGGTACTAGCTCCAACTCGGTTCGACAGTGAAAACTGCAGGTACTTCAAACCGGCACTAGGAAACAGACTGAGAAAGCAGAGAAAAAGTGTCTCCTGCAACCCGTTCCCTTGGTGCTAGATGAACGAACGTCTCTCCACTTGCTCAGTTCTGAGAGATAAGTGTGTGTGAAAGCCGTCCTTCACCTAGCTTGTTGGGAACACAAAGTTTCTTTTCAGTTGCAAACTCCATTCCATACATATATATGGGGAGGTACTAGCTCCAACTCGGTTTTACAGTGAAAACTGCAGGAACTTCAAACCGGCACTAGGAAACAGACTGAGGAAGCAGAGAAAAAGTGTCTCCTGCAACCCGTTCCCTTGGTGCTAGATGAACGAACGTCTCTCCACTTGCTCAGTTCTGAGAGATAAGTGTGTGTGAAAGCCGTCCTTCAACTAGCTTGTTGGGAACACAAAGTTTCTTTTCAGTTGCAAACTCCATTCCATACATATATATGGGGAGGAACTAGCTCCATCTCGGTTTGACAGTGAAAACTGCAGGAACTTCAAACCGGCACTAGGAAACAGACTGAGAAAGCAGAGAAAAAGTGTCTCCTGCAACCCGTTCCCTTGGTGCTAGATGAACGAACGTCTCTCCACTTGCTCAGTTCTGAGAGATAAGTGTGTGTGAAAGCCGTACTTCACCTAGCTTGTTGGGAACACAAAGTTTCTTTTCAGTTGCAAACTCCATTCCATTCATATATATGGGGAGGAACTAGCTCCAACTCGGTTTGACAGTGAAAATTGCAGGAATTTCAAACCGGCACTAGGAAACAGACTGAGAAAGCAGAGAAAAAGTGTCTCCTGCAAACCGTTCCCTTGGTGCTAGATGAACGAAAGTCTCTCCACTTGCTCAGTTCTGAGAGATAAGTGTGTGTGAAAGCCGTCCTTCACCTAGCTTGTTGGGAACACAAAGTTTCTTTTCAGTTGCAAACTCCATTCCATACATATATATGGGGAGGTACTAGCTCCAACTCGGTTTGACAGTGAAAACTGCAGGAACTTCAAACCGGCACTAGGAAACAGACTGAGAAAGCAGAGAAAAAGTGTCTCCTGCAACCCGTTCCCTTGGTGCTAGATGAACGAACGTCTCTCCACTTGCTCAGTTCTGAGAGATAAGTGTGTGTGAAAGCCGTCCTTCACCTAGCTTGTTGGGAACACAAAGTTTCTTTTCAGTTGCAAACTCCATTCCATACATATATATGGGGACGAACTAGCTCCAACTCGTTTTGACAGTGAAAACTGCAGGAACTTCAAACCGGCACTAGGAAACAGACTGAGAAAGCAGAGAAAAAGTGTCTCCTGCAACCCGTTCCCTTGGTGCTAGATGAACGAACGTCTCTCCACTTGCTCAGTTCTGAGAGATAAGTGTGTGTGAAAGCCGTCCTTCACCTAGCTTGTTGGGAACACAAAGTTTCTTTTCAGTTGCAAACTCCATTCCATACATATATATGGGGAGGTACTAGCTCCAACTCGGTTTTACAGTGAAAACTGCAGGAACTTCAAACCGGCACTAGGAAACAGACTGAGGAAGCAGAGAAAAAGTGTCTCCTGCAACCCGTTCCCTTGGTGCTAGATGAACGAACGTCTCTCCACTTGCTCAGTTCTGAGAGATAAGTGTGTGTGAAAGCCGTCCTTCAAATAGCTTGTTGGGAACACAAAGTTTCTTTTCAGTTGCAAACTCCATTCCATACATATATATGGGGAGGAACTAGCTCCATCTCGGTTTGACAGTGAAAACTGCAGGAACTTCAAACCGGCACTAGGAAACAGACTGAGAAAGCAGAGAAAAAGTGTCTCCTGCAACCCGTTCCCTTGGTGCTAGATGAACGAACGTCTCTCCACTTGCTCAGTTCTGAGAGATAAGTGTGTGTGAAAGCCGTACTTCACCTAGCTTGTTGGGAACACAAAGTTTCTTTTCAGTTGCAAACTCCATTCCATTCATATATATGGGGAGGAACTAGCTCCAACTCGGTTTGACAGTGAAAATTGCAGGAACTTCAAACCGGCACTAGGAAACAGACTGAGAAAGCAGAGAAAAAGTGTCTCCTGCAAACCGTTCCCTTGGTGCTAGATGAACGAAAGTCTCTCCACTTTCTCAGTTCTGAGAGATAAGTGTGTGTGAAAGCCGTCCTTCACCTAGCTTGTTGGGAACACAAAGTTTCTTTTCAGTTGCAAACTCCATTCCATACATATATATGGGGAGGTACTAGCTCCAACTCGGTTTGACAGTGAAAACTGCAGGAACTTCAAACCGGCACTAGGAAACAGACTGAGAAAGCAGAGAAAAAGTGTCTCCTGCAACCCGTTCCCTTGGTGCTAGATGAACGAACGTCTCTCCACTTGCTCAGTTCTGAGAGATAAGTGTGTGTGAAAGCCGTCCTTCACCTAGCTTGTTGGGAACACAAAGTTTCTTTTCAGTTGCAAACTCCATTCCATACATATATATGGGGACGAACTAGCTCCAACTCGTTTTGACAGTGAAAACTGCAGGAACTTCAAACCGGCACTAGGAAACAGACTGAGAAAGCAGAGAAAAAGTGTCTCCTGCAACCCGTTCCCTTGGTGCTAGATGAACGAACGTCTCTCCACTTGCTCAGTTCTGAGAGATAAGTGTGTGTGAAAGCCATCCTTCACCTAGCTTGTTGGGAACACAAAGTTTCTTTTCAGTTGCAAACTCCATTCCATACATATATATGGGGAGGAACTAGCTCCAACTCGGTTTGACAGTGAAAACTGCAGGAACTTCAAACCGGCTCTAGGAAACAGACTGAGAAAGCAGAGAAATAGTGTCTCCTGCAAAACGTTCCGTTGGTGCTAGATGAACGAACGTCTCTCCACTTGCTCTGTTCTGAGAGATAAGTGTGTGTGAAAGCCGTCCCTCACCTAGCTTGTTGGGAACACAAAGTTTCTTTTCAGTTGCAAACTCCATTCCATACATATATATGGGGAGGTACTAGCTCCAACTCGGTTCGACAGTGAAAACTGCAGGTACTTCAAACCGGCACTAGGAAACAGACTGAGAAAGCAGAGAAAAAGTGTCTCCTGCAAACCGTTCCCTTGGTGCTAGATGAACGAACGTCTCTCCACTTGCTCAGTTCTGAGAGATAAGTGTGTGTGAAAGCCGTCCTTCACCTAGCTTGTTGGGAACACAAAGTTTCTTTTCAGTTGCAAACTCCATTCCATACATATATATGTGGACGAACTAGCTCCAACTCGGTTTTACAGTGAAAACTGCAGGAACTTCAAACCGGCACTAGGAAACAGACTGAGATAGCAGAGAAAAAGTGTCTCCTGCAACCCGTTCCCTTGGTGCTAGATGAACGAACGTCTCTCCACTTGCTCAGTTCTGAGAGATAAGTGTGTGTGAAAGCCGTCCTTCACCTAGCTTGTTGGGAACACAAAGTTTCTTTTCAGTTGCAAACTCCATTCCATACATATATATGGGGAGGAACTATCTCCAACTCGGTTTGACAGTGAAAACTGCAGGAACTTCAAACCGGCACTAGGAAACAGACTGAGAAAGCAGAGAAAAAGTGTCTCCTGCAACCCGTTCCGTTGGTGCTAGATGAACGAACGTCTCTCCACTTGCTCTGTTCTGAGAGATAAGTGTGTGTGAAAGCCGTCCTTCACCTAGCTTGTTGGGAACACAAAGTTTCTTTTCAGTTGCAAACTCCATTCCATACATATATATGGGGAGGTACTAGCTCCAACTCGGTTCGACAGTGAAAACTGCAGGTACTTCAAACCGGCACTAGGAAACAGACTGAGAAAGCAGAGAAAAAGTGTCTCCTGCAACCCGTTCCCTTGGTGCTAGATGAACGAACGTCTCTCCACTTGCTCAGTTCTGAGAGATAAGTGTGTGTGAAAGCCGTCCTTCACCTAGCTTGTTGGGAACACAAAGTGTCTTTTCAGTTGCAAACTCCATTCCATACATATATATGGGGAGGTACTAGCTCCAACTCGGTTTTACAGTGAAAACTGCAGGAACTTCAAACCGGCACTAGGAAACAGACTGAGGAAGCAGAGAAAAAGTGTCTCCTGCAACCCGTTCCCTTGGTGCTAGATGAACGAACGTCTCTCCACTTGCTCAGTTCTGAGAGATAATTGTGTGTGAAAGCCGTCCTTCAACTAGCTTGTTGGGAACACAAAGTTTCTTTTCAGTTGCAAACTCCATTCCATACATATATATGGGGAGGAACTAGCTCCATCTCGGTTTGACAGTGAAAACTGCAGGAACTTCAAACCGGCACTAGGAAACAGACTGAGAAAGCAGAGAAAAAGTGTCTCCTGCAACCCGTTCCCTTGGTGCTAGATGAACGAACGTCTCTCCACTTGCTCAGTTCTGAGAGATAAGTGTGTGTGAAAGCCGTACTTCACCTAGCTTGTTGGGAACACAAAGTTTCTTTTCAGTTGCAAACTCCATTCCATTCATATATATGGGGAGGAACTAGCTCCAACTCGGTTTGACAGTGAAAATTGCAGGAACTTCAAACCGGCACTAGGAAACAGACTGAGAAAGCAGAGAAAAAGTGTCTCCTGCAAACCGTTCCCTTGGTGCTAGATGAACGAAAGTCTCTCCACTTGCTCAGTTCTGAGAGATAAGTGTGTGTGAAAGCCGTCCTTCACCTAGCTTGTTGGGAACACAAAGTTTCTTTTCAGTTGCAAACTCCATTCCATACATATATATGGGGACGAACTAGCTCCAACTCGGTTTGACAGTGAAAACTGCAGGAACTTCAAACCGGCACTAGGAAACAGACTGAGAAAGCAGAGAAAAAGTGTCTCCTGCAACCCGTTCCCTTGGTGCTAGATGAACGAACGTCTCTCCACTTGCTCAGTTCTGAGAGATAAGTGTGTGTGAAAGCCGTACTTCACCTAGCTTGTTGGGAACACAAAGTTTCTTTTCAGTTGCAAACTCCATTCCATTCATATATATGGGGAGGAACTAGCTCCAACTCGGTTTGACAGTGAAAATTGCAGGAACTTCAAACCGGCACTAGGAAACAGACTGAGAAAGCAGAGAAAAAGTGTCTCCTGCAAACCGTTCCCTTGGTGCTAGATGAACGAAAGTCTCTCCACTTGCTCAGTTCTGAGAGATAAGTGTGTGTGAAAGCCGTCCTTCACCTAGCTTGTTGGGAACACAAAGTTTCTTTTCAGTTGCAAACTCCATTCCATACATATATATGGGGAGGTACTAGCTCCAACTCGGTTTGACAGTGAAAACTGCAGGAACTTCAAACCGGCACTAGGAAACAGACTGAGAAAGCAGAGAAAAAGTGTCTCCTGCAACCCGTTCCGTTGGTGCTAGATGAACGAACGTCTCTCCACTTGCTCAGTTCTGAGAGATAAGTGTGTGTGAAAGCCGTCCTTCACCTAGCTTGTTGGGAACACAAAGTTTCTTTTCAGTTGCAAACTCCATTCCATACATATATATGGGGACGAACTAGCTCCAACTCGGTTTGACAGTGAAAACTGCAGGAACTTCAAACCGGCACTAGGAAACAGACTGAGAAATCAGAGAAAAAGTGTCTCCTGCAACCCGTTCCCTTGGTGCTAGATGAACGAACGTCTCTCCACTTGCTCAGTTCTGAGAGATAAGTGTGTGTGAAAGCCGTCCTTCACCTAGCTTGTTGGGAACACAAAGTTTCTTTTCAGTTGCAAACTCCATTCCATACATATATATGGGGACGAACTAGCTCCAACTCGGTTTGACAGTGAAAACTGCAGGAACTTCAAACCGGCACTAGGAAACAGACTGAGAAAGCAGAGAAAAGTGTCTCCTGCAACCCGTTCCCTTGGTGCTAGATGAACGAACGTCTCTCCACTTGCTCAGTTCTGAGAGATAAGTGTGTGTGAAAGCCGTCCTTCACCTAGATTGTTGGGAACACAAAGTTTCTTTTCAGTTGCAAACACCATTCCATACATATATATGGGGAGGAACTAGCTCCAACTCGGTTTGACAGTGAAAACTGCAGGAACTTCCAACGGGCACTAGGAAACAGACTGAGAAAGCAGAGAAAAAGTGTCTCTTGCAACCCGTTCCCTTGGTGCTAGATGAACGAACGTCTCTCCACTTGCTCAGTTCTGAGAGATAAGTGTGTGTGAAAGCCGTCCTTCACCTAGCTTGTTGGGAACACAAAGTTTCTTTTCAGTTGCAAACTCCATTCCATACATATATATGGGGAGGTACTAGCTCCAACTCGGTTCGACAGTGAAAACTGTAGGTACTTCAAACCGGCACTAGGAAACAGACTGAGAAAGCAGAGAAAAAGTGTCTCCTGCAACCCGTTCCCTTGGTGCTAGATGAACGAACGTCTCTCCACTTGCTCAGTTCTGAGAGATAAGTGTGTGTGAAAGCCGTCCTTCACCTAGCTTGTTGGGAACACAAAGTTTCTTTTCAGTTGCAAACTCCATTCCATACATATATATGGGGAGGAACTAGCTCCAACTCGTTTTGACAGTGAAAACTGCAGGAACTTCAAACCGGCACTAGGAAACAGACTGAGAAAGCAGAGAAAAAGTGTCTCCTGCAACCCGTTCCCTTGGTGCTAGATGAACGAACGTCTCTCCACTTGCTCAGTTCTGAGAGATAATTGTGTGTGAAAGCCGTCCTTCACCTAGCTTGTTGGGAACACAAAGTTTCTTTTCAGTTGCAAACTCCATTCCATACATATATATGGGGAGGTACTAGCTCCAACTCGGTTTGACAGTGAAAACTGCAGGAACTTCCAACCGGCACTAGGAAACAGACTGAGAAAGCAGAGAAAAAGTGTCTCCTGCAACCCGTTCCCTTGGTGCTAGATGAACGAACGTCTCTCCACTTGCTCAGTTCTGAGAGATAAGTGTGTGTGAAAGCCGTCCTTCACCTAGCTTGTTGGGAACACAAACTTTCTTTTCAGTTGCAAACTCCATTCCATACATATATATGGGGACGAACTAGCTCCAACTCGGTTTTACAGTGAAAACTGCAGGAACTTCAAACCGGCACTAGGAAACAGACTGAGAAAGCAGAGAAAAAGTGTCTGCTGCAACCCGTTCCCTTGGTGCTAGATGAACGAACGTCTCTCAACTTGCTCAGTTCTGAGAGATAAGTGTGTGTGAAAGCCGTACTTCACCTAGCTTGTTGGGAACACAAAGTTTCTTTTCAGTTGCAAACTCCATTCCATACATATATATGGGGACGAACTAGCTCCAACTCGGTTTGACAGTGAAAACTGCAGGAACTTCAAACCGGCACTAGGAAACAGACTGAGAAAGCAGAGAAAAGTGTCTCCTGCAACCCGTTCCCTTGGTGCTAGATGAACGAACGTCTCTCCACTTGCTCAGTTCTGAGAGATATGTGTGTGTGAAAGCCGTCCTTCACCTAGCTTGTTGGGAACACAAAGTTTCTTTTCAGTTGCAAACTCCATTCCATACATATATATGGGGACGAACTAGCTCCAACTTTTTTTGACAGTGAAAACTGCAGGAACTTCAAACCGGCACTAGGAAACAGACTGAGAAAGCAGAGAAAAAGTGTCTCCTGCAAACCGTTCCCTTGGTGCTAGATGAACGAACGTCTCTCCACTTGCTCAGTTCTGAGAGATAAGTGTGTGTGAAAGCCGTCCTTCACCTAGCTTGTTGGGAACACAAAGTTTCTTTTCAGTTGCAAACTCCATTCCATACATATATATGTGGACGAACTAGCTCCAACTCGGTTTTACAGTGAAAACTGCAGGAACTTCCAACCGGCACTAGGAAACAGACTGAGAAAGCAGAGAAAAAGTGTCTCCTGCAACCCGTTCCCTTGGTGCTAGATGAACGAACGTCTCTCCACTTGCTCAGTTCTGAGAGATAAGTGTGTGTGAAAGCCGTCCTTCACCTAGCTTGTTGGGAACACAAAGTTTCTTTTCAGTTGCAAACTCCATTCCATACATATATATGGGGACGAACTAGCTCCAACTCGGTTTGACAGTGAAAACTGCAGGAACTTCAAACCGGCACTAGGAAACAGACTGAGAAATCAGAGAAAAAGTGTCTCCTGCAACCCGTTCCCTTGGTGCTAGATGAACGAACGTCTCTCCACTTGCTCAGTTCTGAGAGATAAGTGTGTGTGAAAGCCGTCCTTCACCTAGCTTGTTGGGAACACAAAGTTTCTTTTCAGTTGCAAACTCCATTCCATACATATATATGGGGACGAACTAGCTCCAACTCGGTTTGACAGTGAAAACTGCAGGAACTTCAAACCGGCACTAGGAAACAGACTGAGAAAGCAGAGAAAAGTGTCTCCTGCAACCCGTTCCCTTGGTGCTAGATGAACGAACGTCTCTCCACTTGCTCAGTTCTGAGAGATAAGTGTGTGTGAAAGCCGTCCTTCACCTAGATTGTTGGGAACACAAAGTTTCTTTTCAGTTGCAAACACCATTCCATACATATATATGGGGAGGAACTAGCTCCAACTCGGTTTGACAGTGAAAACTGCAGGAACTTCCAACGGGCACTAGGAAACAGACTGAGAAAGCAGAGAAAAAGTGTCTCTTGCAACCCGTTCCCTTGGTGCTAGATGAACGAACGTCTCTCCACTTGCTCAGTTCTGAGAGATAAGTGTGTGTGAAAGCCGTCCTTCACCTAGCTTGTTGGGAACACAAAGTTTCTTTTCAGTTGCAAACTCCATTCCATACATATATATGGGGAGGTACTAGCTCCAACTCGGTTCGACAGTGAAAACTGTAGGTACTTCAAACCGGCACTAGGAAACAGACTGAGAAAGCAGAGAAAAAGTGTCTCCTGCAACCCGTTCCCTTGGTGCTAGATGAACGAACGTCTCTCCACTTGCTCAGTTCTGAGAGATAAGTGTGTGTGAAAGCCGTCCTTCACCTAGCTTGTTGGGAACACAAAGTTTCTTTTCAGTTGCAAACTCCATTCCATACATATATATGGGGAGGAACTAGCTCCAACTCGTTTTGACAGTGAAAACTGCAGGAACTTCAAACCGGCACTAGGAAACAGACTGAGAAAGCAGAGAAAAAGTGTCTCCTGCAACCCGTTCCCTTGGTGCTAGATGAACGAACGTCTCTCCACTTGCTCAGTTCTGAGAGATAATTGTGTGTGAAAGCCGTCCTTCACCTAGCTTGTTGGGAACACAAAGTTTCTTTTCAGTTGCAAACTCCATTCCATACATATATATGGGGAGGTACTAGCTCCAACTCGGTTTGACAGTGAAAACTGCAGGAACTTCCAACCGGCACTAGGAAACAGACTGAGAAAGCAGAGAAAAAGTGTCTCCTGCAACCCGTTCCCTTGGTGCTAGATGAACGAACGTCTCTCCACTTGCTCAGTTCTGAGAGATAAGTGTGTGTGAAAGCCGTCCTTCACCTAGCTTGTTGGGAACACAAAGTTTCTTTTCAGTTGCAAACTCCATTCCATACATATATATGGGGACGAACTAGCTCCAACTCGGTTTTACAGTGAAAACTGCAGGAACTTCAAACCGGCACTAGGAAACAGACTGAGAAAGCAGAGAAAAAGTGTCTGCTGCAACCCGTTCCCTTGGTGCTAGATGAACGAACGTCTCTCAACTTGCTCAGTTCTGAGAGATAAGTGTGTGTGAAAGCCGTACTTCACCTAGCTTGTTGGGAACACAAAGTTTCTTTTCAGTTGCAAACTCCATTCCATACATATATATGGGGACGAACTAGCTCCAACTCGGTTTGACAGTGAAAACTGCAGGAACTTCAAACCGGCACTAGGAAACAGACTGAGAAAGCAGAGAAAAGTGTCTCCTGCAACCCGTTCCCTTGGTGCTAGATGAACGAACGTCTCTCCACTTGCTCAGTTCTGAGAGATATGTGTGTGTGAAAGCCGTCCTTCACCTAGCTTGTTGGGAACACAAAGTTTCTTTTCAGTTGCAAACTCCATTCCATACATATATATGGGGACGAACTAGCTCCAACTTTTTTTGACAGTGAAAACTGCAGGAACTTCAAACCGGCACTAGGAAACAGACTGAGAAAGCAGAGAAAAAGTGTCTCCTGCAAACCGTTCCCTTGGTGCTAGATGAACGAACGTCTCTCCACTTGCTCAGTTCTGAGAGATAAGTGTGTGTGAAAGCCGTCCTTCACCTAGCTTGTTGGGAACACAAAGTTTCTTTTCAGTTGCAAACTCCATTCCATACATATATATGTGGACGAACTAGCTCCAACTCGGTTTTACAGTGAAAACTGCAGGAACTTCAAACCGGCACTAGGAAACAGACTGAGAAAGCAGAGAAAAAGTGTCTCCTGCAACCCGTTCCCTTGGTGCTAGATGAACGAACGTCTCTCCACTTGCTCAGTTCTGAGAGATAAGTGAGTGTGAAAGCCGTCCTTCACCTAGCTTGTTGGGAACACAAAGTTTCTTTTCAGTTGCAAACTCCATTCCATACATATATATGGGGAGGAACTAGCTCCAACTCGGTTTGACAGTGAAAACTGCAGGAACTTCAAACCGGCACTAGGAAACAGACTGAGAAAGCAGAGAAAAAGTGTCTCCTGCAACCCGTTCCGTTGGTGCTAGATGAACGAACGTCTCTCCACTTGCTCTGTTCTGAGAGATAAGTGTGTGTGAAAGCCGTCCTTCACCTAGCTTGTTGGGAACACAAAGTTTCTTTTCAGTTGCAAACTCCATTCCATACATATATATGGGGAGGTACTAGCTCCAACTCGGTTCGACAGTGAAAACTGCAGGTACTTCAAACCGGCACTAGGAAACAGACTGAGAAAGCAGAGAAAAAGTGTCTCCTGCAACCCGTTCCCTTGGTGCTAGATGAACGAACGTCTCTCCACTTGCTCAGTTCTGAGAGATAAGTGTGTGTGAAAGCCGTCCTTCACCTAGCTTGTTGGGAACACAAAGTTTCTTTTCAGTTGCAAACTCCATTCCATACATATATATGGGGAGGTACTAGCTCCAACTCGGTTTTACAGTGAAAACTGCAGGAACTTCAAACCGGCACTAGGAAACAGACTGAGGAAGCAGAGAAAAAGTGTCTCCTGCAACCCGTTCCCTTGGTGCTAGATGAACGAACGTCTCTCCACTTGCTCAGTTCTGAGAGATAAGTGTGTGTGAAAGCCGTCCTTCAACTAGCTTGTTGGGAACACAAAGTTTCTTTTCAGTTGCAAACTCCATTCCATACATATATATGGGGAGGAACTAGCTCCAACTCGGTTTGACAGTGAAAACTGCAGGAACTTCAAACCGGCACTAGGAAACAGACTGAGAAAGCAGAGAAAAAGTGTCTCCTGCAACCCGTTCCCTTGGTGCTAGATGAACGAACGTCTCTCCACTTGCTCAGTTCTGAGAGATAAGTGTGTGTGAAAGCCGTACTTCACCTAGCTTGTTGGGAACACAAAGTTTCTTTTCAGTTGCAAACTCCATTCCATTCTTATATATGGGGAGGAACTAGCTCCAAATCGGTTTGACAGTGAAAACTGCAGGAACTTCAAACCGGCACTAGGAAACAGACTGAGAAAGCAGAGAAAAAGTGTCTCCTGCAACCCGTTCCCTTGGTGCTAGATGAACGAAAGTCTCTCCACTTGCTCAGTTCTGAGAGATAAGTGTGTGTGAAAGCCGTCCTTCACCTAGCTTGTTGGGAACACAAAGTTTCTTTTCAGTTGCAAACTCCATTCCATACATATATATGGGGAGGAACTAGCTCCAACTCGGTTTGACAGTGAAAACTGCAGGAACTTCAAACCGGCACTAGGAAACAGACTGAGAAAGCAGAGAAAAAGTGTCTCCTGCAACCCGTTCCCTTGGTGCTAGATGAACGAACGTCTCTCCACTTGCTCTGTTCTGAGAGATAAGTGTGTGTGAAAGCCGTCCTTCACCTAGCTTGTTGGGAAAACAAAGTTTCTTTTCAGTTGCAAACTCCATTCCATACATATATATGGGGAGGTACTAGCTCCAACTCGGTTTGACAGTGAAAACTGCAGGTACTTCAAACCGGCACTAGGAAACAGACTGAGAAAGCAGAGAAAAAGTGTCTCCTGCAACCCGTTCCCTTGGTGCTAGATGAACGAACGTCTCTCCACTTGCTCAGTTCTGAGAGATAAGTGTGTGTGAAAGCCGTCCTTCACCTAGCTTGTTGGGAACACAAAGTTTCTTTTCAGTTGCAAACTCCATTCCATACATATATATGGGGACGAACTAGCTCCAACTCGGTTTGACAGTGAAAACTGCAGGAACTTCAAACCGGCACTAGGAAACAGACTGAGAAAGCAGAGAAAAAGTGTCTCCTGCAACCCGTTCCCTTGGTGCTAGATGAACGAACGTCTCTCCACTTGCTCAGTTCTGAGAGATAAGTGTGTGTGAAAGCCGTCCTTCACCTAGCTTGTTGGGAACACAAAGTTTCTTTTCAGTTGCAAACTCCATTCCATACATATATATGGGGACGAACTAGCTCCAACTCGGTTTGACAGTGAAAACTGCAGGAACTTCAAACCGGCACTAGGAAACAGACTGAGAAAGCAGAGAAAAGTGTCTCCTGCAACCCGTTCCCTTTGTGCTAGATGAACGAACGTCTCTCCACTTGCTCAGTTCTGAGAGATAAGTGTGTGTGAAAGCCGTCCTTCACCTAGATTGTTGGGAACACAAAGTTTCTTTTCAGTTGCAAACACCATTCCATACATATATATGGGGAGGAACTAGCTCCAACTCGGTTTGACAGTGAAAACTGCAGGAACTTCCAACGGGCACTAGGAAACAGACTGAGAAAGCAGAGAAAAAGTGTCTCTTGCAACCCGTTCCCTTGGTGCTAGATGAACGAACGTCTCTCCACTTGCTCAGTTCTGAGAGATAAGTGTGTGTGAAAGCCGTCCTTCACCTAGCTTGTTGGGAACACAAAGTTTCTTTTCAGTTGCAAACTCCATTCCATACATATATATGGGGAGGTACTAGCTCCAACTCGGTTCGACAGTGAAAACTGTAGGTACTTCAAACCGGCACTAGGAAACAGACTGAGAAAGCAGAGAAAAAGTGTCTCCTGCAACCCGTTCCCTTGGTGCTAGATGAACGAACGTCTCTCCACTTGCTCAGTTCTGAGAGATAAGTGTGTGTGAAAGCCGTCCTTCACCTAGCTTGTTGGGAACACAAAGTTTCTTTTCAGTTGCAAACTCCATTCCATACATATATATGGGAGGAACTAGCTCCAACTCGTTTTGACAGTGAAAACTGCAGGAACTTCAAACCGGCACTAGGAAACAGACTGAGAAAGCAGAGAAAAAGTGTCTCCTGCAACCCGTTCCCTTGGTGCTAGATGAACGAACGTCTCTCCACTTGCTCAGTTCTGAGAGATAATTGTGTGTGAAAGCCGTCCTTCACCTAGCTTGTTGGGAACACAAAGTTTCTTTTCAGTTGCAAACTCCATTCCATACATATATATGGGGAGGTACAAGCTCCAACTCGGTTTGACAGTGAAAACTGCAGGAACTTCCAACCGGCACTAGGAAACAGACTGAGAAAGCAGAGAAAAAGTGTCTCCTGCAACCCGTTCCCTTGGTGCTAGATGAACGAACGTCTCTCCACTTGCTCAGTTCTGAGAGATAAGTGTGTGTGAAAGCCGTCCTTCAACTAGCTTGTTGGGAACACAAAGTTTCTTTTCAGTTGCATACTCCATTCCATACATATATATGGGGACGAACTAGCTCCAACTCGGTTTGACAGTGAAAACTGCAGGAACTTCAAACCGGCACTAGGAAACAGACTGAGAAAGCAGAGAAAAAGTGTCTGCTGCAAACCGTTCCCTTGGTGCTAGATGAACGAACGTCTCTCAACTTGCTCAGTTCTGAGAGATAAGTGTGTGTGAAAGCCGTACTTCACCTAGCTTGTTGGGAACACAAAGTTTCTTTTCAGTTGCAAACTCCATTCCATACATAGATATGGGGACGAACTAGCTCCAACTCGGTATGACAGTGAAAACTGCAGGAACTTCAAACCGGCACTAGGAAACAGACTGAGAAAGCAGAGAAAAGTGTCTCCTGCAACCCGTTCCCTTGGTGCTAGATGAACGAACGTCTCTCCACTTGCTCAGTTCTGAGAGATATGTGTGTGTGAAAGCCGTCCTTCACCTAGCTTGTTGGGAACACAAAGTTTCTTTTCAGTTGCAAACTCCATTCCATACATATATATGGGGACGAACTAGCTCCAACTTTTTTTGACAGTGATAACTGCAGGAACTTCAAACCGGCACTAGGAAACAGACTGAGAAAGCAGAGAAAAAGTGTCTCCTGCAACCCGTTCCCTTGGTGCTAGATGAACGAACGTCTCTCCACTTGCTCAGTTCTGAGAGATAAGTGTGTGTGAAAGCCGTCCTTCACCTAGCTTGTTGGGAACACAAAGTTTCTTTTCAGTTGCAAACTCCATTCCATACATATATATGGGGACGAACTAGCTCCAACTCGGTTTGACAGTGAAAACTGCAGGAACTTCAAACCGGCACTAGGAAACAGACTGAGAAAGCAGAGAAAAAGTGTCTCCTGCAACCCGTTCCCTTGGTGCTAGATGAACGAACGTCTCTCCACTTGCTCAGTTCTGAGAGATAAGTGTGTGTGAAAGCCGTCCTTCACCTAGCTTGTTGGGAACACAAAGTTTCTTTTCAGTTGCAAACTCCATTCCATACATATATATGGGGAGGAACTAGCTCCAACTCGTTTTGACAGTGAAAACTGCAGGAACTTCAAACCGGCACTAGGAAACAGACTGAGAAAGCAGAGAAAAAGTGTCTCCTGCAACCCGTTCCCTTGGTGCTAGATGAACGAACGTCTCTCCACTTGCTCAGTTCTGAGAGATAAGTGTGTGTGAAAGCCGTCCTTCACCTAGCTTGTTGGGAACACAAAGTTTCTTTTCAGTTGCAAACTCCATTCCATACATATATATGGGGAGGTACTAGCTCCAACTCGGTTCGACAGTGAAAACTGCAGGTACTTCAAACCGGCAGTAGGAAACAGACTGAGAAAGCAGAGAAAAAGTGTCTCCTGCAACCCGTTCCCTTGGTGCTAGATGAACGAACGTCTCTCCACTTGCTCAGTTCTGAGAGATAAGTGTGTGTGAAAGCCGTCCTTCACCTAGCTTGTTGGGAACACAAAGTTTCTTTTCAGTTGCAAACTCCATTCCATACATATATATGGGGACGAACTAGGTCCAACTCGGTTTGACAGTGAAAACTGCAGGAACTTCAAACCGGCACTAGGAAACAGACTGAGAAAGCAGAGAAAAAGTGTCTCCTGCAACCCGTTCCCTTGGTGCTAGATGAACGAACGTCTCTCCACTTGCTCAGTTCTGAGAGATAAGTGTGTGTGAAAGCCGTCCTTCACCTAGCTTGTTGGGAACACAAAGTTTCTTTTCAGTTGCAAACTCCATTCCATACATATATATGGGGAGGTACTAGCTCCAACTCGGTTCGACAGTGAAAACTGTAGGTACTTCAAACCGGCACTAGGAAACAGACTGAGAAAGCAGAGAAAAAGTGTCTCCTGCAACCCGTTCCCTTGGTGCTAGATGAACGAACGTCTCTCCACTTGCTCAGTTCTGAGAGATAAGTGTGTGTGAAAGCCGTCCTTCACCTAGCTTGTTGGGAACACAAAGTTTCTTTTCAGTTGCAAACTCCATTCCATACATATATATGGGGAGGATCTAGCTCCAACTCGTTTTGACAGTGAAAACTGCAGGAACTTCAAACCGGCACTAGGAAACAGACTGAGAAAGCAGAGAAAAAGTGTCTCCTGCAACCCGTTCCCTTGGTGCTAGATGAACGAACGTCTCTCCACTTGCTCAGTTCTGAGAGATAATTGTGTGTGAAAGCCGTCCTTCACCTAGCTTGTTGGGAACACAAAGTTTCTTTTCAGTTGCAAACTCCATTCCATACATATATATGGGGAGGTACTAGCTCCAACTCGGTTTGACAGTGAAAACTGCAGGAACTTCCAACCGGCACTAGGAAACAGACTGAGAAAGCAGAGAAAAAGTGTCTCCTGCAACCCGTTCCCTTGGTGCTAGATGAACGAACGTCTCTCCACTTGCTCAGTTCTGAGAGATAAGTGTGTGTGAAAGCCGTCCTTCACCTAGCTTGTTGGGAACACAAAGTTTCTTTTCAGTTGCAAACTCCATTCCATACATATATATGGGGACGAACTAGCTCCAACTCGGTTTTACAGTGAAAACTGCAGGAACTTCAAACCGGCACTAGGAAACAGACTGAGAAAGCAGAGAAAAAGTGTCTGCTGCAACCCGTTCCCTTGGTGCTAGATGAACGAACGTCTCTCAACTTGCTCAGTTCTGAGAGATAAGTGTGTGTGAAAGCCGTACTTCACCTAGCTTGTTGGGAACACAAAGTTTCTTTTCAGTTGCAAACTCCATTCCATACATATATATGGGGACGAACTAGCTCCAACTCGGTTTGACAGTGAAAACTGCAGGAACTTCAAACCGGCACTAGGAAACAGACTGAGAAAGCAGAGAAAAGTGTCTCCTGCAACCCGTTCCCTTGGTGCTAGATGAACGAACGTCTCTCCACTTGCTCAGTTCTGAGAGATATGTGTGTGTGAAAGCCGTCCTTCAACTAGCTTGTTGGGAACACAAAGTTTCTTTTCAGTTGCAAACTCCATTCCATACATATATATGGGGACGAACTAGCTCCAACTTTTTTTGACAGTGAAAACTGCAGGAACTTCAAACCGGCACTAGGAAACAGACTGAGAAAGCAGAGAAAAAGTGTCTCCTGCAAACCGTTCCCTTGGTGCTAGATGAACGAACGTCTCTCCACTTGCTCAGTTCTGAGAGATAAGTGTGTGTGAAAGCCGTCCTTCACCTAGCTTGTTGGGAACACAAAGTTTCTTTTCAGTTGCAAACTCCATTCCATACATATATATGTGGACGAACTAGCTCCAACTCGGTTTTACAGTGAAAACTGCAGGAACTTCAAACCGGCACTAGGAAACAGACTGAGAAAGCAGAGAAAAAGTGTCTCCTGCAACCCGTTCCCTTGGTGCTAGATGAACGAACGTCTCTCCACTTGCTCAGTTCTGAGAGATAAGTGTGTGTGAAAGCCGTCCTTCACCTAGCTTGTTGGGAACACAAAGTTTCTTTTCAGTTGCAAACTCCATTCCATACATATATATGGGGAGGAACTAGCTCCAACTCGGTTTGACAGTGAAAACTGCAGGAACTTCAAACCGGCACTAGGAAACAGACTGAGAAAGCAGAGAAAAAGTGTCTCCTGCAACCCGTTCCGTTGGTGCTAGATGAACGAACGTCTCTCCACTTGCTCTCTTCTGAGAGATAAGTGTGTGTGAAAGCCGTCCTTCACCTAGCTTGTTGGGAACACAAAGTTTCTTTTCAGTTGCAAACTCCATTCCATACATATATATGGGGAGGTACTAGCTCCAACTCGGTTCGACAGTGAAAACTGCAGGTACTTCAAACCGGCACTAGGAAACAGACTGAGAAAGCAGAGAAAAAGTGTCTCCTGCAACCCGTTCCCTTGGTGCTAGATGAACGAACGTCTCTCCACTTGCTCAGTTCTGAGAGATAAGTGTGTGTGAAAGCCGTCCTTCACCTAGCTTGTTGGGAACACAAAGTTTCTTTTCAGTTGCAAACTCCATTCCATACATATATATGGGGAGGTACTAGCTCCAACTCGGTTTTACAGTGAAAACTGCAGGAACTTCAAACCGGCACTAGGAAACAGACTGAGGAAGCAGAGAAAAAGTGTCTCCTGCAACCCGTTCCCTTGGTGCTAGATGAACGAACGTCTCTCCACTTGCTCAGTTCTGAGAGATAAGTGTGTGTGAAAGCCGTCCTTCAACTAGCTTGTTGGGAACACAAAGTTTCTTTTCAGTTGCAAACTCCATTCCATACATATATATGGGGAGGAACTAGCTCCAACTCGGTTTGACAGTGAAAACTGCAGGAACTTCAAACCGGCACTAGGAAACAGACTGAGAAAGCAGAGAAAAAGTGTCTCCTGCAACCCGTTCCCTTGGTGCTAGATGAACGAACGTCTCTCCACTTGCTCAGTTCTGAGAGATAAGTGTGTGTGAAAGCCGTACTTCACCTAGCTTGTTGGGAACACAAAGTTTCTTTTCAGTTGCAAACTCCATTCCATTCTTATATATGGGGAGGAACTAGCTCCAAATCGGTTTGACAGTGAAAACTGCAGGAACTTCAAACCGGCACTAGGAAACAGACTGAGAAAGCAGAGAAAAAGTGTCTCCTGCAACCCGTTCCCTTGGTGCTAGATGAACGAAAGTCTCTCCACTTGCTCAGTTCTGAGAGATAAGTGTGTGTGAAAGCCGTCCTTCACCTAGCTTGTTGGGAACACAAAGTTTCTTTTCAGTTGCAAACTCCATTCCATACATATATATGGGGAGGAACTAGCTCCAACTCGGTTTGACAGTGAAAACTGCAGGAACTTCAAACCGGCACTAGGAAACAGACTGAGAAAGCAGAGAAAAAGTGTCTCCTGCAACCCGTTCCGTTGGTGCTAGATGAACGAACGTCTCTCCACTTGCTCTGTTCTGAGAGATAAGTGTGTGTGAAAGCCGTCCTTCACCTAGCTTGTTGGGAAAACAAAGTTTCTTTTCAGTTGCAAACTCCATTCCATACATATATATGGGGAGGTACTAGCTCCAACTCGGTTTGACAGTGAAAACTGCAGGTACTTCAAACCGGCACTAGGAAACAGACTGAGAAAGCAGAGAAAAAGTGTCTCCTGCAACCCGTTCCCTTGGTGCTAGATGAACGAACGTCTCTCCACTTGCTCAGTTCTGAGAGATAAGTGTGTGTGAAAGCCGTCCTTCACCTAGCTTGTTGGGAACACAAAGTTTCTTTTCAGTTGCAAACTCCATTCCATACATATATATGGGGACGAACTAGCTCCAACTCGGTTTGACAGTGAAAACTGCAGGAACTTCAAACCGGCACTAGGAAACAGACTGAGAAAGCAGAGAAAAAGTGTCTCCTGCAACCCGTTCCCTTGGTGCTAGATGAACGAACGTCTCTCCACTTGCTCAGTTCTGAGAGATAAGTGTGTGTGAAAGCCGTCCTTCACCTAGCTTGTTGGGAACACAAAGTTTCTTTTCAGTTGCAAACTCCATTCCATACATATATATGGGGACGAACTAGCTCCAACTCGGTTTGACAGTGAAAACTGCAGGAACTTCAAACCGGCACTAGGAAACAGACTGAGAAAGCAGAGAAAAGTGTCTCCTGCAACCCGTTCCCTTTGTGCTAGATGAACGAACGTCTCTCCACTTGCTCAGTTCTGAGAGATAAGTGTGTGTGAAAGCCGTCCTTCACCTAGATTGTTGGGAACACAAAGTTTCTTTTCAGTTGCAAACACCATTCCATACATATATATGGGGAGGAACTAGCTCCAACTCGGTTTGACAGTGAAAACTGCAGGAACTTCCAACGGGCACTAGGAAACAGACTGAGAAAGCAGAGAAAAAGTGTCTCTTGCAACCCGTTCCCTTGGTGCTAGATGAACGAACGTCTCTCCATTGCTCAGTTCTGAGAGATAAGTGTGTGTGAAAGCCGTCCTTCACCTAGCTTGTTGGGAACACAAAGTTTCTTTTCAGTTGCAAACTCCATTCCATACATATATATGGGGAGGTACTAGCTCCAACTCGGTTCGACAGTGAAAACTGTAGGTACTTCAAACCGGCACTAGGAAACAGACTGAGAAAGCAGAGAAAAAGTGTCTCCTGCAACCCGTTCCCTTGGTGCTAGATGAACGAACGTCTCTCCACTTGCTCAGTTCTGAGAGATAAGTGTGTGTGAAAGCCGTCCTTCACCTAGCTTGTTGGGAACACAAAGTTTCTTTTCAGTTGCAAACTCCATTCCATACATATATATGGGGAGGAACTAGCTCCAACTCGTTTTGACAGTGAAAACTGCAGGAACTTCAAACCGGCACTAGGAAACAGACTGAGAAAGCAGAGAAAAAGTGTCTCCTGCAACCCGTTCCCTTGGTGCTAGATGAACGAACGTCTCTCCACTTGCTCAGTTCTGAGAGATAATTGTGTGTGAAAGCCGTCCTTCACCTAGCTTGTTGGGAACACAAAGTTTCTTTTCAGTTGCAAACTCCATTCCATACATATATATGGGGAGGTACAAGCTCCAACTCGGTTTGACAGTGAAAACTGCAGGAACTTCCAACCGGCACTAGGAAACAGACTGAGAAAGCAGAGAAAAAGTGTCTCCTGCAACCCGTTCCCTTGGTGCTAGATGAACGAACGTCTCTCCACTTGCTCAGTTCTGAGAGATAAGTGTGTGTGAAAGCCGTCCTTCAACTAGCTTGTTGGGAACACAAAGTTTCTTTTCAGTTGCATACTCCATTCCATACATATATATGGGGACGAACTAGCTCCAACTCGGTTTGACAGTGAAAACTGCAGGAACTTCAAACCGGCACTAGGAAACAGACTGAGAAAGCAGAGAAAAAGTGTCTGCTGCAAACCGTTCCCTTGGTGCTAGATGAACGAACGTCTCTCAACTTGCTCAGTTCTGAGAGATAAGTGTGTGTGAAAGCCGTACTTCACCTAGCTTGTTGGGAACACAAAGTTTCTTTTCAGTTGCAAACTCCATTCCATACATAGATATGGGGACGAACTAGCTCCAACTCGGTATGACAGTGAAAACTGCAGGAACTTCAAACCGGCACTAGGAAACAGACTGAGAAAGCAGAGAAAAGTGTCTCCTGCAACCCGTTCCCTTGGTGCTAGATGAACGAACGTCTCTCCACTTGCTCAGTTCTGAGAGATATGTGTGTGTGAAAGCCGTCCTTCACCTAGCTTGTTGGGAACACAAAGTTTCTTTTCAGTTGCAAACTCCATTCCATACATATATATGGGGACGAACTAGCTCCAACTTTTTTTGACAGTGATAACTGCAGGAACTTCAAACCGGCACTAGGAAACAGACTGAGAAAGCAGAGAAAAAGTGTCTCCTGCAACCCGTTCCCTTGGTGCTAGATGAACGAACGTCTCTCCACTTGCTCAGTTCTGAGAGATAAGTGTGTGTGAAAGCCGTCCTTCACCTAGCTTGTTGGGAACACAAAGTTTCTTTTCAGTTGCAAACTCCATTCCATACATATATATGGGGACGAACTAGCTCCAACTCGGTTTGACAGTGAAAACTGCAGGAACTTCAAACCGGCACTAGGAAACAGACTGAGAAAGCAGAGAAAAAGTGTCTCCTGCAACCCGTTCCCTTGGTGCTAGATGAACGAACGTCTCTCCACTTGCTCAGTTCTGAGAGATAAGTGTGTGTGAAAGCCGTCCTTCACCTAGCTTGTTGGGAACACAAAGTTTCTTTTCAGTTGCAAACTCCATTCCATACATATATATGGGGAGGTACTAGCTCCAACTCGGTTCGACAGTGAAAACTGCAGGTACTTCAAACCGGCAGTAGGAAACAGACTGAGAAAGCAGAGAAAAAGTGTCTCCTGCAACCCGTTCCCTTGGTGCTAGATGAACGAACGTCTCTCCACTTGCTCAGTTCTGAGAGATAAGTGTGTGTGAAAGCCGTCCTTCACCTAGCTTGTTGGGAACACAAAGTTTCTTTTCAGTTGCAAACTCCATTCCATACATATATATGGGGACGAACTAGGTCCAACTCGGTTTGACAGTGAAAACTGCAGGAACTTCAAACCGGCACTAGGAAACAGACTGAGAAAGCAGAGAAAAAGTGTCTCCTGCAACCCGTTCCCTTGGTGCTAGATGAACGAACGTCTCTCCACTTGCTCAGTTCTGAGAGATAAGTGTGTGTGAAAGCCGTCCTTCACCTAGCTTGTTGGGAACACAAAGTTTCTTTTCAGTTGCAAACTCCATTCCATACATATATATGGGGAGGAACTAGCTCCAACTCGGTTTGACAGTGAAAACTGCAGGAACTTCCAACCGGCACTAGGAAACAGACTGAGAAAGCAGAGAAAATGTGTCTCCTGCAACCCGTTCCCTTGGTGCTAGATGAACGAACGTCTCTCCACTTGCTCAGTTCTGAGAGATAAGTGTGTGTGAAAGCCGTCCTTCACCTAGCTTGTTGGGAACACAAAGTTTCTTTTCAGTTGCAAACTCCATTCCATACATATATATGGGGACGAACTAGCTCCAACTCGGTTTGACAGTGAAAACTTCAGGAACTTCAAACCGGCACTAGGAAACAGACTGAGAAAGCAGAGAAAAAGTGTCTCCTGCAACCCGTTCCGTTGGTGCTAGATGAACGAACGTCTCTCCACTTGCTCTGTTCTGAGAGATAAGTGTGTGTGAAAGCCGTCCTTCACCTAGCTTGTTGGGAACACAAAGTTTCTTTTCAGTTGCAAACTCCATTCCATACATATATATGAGGAGGTACTAGCTCCAACTCGGTTCGACAGTGAAAACTGCAGGTACTTCAAACCGGCACTAGGAAACAGACTGAGAAAGCAGAGAAAAAGTGTCTCCAGCAACCCGTTCCCTTGGTGCTAGATGAACGAACGTCTCTCCACTTGCTCAGTTCTGAGAGATAAGTGTGTGTGAAAGCCGTCCTTCACCTAGCTTGTTGGGAACACAAAGTTTCTTTTCAGTTGCAAACTCCATTCCATACATATATATGGGGACGAACAAGCTCCAACTCGGTTTGACAGTGAAAACTGCAGGAACTTCCAACCGGCACTAGGAAACAGACTGAGAAAGCAGAGAAAAAGTGTCTCCTGCAACCCGTTCCCTTGGTGCTAGATGAACGAACGTCTCTCCACTTGCTCAGTTCTGAGAGATTAGTGTGTGTGAAAGCCGTCCTTCACCTAGCTTGTTGGGAACACAAAGTTTCTTTTCAGTTGCAAACTCCATTCCATACATATATATGGGGACGAACTAGCTCCAACTCGGTTTGACAGTGAAAACTGCAGGAACTTCCAACCGGCACTAGGAAACAGACTGAGAAAGCAGAGAAAAGTGTCTCCTGCAACCCGTTCCCTTGGTGCTAGATGAACGAACGTCTCTCCACTTGCTCAGTTCTGAGAGATAAGTGTGTGTGAAAGCCGTCCTTCTCCTAGATTGTTGGGAACACAAAGTTTCTTTTCAGTTGCAAACACCATTCCATACATATATATGGGGAGGAACTAGCTCCAACTCGTTTTGACAGTGAAAACTGCAGGAACTTCCAACCGGCACTAGGAAACAGACTGAGAAAGCAGAGAAAAAGTGTCTCCTGCAACCCGTTCCCTTGGTGCTAGATGAACGAACGTCTCTCCACTTGCTCAGTTCTGAGAGATAAGTGTGTGTGAAAGCCGTCCTTCACCTAGCTTGTTGGGAACACAAAGTTTCTTTTCAGTTGCAAACTCCATTCCATACATATATATGGGGACGAACTAGCTCCAACTCGGTTTGACAGTGAAAACTGCAGGAACTTCCAACCGGCACTAGGAAACAGACTGAGAAAGCAGAGAAAAAGTGTCTCCTGCAACCCGTTCCCTTGGTGCTAGATGAACGAACGTCTCTCCACTTGCTCAGTTCTGAGAGATAAGTGTGTGTGAAAGCCGTCCTTCACCTAGCTTGTTGGGAACACAAAGTTTCTTTTCAGTTGCAAACTCCATTCCATACATATATATGGGGAGGAACTAGCTCCAACTCGGTTTGACAGTGAAAACTGCAGGAACTTCAAACCGGCACTAGGAAACAGACTGAGAAAGCAGAGAAAAAGTGTCTCCTGCAAACCGTTCCGTTGGTGCTAGATGAACGAACGTCTCTCCACTTGCTCTGTTCTGAGAGATAAGTGTGTGTGAAAGCCGTCCTTCACCTAGCTTGTTGGGAATACAAGGTTTCTTTTCAGTTGCAAACTCCATTCCATACATATATATGAGGAGGTACTAGCTCCAACTCGGTTCGACAGTGAAAACTGCAGATACTTCAAACCGGCACTAGGAAACAGACTGAGAAAGCAGAGAAAAAGTGTCTCCTGCAACCCGTTCCCTTGGTGCTAGATGAACGAACGTCTCTCCACTTGCTCAGTTCTGAGAGATAAGTGTGTGTGAAAGCCGTCCTTCACCTAGCTTGTAGGGAACACAAAGTTTCTTTTCAGTTGCAAACTCCATTCCATACATATATATGGGGACGAACTAGCTCCAACTCGGTTTGACAGTGAAAACTGCAGGAACTTCAAACCGGCACTAGGAAACAGACTGAGAAAGCAGAGAAAAAGTGTCTCCTGCAACCCGTTCCCTTGGTGCTAGATGAACGAACGTCTCTCCACTTGCTCAGTTCTGAGAGATAAGTGTGTGTGAAAGCCGTCCTTCACCTAGCTTGTTGGGAACACAAAGTTTCTTTTCAGTTGCAAACTCCATTCCATACATATATATGGGGACGAACTAGCTCCAACACGGTTTGACAGTGAAAAATGCAGGAACTTCAAACCGGCACTAGGAAACAGACTGAGAAAGCAGAGAAAAGTGTCTCCTGCAACCCGTTCCCTTGGTGCTAGATGAACGAACGTCTCTCCACTTGCTCAGTTCTGAGAGATAAGTGTGTGTGAAAGCCGTCCTTCACCTAGATTGTTGGGAACACAAAGTTTCTTTTCAGTTGCAAACACCATTCCATACATATATATGGGGAGGAACTAGCTCCAACTCGGTTTGACAGTGAAAACTGCAGGAACTTCCAACCGGCACTAGGAAACATACTGAGAATGCAGAGAAAAAGTGTCTCCTGCAACCCGTTCCCTTGGTGCTAGATGAACGAAAGTCTCTCCACTTGCTCAGTTCTGAGAGATAAGTGTGTGTGAAAGCCGTCCTTCACCTAGCTTGTTGGGAACACAAAGTTTCTTTTCAGTTGCAAACTCCATTCCATACATATATATGGGGACGAACTAGCTCCAACACGGTTTGACAGTGAAAAATGCAGGAACTTCAAACCGGCACTAGGAAAGAGACTGAGAAAGCAGAGAAAAGTGTCTCCTGCAACCCGTTCCCTTGGTGCTAGATGAACGAACGTCTCTCCACTTGCTCAGTTCTGAGAGATAAGTGTGTGTGAAAGCCGTCCTTCACCTAGATTGTTGGGAACACAAAGTTTCTTTTCAGTTGCAAACACCATTCCATACATATATATGGGGAGGAACTAGCTCCAACTCGGTTTGACAGTGAAAACTGCAGGAACTTCCAACCGGCACTAGGAAACATACTGAGAAAGCAGAGAAAAAGTGTCTCCTGCAACCCGTTCCCTTGGTGCTAGATGAACGAAAGTCTCCCCACTTGCTCAGTTCTGAGAGATAAGTGTGTGTGAAAGCCGTCCTTCACCTAGCTTGTTGGGAACACAAAGTTTCTTTTCAGTTGCAAACTCCATTCCATACATATATATGGGGAGGTACAAGCTCCAACTCGGTTTGACAGTGAAAACTGTAGGTACTTCAAACCGGCACTAGGAAACAGACTGAGAAAGCAGAGAAAAAGTGTCTCCTGCAACCCGTTCCCTTGGTGCTAGATGAACGAACGTCTCTCCACTTGCTCAGTTCTGAGAGATAAGTGTGTGTGAAAGCCGTCCTTCACCTAGCTTGTTGGGAACACAAAGATTCTTTTCAGTTGCAAACTCCGTTCCATACATATATATGGGGAGGAACTAGCTCCAACTCGTTTTGACAGTGAAAACTGCAGGAACTTCAAACCGGCACTAGGAAACAGACTGAGAAAGCAGAGAAAAAGTGTCTCCTGCAACCCGTTCCCTTGGTGCTAGATGAACGAACGTCTCTCCACTTGCTCAGTTCTGAGAGATAAGTGTGTGTGAAAGCCGTCCTTCACCTAGCTTGTTGGGAACACAAAGTTTCTTTTCAGTTGCAAACTCCATTCCATACATATATATGGGGAGGTACTAGCTCCAACTCGGTTTGACAGTGAAAACTGCAGGAACTTCCAACCGGCACTAGGAAACAGACTGAGAAAGCAGAGAAAAAGTGTCTCCTGCAACCCGTTCCCTTGGTGCTAGATGAACGAACGTCTCTCCACTTGCTCAGTTCTGAGAGATAAGTGTGTGTGAAAGCCGTCCTTCACCTAGCTTGTTGGGAACACAAAGTTTCTTTTCAGTTGCAAACTCCATTCCATACATATATATGGGGACGAACTAGCTCCAACTCGGTTTGACAGTGAAAACTGCAGGAACTTCAAACCGGCACTAGGAAACAGACTGAGAAAGCAGAGAAAAAGTGTCTCCTGCAACCCGTTCCCTTGGTGCTAGATGAACGAACGTCTCTCAACTTGCTCAGTTCTGAGAGATAAGTGTGTGTGAAAGCCGTCCTTCACCTAGCTTGTTGGGAACACAAAGTTTCTTTTCAGTTGCAAACTCCATTCCATACATATATATGGGGACGAACTAGCTCCAACTCGGTTTGACAGTGAAAACTGCAGGAACTTCAAACCGGCACTAGGAAACAGACTGAGAAAGCAGAGAAAAGTGTCTCCTGCAACCCGTTCCCTTGGTGCTAGATGAACGAACGTCTCTCCACTTTCTCAGTTCTGAGAGATAAGTGTGTGTGAAAGCCGTCCTTCACCTAGCTTGTTGGGAACACAAAGTTTCTTTTCAGTTGCAAACTCCATTCCATACATATATATGGGGACGAACTAGCTCCAACTCGGTTTGACAGTGAAAACTGCAGGAACTTCAAACCGGCACTAGGAAACAGACTGAGAAAGCAGAGAAAAAGTGTCTCCTGCAACCCGTTCCCTTGGTGCTAGATGAACGAACGTCTCTCCACTTGCTCAGTTATGAGAGATAAGTGTGTGTGAAAGCCGTCCTTCACCTAGCTTGTTGGGAACACAAAGTTTCTTTTCAGTTGCAAACTCCATTCCATACATATATATGGGGACGAACAAGCTCCAACTCGGTTTGACAGTGAAAACTGCAGGAACTTCAAACCGGCACTAGGAAACAGACTGAGAAAGCAGAGAAAAAGTGTCTCCTGCAACCCGTTCCCTTGGTGCTAGATGAACGAACGTCTCTCCACTTGCTCAGTTCTGAGAGATAATTGTGTGTGAAAGCCGTCCTTCACCTAGCTTGTTGGGAACACAAAGTTTCTTTTCAGTTGCAAACTCCATTCCATACATATATATGGGGAGGTAGAAGCTCCAACTCGGTTTTACCGTGAAAACTGCAGGAACTTCAAACCGGCACTAGGAAACAGACTGAGAAAACAGAGAAAAAGTGTCTCCTGCAACCCGTTCCCTTGGTGCTAGATGAACGAACGTCTCTCCACTTACTCAGTTCTCAGAGATAAGTGTGTGTGAAAGCAGTCCTTCACCTAGCTTGTTGGGAACACAAAGTTTCTTTTCAGTTGCAAACACCATTCCATACATATATATGGGGAGGAACTAGCTCCAACTCGGTTTGACAGTGAAAACTGCAGGAACTTCCAACCGGCACTAGGAAACAGACTGAGAAAGCAGAGAAAAAGTGTCTCCTGCAACCCGTTCCCTTGGTGCTAGATGAACGAACGTCTCTCCACTTGCTCAGTTCTGAGAGATAAGTGTGTGTGAAAGCCGTCCTTCACCTAGCTTGTTGGGAACACAAAGTTTCTTTTCAGTTGCAAACTCCATTCCATACATATATATGGGGACGAACTAGCTCCAACTCGGTTTGACAGTGAAAACTGCAGGAACTTCCAACCGGCACTAGGAAACAGACTGAGAAAGCAGGGAAAAAGTGTCTCCTGCAACCCGTTCCCTTGGTGCTAGATGAACGAAAGTCTCTCCACTTGCTCAGTTCTGAGAGATAAGTGTGTGTGAAAGCCGTCCTTCACCTAGCTTATTGGGAACACAAAGTTTCTTTTCAGTTGCAAACTCCATTCCATACATATATATGGGGAGGAACTAGCTCCAACTCGGTTTGACAGTGAAAACTGCAGGAACTTCCAACCGGCACTAGGAAACAGACTGAGAAAGCAGAGAAAATGTGTCTCCTGCAACCCGTTCCCTTGGTGCTAGATGAACGAACGTCTCTCCACTTGCTCAGTTCTGAGAGATAAGTGTGTGTGAAAGCCGTCCTTCACCTAGCTTGTTGGGAACACAAAGTTTCTTTTCAGTTGCAAACTCCATTCCATACATATATATGGGGAGGAACTAGCTCCAACTCGGTTTGACAGTGAAAACTTCAGGAACTTCAAACCGGCACTAGGAAACAGACTGAGAAAGCAGAGAAAAAGTGTCTCCTGCAACCCGTTCCGTTGGTGCTAGATGAACGAACGTCTCTCCACTTGCTCTGTTCTGAGAGATAAGTGTGTGTGAAAGCCGTCCTTCACCTAGCTTGTTGGGAACACAAAGTTTCTTTTCAGTTGCAAACTCCATTCCATACATATATATGAGGAGGTACTAGCTCCAACTCGGTTCGACAGTGAAAACTGCAGGTACTTCAAACCGGCACTAGGAAACAGACTGAGAAAGCAGAGAAAAAGTGTCTCCAGCAACCCGTTCCCTTGGTGCTAGATGAACGAACGTCTCTCCACTTGCTCAGTTCTGAGAGATAAGTGTGTGTGAAAGCCGTCCTTCACCTAGCTTGTTGGGAACACAAAGTTTCTTTTCAGTTGCAAACTCCATTCCATACATATATATGGGGACGAACAAGCTCCAACTCGGTTTGACAGTGAAAACTGCAGGAACTTCCAACCGGCACTAGGAAACAGACTGAGAAAGCAGAGAAAAAGTGTCTCCTGCAACCCGTTCCCTTGGTGCTAGATGAACGAACGTCTCTCCACTTGCTCAGTTCTGAGAGATTAGTGTGTGTGAAAGCCGTCCTTCACCTAGCTTGTTGGGAACACAAAGTTTCTTTTCAGTTGCAAACTCCATTCCATACATATATATGGGGACGAACTAGCTCCAACTCGGTTTGACAGTGAAAACTGCAGGAACTTCCAACCGGCACTAGGAAACAGACTGAGAAAGCAGAGAAAAGTGTCTCCTGCAACCCGTTCCCTTGGTGCTAGATGAACGAACGTCTCTCCACTTGCTCAGTTCTGAGAGATAAGTGTGTGTGAAAGCCGTCCTTCTCCTAGATTGTTGGGAACACAAAGTTTCTTTTCAGTTGCAAACACCATTCCATACATATATATGGGGAGGAACTAGCTCCAACTCGTTTTGACAGTGAAAACTGCAGGAACTTCCAACCGGCACTAGGAAACAGACTGAGAAAGCAGAGAAAAAGTGTCTCCTGCAACCCGTTCCCTTGGTGCTAGATGAACGAACGTCTCTCCACTTGCTCAGTTCTGAGAGATAAGTGTGTGTGAAAGCCGTCCTTCACCTAGCTTGTTGGGAACACAAAGTTTCTTTTCAGTTGCAAACTCCATTCCATACATATATATGGGGACGAACTAGCTCCAACTCGGTTTGACAGTGAAAACTGCAGGAACTTCCAACCGGCACTAGGAAACAGACTGAGAAAGCAGAGAAAAAGTGTCTCCTGCAACCCGTTCCCTTGGTGCTAGATGAACGAACGTCTCTCCACTTGCTCAGTTCTGAGAGATAAGTGTGTGTGAAAGCCGTCCTTCACCTAGCTTGTTGGGAACACAAAGTTTCTTTTCAGTTGCAAACTCCATTCCATACATATATATGGGGAGGAACTAGCTCCAACTCGGTTTGACAGTGAAAACTGCAGGAACTTCAAACCGGCACTAGGAAACAGACTGAGAAAGCAGAGAAAAAGTGTCTCCTGCAAACCGTTCCGTTGGTGCTAGATGAACGAACGTCTCTCCACTTGCTCTGTTCTGAGAGACAAGTGTGTGTGAAAGCCGTCCTTCACCTAGCTTGTTGGGAATACAAGGTTTCTTTTCAGTTGCAAACTCCATTCCATACATATATATGAGGAGGTACTAGCTCCAACTCGGTTCGACAGTGAAAACTGCAGATACTTCAAACCGGCACTAGGAAACAGACTGAGAAAGCAGAGAAAAAGTGTCTCCTGCAACCCGTTCCCTTGGTGCTAGATGAACGAACGTCTCTCCACTTGCTCAGTTCTGAGAGATAAGTGTGTGTGAAAGCCGTCCTTCACCTAGCTTGTAGGGAACACAAAGTTTCTTTTCAGTTGCAAACTCCATTCCATACATATATATGGGGACGAACTAGCTCCAACTCGGTTTGACAGTGAAAACTGCAGGAACTTCAAACCGGCACTAGGAAACAGACTGAGAAAGCAGAGAAAAAGTGTCTCCTGCAACCCGTTCCCTTGGTGCTAGATGAACGAACGTCTCTCCACTTGCTCAGTTCTGAGAGATAAGTGTGTGTGAAAGCCGTCCTTCACCTAGCTTGTTGGGAACACAAAGTTTCTTTTCAGTTGCAAACTCCATTCCATACATATATATGGGGACGAACTAGCTCCAACACGGTTTGACAGTGAAAAATGCAGGAACTTCAAACCGGCACTAGGAAACAGACTGAGAAAGCAGAGAAAAGTGTCTCCTGCAACCCGTTCCCTTGGTGCTAGATGAACGAACGTCTCTCCACTTGCTCAGTTCTGAGAGATAAGTGTGTGTGAAAGCCGTCCTTCACCTAGATTGTTGGGAACACAAAGTTTCTTTTCAGTTGCAAACACCATTCCATACATATATATGGGGAGGAACTAGCTCCAACTCGGTTTGACAGTGAAAACTGCAGGAACTTCCAACCGGCACTAGGAAACATACTGAGAAAGCAGAGAAAAAGTGTCTCCTGCAACCCGTTCCCTTGGTGCTAGATGAACGAAAGTCTCTCCACTTGCTCAGTTCTGAGAGATAAGTGTGTGTGAAAGCCGTCCTTCACCTAGCTTGTTGGGAACACAAAGTTTCTTTTCAGTTGCAAACTCCATTCCATACATATATATGGGGACGAACTAGCTCCAACACGGTTTGACAGTGAAAAATGCAGGAACTTCAAACCGGCACTAGGAAAGAGACTGAGAAAGCAGAGAAAAGTGTCTCCTGCAACCCGTTCCCTTGGTGCTAGATGAACGAACGTCTCTCCACTTGCTCAGTTCTGAGAGATAAGTGTGTGTGAAAGCCGTCCTTCACCTAGATTGTTGGGAACACAAAGTTTCTTTTCAGTTGCAAACACCATTCCATACATATATATGGGGAGGAACTAGCTCCAACTCGGTTTGACAGTGAAAACTGCAGGAACTTCCAACCGGCACTAGGAAACATACTGAGAAAGCAGAGAAAAAGTGTCTCCTGCAACCCGTTCCCTTGGTGCTAGATGAACGAAAGTCTCTCCACTTGCTCAGTTCTGAGAGATAAGTGTGTGTGAAAGCCGTCCTTCACCTAGCTTGTTGGGAACACAAAGTTTCTTTTCAGTTGCAAACTCCATTCCATACATATATATGGGGAGGTACAAGCTCCAACTCGGTTTGACAGTGAAAACTGTAGGTACTTCAAACCGGCACTAGGAAACAGACTGAGAAAGCAGAGAAAAAGTGTCTCCTGCAACCCGTTCCCTTGGTGCTAGATGAACGAACGTCTCTCCACTTGCTCAGTTCTGAGAGATAAGTGTGTGTGAAAGCCGTCCTTCACCTAGCTTGTTGGGAACACAAAGATTCTTTTCAGTTGCAAACTCCGTTCCATACATATATATGGGGAGGAACTAGCTCCAACTCGTTTTGACAGTGAAAACTGCAGGAACTTCAAACCGGCACTAGGAAACAGACTGAGAAAGCAGAGAAAAAGTGTCTCCTGCAACCCGTTCCCTTGGTGCTAGATGAACGAACGTCTCTCCACTTGCTCAGTTCTGAGAGATAAGTGTGTGTGAAAGCCGTCCTTCACCTAGCTTGTTGGGAACACAAAGTTTCTTTTCAGTTGCAAACTCCATTCCATACATATATATGGGGAGGTACTAGCTCCAACTCGGTTTGACAGTGAAAACTGCAGGAACTTCCAACCGGCACTAGGAAACAGACTGAGAAAGCAGAGAAAAAGTGTCTCCTGCAACCCGTTCCCTTGGTGCTAGATGAACGAACGTCTCTCCACTTGCTCAGTTCTGAGAGATAAGTGTGTGTGAAAGCCGTCCTTCACCTAGCTTGTTGGGAACACAAAGTTTCTTTTCAGTTGCAAACTCCATTCCATACATATATATGGGGACGAACTAGCTCCAACTCGGTTTGACAGTGAAAACTGCAGGAACTTCAAACCGGCACTAGGAAACAGACTGAGAAAGCAGAGAAAAAGTGTCTCCTGCAACCCGTTCCCTTGGTGCTAGATGAACGAACGTCTCTCAACTTGCTCAGTTCTGAGAGATAAGTGTGTGTGAAAGCCGTCCTTCACCTAGCTTGTTGGGAACACAAAGTTTCTTTTCAGTTGCAAACTCCATTCCATACATATATATGGGGACGAACTAGCTCCAACTCGGTTTGACAGTGAAAACTGCAGGAACTTCAAACCGGCACTAGGAAACAGACTGAGAAAGCAGAGAAAAGTGTCTCCTGCAACCCGTTCCCTTGGTGCTAGATGAACGAACGTCTCTCCACTTTCTCAGTTCTGAGAGATAAGTGTGTGTGAAAGCCGTCCTTCACCTAGCTTGTTGGGAACACAAAGTTTCTTTTCAGTTGCAAACTCCATTCCATACATATATATGGGGACGAACTAGCTCCAACTCGGTTTGACAGTGAAAACTGCAGGAACTTCAAACCGGCACTAGGAAACAGACTGAGAAAGCAGAGAAAAAGTGTCTCCTGCAACCCGTTCCCTTGGTGCTAGATGAACGAACGTCTCTCCACTTGCTCAGTTATGAGAGATAAGTGTGTGTGAAAGCCGTCCTTCACCTAGCTTGTTGGGAACACAAAGTTTCTTTTCAGTTGCAAACTCCATTCCATACATATATATGGGGACGAACAAGCTCCAACTCGGTTTGACAGTGAAAACTGCAGGAACTTCAAACCGGCACTAGGAAACAGACTGAGAAAGCAGAGAAAAAGTGTCTCCTGCAACCCGTTCCCTTGGTGCTAGATGAACGAACGTCTCTCCACTTGCTCAGTTCTGAGAGATAATTGTGTGTGAAAGCCGTCCTTCACCTAGCTTGTTGGGAACACAAAGTTTCTTTTCAGTTGCAAACTCCATTCCATACATATATATGGGGAGGTAGAAGCTCCAACTCGGTTTTACAGTGAAAACTGCAGGAACTTCAAACCGGCACTAGGAAACAGACTGAGAAAACAGAGAAAAAGTGTCTCCTGCAACCCGTTCCCTTGGTGCTAGATGAACGAACGTCTCTCCACTTACTCAGTTCTCAGAGATAAGTGTGTGTGAAAGCAGTCCTTCACCTAGCTTGTTGGGAACACAAAGTTTCTTTTCAGTTGCAAACACCATTCCATACATATATATGGGGAGGAACTAGCTCCAACTCGGTTTGACAGTGAAAACTGCAGGAACTTCCAACCGGCACTAGGAAACAGACTGAGAAAGCAGAGAAAAAGTGTCTCCTGCAACCCGTTCCCTTGGTGCTAGATGAACGAACGTCTCTCCACTTGCTCAGTTCTGAGAGATAAGTGTGTGTGAAAGCCGTCCTTCACCTAGCTTGTTGGGAACACAAAGTTTCTTTTCAGTTGCAAACTCCATTCCATACATATATATGGGGACGAACTAGCTCCAACTCGGTTTGACAGTGAAAACTGCAGGAACTTCCAACCGGCACTAGGAAACAGACTGAGAAAGCAGGGAAAAAGTGTCTCCTGCAACCCGTTCCCTTGGTGCTAGATGAACGAAAGTCTCTCCACTTGCTCTGTTCTGAGAGATAATTGTGTGTGAAAGCCGTCCTTCACCTAGCTTGTTGGGAACACAAAGATTCTTTTCAGTTGCAAACTCCATTCCATACATATATATGGGGAGGAACAAGCTCCAACTCGTTTTGACAGTGAAAACTGCAGGAACTTCAAACCGGCACTAGGAAACAGACTGAGAAAGCAGAGAAAAAGTGTCTCCTGCAACCCGTTCCCTTGGTGCTAGATGAACGAACGTCTCTCCACTTGCTCAGTTCTGAGAGATAAGTGTGTGTGAAAGCCGTCCTTCACCTAGCTTGTTGGGAACACAAAGTTTCTTTTCAGTTGCAAACACCATTCCATACATATATATGGGGAGGAACTAGCTCCAACTCGGTTTGACAGTGAAAACTGCAGGAACTTCCAACCGGCACTAGGAAACAGACTGAGAAAGCAGAGAAAAAGTGTCTCCTGCAACCCGTTCCCTTGGTGCTAGATGAACGAACGTCTCTCCACTTGCTCAGTTCTGAGAGATAAGTGTGTGTGAAAGCCGTCCTTCACCTAGCTTGTTGGGAACACAAAGTTTCTTTTCAGTTGCAAACTCCATTCCATACATATATATGGGGACGAACTAGCTCCAACTCGGTTTGACAGTGAAAACTGCAGGAACTTCCAACCGGCACTAGGAAACAGACTGAGAAAGCAGGGAAAAAGTGTCTCCTGCAACCCGTTCCCTTGGTGCTAGATGAACGAAAGTCTCTCCACTTGCTCTGTTCTGAGAGATAATTGTGTGTGAAAGCCGTCCTTCACCTAGCTTGTTGGGAACACAAAGATTCTTTTCAGTTGCAAACTCCATTCCATACATATATATGGGGAGGAACAAGCTCCAACTCGTTTTGACAGTGAAAACTGCAGGAACTTCAAACCGGCACTAGGAAACAGACTGAGAAAGCAGAGAAAAAGTGTCTCCTGCAACCCGTTCCCTTGGTGCTAGATGAACGAACGTCTCTCCACTTGCTCAGTTCTGAGAGATAAGTGTGTGTGAAAGCCGTCCTTCACCTAGCTTGTTGGGAACACAAAGTTTCTTTTCAGTTGCAAACTCCATTCCATACATATATATGGGGAGGTACTAGCTCCAACTCGGTTTGACAGTGAAAACTGCAGGAACTTCCAACCGGCACTAGGAAACAGACTGAGAAAGCAGAGAAAAAGTGTCTCCTGCAACCCGTTCCCTTGGTGCTAGATGAACGAACGTCTCTCCACTTGCTCAGTTCTGAGAGATAAGTGTGTGTGAAAGCCGTCCTTCACCTAGCTTGTTGGGAACACAAAGTTTCTTTTCAGTTGCAAACTCCATTCCATACATATATATGGGGACGAACTAGCTCCAACTCGGTTTGACAGTGAAAACTGCAGGAACTTCAAACCGGCACTAGGAAACAGACTGAGAAAGCAGAGAAAAAGTGTCTCCTGCAACCCGTTCCCTTGGTGCTAGATGAACGAACGTCTCTCCACTTGCTCAGTTCTGAGAGATTAGTGTGTGTGAAAGCCGTCCTTCACCTAGCTTGTTGGGAACACAAAGTTTCTTTTCAGTTGCAAACTCCATTCCATACATATATATGGGGACGAACTAGCTCCAACTCGGTTTGACAGTGAAAACTGCAGGAACTTCCAACCGGCACTAGGAAACAGACTGAGAAAGCAGAGAAAAGTGTCTCCTGCAACCCGTTCCCTTGGTGCTAGATGAACGAACGTCTCTCCACTTGCTCAGTTCTGAGAGATAAGTGTGTGTGAAAGCCGTCCTTCTCCTAGATTGTTGGGAACACAAAGTTTCTTTTCAGTTGCAAACTCCATTCCATACATATATATGGGGACGAACTAGCTCCAACTCGTTTTGACAGTGAAAAGTGCAGGAAATTCAAACAGGCACTAGGAAACAGACTGAGAAAGCAGAGAAAAAGTGTCTCCTGCAACCCGTTCCCTTGGTGCTAGATGAACGAACGTCTCTCCACTTGCTCAGTTCTGAGAGATAAGTGTGTGTGAAAGCCGTCCTTCACCTAGCTTGTTGGGAACACAAAGTTTCTTTTCAGTTGCAAACTCCATTCCATACATATATATGGGGACGAACTAGCTCCAACTCGGTTTGACAGTGAAAACTGCAGGAACTTCCAACCGGCACTAGGAAACAGACTGAGAAAGCAGAGAAAAAGTGTCTCCTGCAACCCGTTCCCTTGGTGCTAGATGAACGAACGTCTCTCCACTTGCTCAGTTCTGAGAGATAAGTGTGTGTGAAAGCCGTCCTTCACCTAGCTTGTTGGGAACACAAAGTTTCTTTTCAGTTGCAAACTCCATTCCATACATATATATGGGGAGGAACTAGCTCCAACTCGGTTTGACAGTGAAAACTTCAGGAACTTCAAACCGGCACTAGGAAACAGACTGAGAAAGCAGAGAAAAGTGTCTCCTGCAAACCGTTCCCTTGGTGCTAGATGAACGAACGTCTCTCCACTTGCTCAGTTCTGAGAGATAAGTGTGTGTGAAAGCCGTCCTTCACCTAGCTTGTTGGGAACACAAAGTTTCTTTTCAGTTGCAAACTCCATTCTATACATATATATGGGGACGAACTAGCTCCAACTCGGTTTGACAGTGAAAACTGCAGGAACTTCAAACCGGCACTAGGAAACAGACTGAGAAAGCAGAGAAAAAGTGTCTCCTGCAACCCGTTCCCTTGGTGCTAGATGAACGAACGTCTCTCCACTTGCTCAGTTCTCAGAGAAAAGTGTGTGTGAAAGCCGTCCTTCACCTAGCTTGTTGGGAACACAAAGTTTCTTTTCAGTTGCAAACTCCATTCCATACATATATATGGGGAGGTACTAGCTCCAACTCGGTTCGACAGTGAAAACTGCAGGTACTTCAAACCGGCACTAGGAAACAGACTGAGAAAGCAGAGAAAAAGTGTCTCCTGCAACCCGTTCCCTTGGTGCTAGATGAACGAACGTCTCTCCACTTGCTCAGTTCTGAGAGATAAGTGTGTGTGAAAGCCGTCCTTCACCTAGCTTGTTGGGAACACAAAGTTTCTTTTCAGTTGCAAACTCCATTCCATACATATATATGGGGAGGTACTAGCTCCAACTCGGTTCGACAGTGAAAACTGCAGGTACTTCAAACCGGCACTAGGAAACAGACTGAGAAAGCAGAGAAAAAGTGTCTCCTGCAACCCGTTCCCTTGGTGCTAGATGAACGAACGTCTCTCCACTTGCTCAGTTCTGAGAGATAAGTGTGTGTGAAAGCCGTCCTTCACCTAGCTTGTTGGGAACACAAAGTTTCTTTTCAGTTGCAAACTCCATTCCATACATATATATGGGGAGGTAGAAGCTCCAACTCGGTTTGACAGTGAAAACTGCAGGAACTTCAAACCGGCACTAGGAAACAGACTGAGAAAACAGAGAAAAAGTGTCTCCTGCAACCCGTTCCCTTGGTGCTAGATGAACGAACGTCTCTCCACTTACTCAGTTCTGAGAGATAAGTGTGTGTGAAAGCCGTCCTTCACCTAGCTTGTTGGGAACACAAAGTTTCTTTTCAGTTGCAAACACCATTCCATACATATATATGGGGAGGAACTAGCTCCAACTCGGTTTGACAGTGAAAACTGCAGGAACTTCCAACCGGCACTAGGAAACAGACTGAGAAAGCAGAGAAAAAGTGTCTCCTGCAACCCGTTCCCTTGGTGCTAGATGAACGAACGTCTCTCCACTTGCTCAGTTCTGAGAGATAAGTGTGTGTGAAAGCCGTCCTTCACCTAGCTTGTTGGGAACACAAAGTTTCTTTTCAGTTGCAAACTCCATTCCATACATATATATGGGGAGGTACTAGCTCCAACTCGGTTCGACAGTGAAAACTGTAGGTACTTCAAACCGGCACTAGGAAACAGACTGAGAAAGCAGAGAAAAAGTGTCTCCTGCAACCCGTTCCCTTGGTGCTAGATGAACGAACGTCTCTCCACTTGCTCAGTTCTGAGAGATAAGTGTGTGTGAAAGCCGTCCTTCACCTAGCTTGTTGGGAACACAAAGTTTCTTTTCAGTTGCAAACTCCATTCCATACATATATATGGGGAGGAACTAGCTCCAACTCGTTTTGACAGTGAAAACTGCAGGAACTTCAAACCGGCACTAGGAAACAGAGTGAGAAAGCAGAGAAAAAGTGTCTCCTGCAACCCGTTCCCTTGGTACTAGATGAACGAACGTCTCTCCACTTGCTCAGTTCTGAGAGATAAGTGTGTGTGAAAGCCGTCCTTCACCTAGCTTGTTGGGAACACAAAGTTTCTTTTCAGTTGCAAACTCCATTCCATACATATATATGGGGAGGTACTAGCTCCAAATCGGTTTGACAGTGAAAACTGCAGGAACTTCCAACCGGCACTAGGAAACAGACTGAGAAAGCAGAGAAAAAGTGTCTCCTGCAACCCGTTCCCTTGGTGCTAGATGAACGAAAGTCTCTCCACTTGCTCTGTTCTGAGAGATAAGTGTGTGTGAAAGCCGTCCTTCACCTAGCTTGTTGGGAACACAAAGTTTCTTTTCAGTTGCAAACTCCATTCCATACATATATATGGGGAGGTACTAGCTCCAACTCGGTTTGACAGTGAAAACTGCAGGAACTTCAAACCGGCACTAGGAAACAGACTGAGAAAGCAGAGAAAAAGTGTCTCCTGCAACCCCTTCCCTTGGTGCTAGGTGAACGAACGTCTCTCCACTTGCTCAGTTCTGAGAGATAAGTGTGTGTGAAAGCCGTCCTTCACCTAGCTTGTTGGGAACACAAAGTTTCTTTTCAGTTGCAAACTCCATTCCATACATATATATGGGGAGGTACTAGCTCCAACTCGGTTCGACAGTGAAAACTGCAGGTACTTCAAACCGGCACTAGGAAACAGACTGAGAAATCAGAGAAAAAGTGTCTCCTGCAACCCGTTCCCTTGGTGCTAGATGAACGAACGTCTCTCCACTTACTCAGTTCTGAGAGATAAGTGTGTGTGAAAGCCGTCCTTCACCTAGCTTGTTGGGAACACAAAGTTTCTTTTCAGTTGCAAACTCCATTCCATACATATATATGGGGAGGTACTAGCTCCAACTCGGTTCGACTGTGAAAACTGCAGGTACTTCAAACCGGCACTAGGAAACAGACTGAGAAAGCAGAGAAAAAGTGTCTCCTGCAACCCGTTCCCTTGGTGCTAGATGAACGAACGTCTCTCCACTTGCTCAGTTCTGAGAGATAAGTGTGTGTGAAAGCCGTCCTTCACCTAGCTTGTTGGGAACACAAAGTTTCTTTTCAGTTGCAAACTCCATTCCATACATATATATGGGGACGAACTAGCTCCAACTCGGTTTGACAGTGAAAACTGCAGGAACTTCAAACCGGCACTAGGAAACAGACTGAGAAAGCAGAGAAAAAGTGTCTCCTGCAACCCGTTCCCTTGGTGCTAGATGAACGAACGTCTCTCCACTTGCTCAGTTCTGAGAGATAAGTGTGTGTGAAAGCCGTCCTTCACCTAGCTTGTTGTTAACACAAAGTTTCTTTTCAGTTGCAAACTCCATTCGATACATATATATGGGGAGGAACAAGCTCCAACTCGGTTTGACAGTGAAAACTGCAGGAACTTCAAACCGGCACTAGGAAACAGACTGAGAAAGCAGAGAAAAGTGTCTCCTGCAACCCGTTCCCTTGGTGCTAGATGAACGAACGTCTCTCCACTTGCTCAGTTCTGAGAGATAAGTGTGTGTGAAAGCCGTCCTTCACCTAGCTTGTTGGGAACACAAAGTTTCTTTTCAGTTGCAAACTCCATTCCACACATATATATGGGGACGAACTAGCTCCAACTCGGTTTGACAGTGAAAACTGCAGGAACTTCAAACCGGCACTAGGAAACAGACTGAGAAAGCAGAGAAAAAGTGTCTCCTGCAACCCGTTCCCTTGGTGCTAGATGAACGAACGTCTCTCCACTTGCTCAGTTCTGAGAGATAAGTGTGTGTGAAAGCCGTCCTTCACCTAGCTTGTTGGGAACACAAAGTTTCTTTTCAGTTGCAAACTCCATTCCATACATATATATGGGGACGAACTAGCTCCAACTCGTTTTGACAGTGAAAACTGCAGGAACTTCAAACCGGCACTAGGAAACAGACTGAGAAAGCAGAGAAAAAGTGTCTCCTGCAACCCGTTCCCTTGGTGCTAGATGAACGAACGTCTCTCCACTTGCTCAGTTCTGAGAGATAAGTGTGTGTGAAAGCAGTCCTTCACCTAACTTGTTGGGAACACAAAGTTTCTTTTCAGTTGCAAACTCCATTCCATACATATATATGGGGAGGTAGAAGCTCCAACTCGGTTTGACAGTGAAAACTGCAGGAACTTCAAACCGGCACTAGGAAACAGACTGAGAAAGCAGAGAAAAGTGTCTCCTGCAACCCGATCCCTTGGTGCTAGATGAACGAACGTCTCTCCACTTGCTCAGTTCTGAGAGATAAGTGTGTGTGAAAGCCGTCCTTCACCTAGCTTGTTGGGAACACAAAGTTTCTTTTCAGTTGCAAACTCCATTCCATACATATATATGGGGACGAACTAGCTCCAACTCGGTTTGACAGTGAAAACTGAAGGAACTTCAAACCGGCACTAGGAAACAGACTGGGAAAGCAGAGAAAAAGTGTCTCCTGCAACCCGTTCCCTTGGTGCTAGATGAACGAACGTCTCTCCACTTGCTCAGTTCTGAGAGATAAGTGTGTGTGAAAGCCGTCCTTCACCTAGCTTGTTGGGAACACAAAGTTTCTTTTCAGTTGCAAACTCCATTCCATACATATATATGGGGAGGTACTAGCTCCAACTCCGTTCGACAGTGAAAACTGCAGGTACTTCAAACCGGAACTAGGAAACAGACTGAGAAAGCAGAGAAAAAGTGTCTCCTGCAACCCGTTCCCTTGGTGCTAGATGAACGAACGTCTCTCCACTTGCTCAGTTCTGAGAGATAAGTGTGTGTGAAAGCCGTCCTTCACCTAGCTTGTTGGGAACACAAAGTTTCTTTTCAGTTGCAAACTCCATTCCATACATATATATGGGGAGGTACTAGCTCCAACTCGGTTCGACAGTGAAAACTGCAGGTACTTCAAACCGGCACTAGGAAACAGACTGAGAAAGCAGAGAAAAAGTGTCTCCTGCAACCCGTTCCCTTGGTGCTAGATGAACGAACGTCTCTCCACTTGCTCAGTTCTGAGAGTTAAGTGTGTGTGAAAGCCGTCCTTCACCTAGCTTGTTGGGAACACAAAGTTTCTTTTCAGTTGTAAACTCCATTCCATACATATATATGGGGAGGAACTAGCTCCAACTCGTTTTGACAGTGAAAACTGCAGGAACTTCAAACCGGCACTAGGAAACAGACTGAGAAAGCAGAGAAAAAGTGTCTCCTGCAACCCGTTCCCTTGGTGCTAGATGAACGAACGTCTCTCCACTTGCTCAGTTCTGAGAGATAAGTGTGTGTGAAAGCCGTCCTTCACCTAGCTTGTTGGGAACACAAAGTTTCTTTTCAGTTGCAAACTCCATTCCATACATATATATGGGGAGGTACTAGCTCCAACTCGGTTTGACAGTGAAAACTGCAGGAACTTCCAACCGGCACTAGGAAACAGACTGAGAAAGCAGAGAAAAAGTGTCCCCTGCAACCCGTTCCCTTGGTGATAGATGAACGAAAGTCTCTCCACTAGCTCAGTTCTGAGAGGTAAGTGTGTGTGAAAGCCGTCCTTCACCTAGCTTGTTGGGAACACAAAGTTTCTTTTCAGTTGCAAACTCCATTCCATACATAAATATGGGGAGGAACTAGCTCCAACTCGTTTTGACAGTGAAAACTGCAGGAACTTCAAACCGGCACTAGGAAACAGACTGAGAAAGCAGAGAAAAAGTGTCTCCTGCAACCCGTTCCCTTGGTGCTAGATGAACGAACGTCTCTCCACTTGCTCAGTTCTGAGAGTTAAGTGTGTGTGAAAGCCGTCCTTCACCTAGCTTGTTGGGAACACAAAGTTTCTTTTCAGTTGCAAACTCCATTCCATACATATATATGGGGAGGTACTAGCTCCAACTCGGTTTGACAGTGAAAACTGCAGGAACTTCCAACCGGCACTAGGAAACAGACTGAGAAAGCAGAGAAAAAGTGTCTCCTGCAACCCGTTCCCTTGGTGCTAGATGAACGAACGTCTCTCCACTTGCTCAGTTCTGAGAGATAAGTGTGTGTGAAAGCCGTCCTTCACCTAGCTTGTTGGGAACACAAAGTTTCTTTTCAGTTGCAAACTCCATTCCATACATATATATGGGGAGGGACTAGCTCCAACTCGGTTTGACAGTGAAAACTGCAGGTACTTCAAACCGGCACTAGGAAACAGACTGAGAAAGCAGAGAAAAAGTGTCTCCTGCAACCCGTTCCCTTGGTGCTAGATGAACGAACGTCTCTCCACTTGCTCAGTTCTGAGAGATAAGTGTGTGTGAAAGCCGTCCTTCACCTAGCTTGTTGGGAACACAAAGTTTCTTTTCAGTTGCAAACTCCATTCCATACATATATATGGGGACGAACTAGCTCCAACTCGGTTTGACAGTGAAAACTGCAGGAACTTCAAACCGGCACTAGGAAACAGACTGAGAAAGCAGAGAAAAAGTGTCTCCTGCAACCCGTTCCCTTGGTGCTAGATGAACGAACGTCTCTCCACTTGCTCAGTTCTGAGAGATAAGTGTGTGTGAAAGCCGTCCTTCACCTAGCTTGTTGGGAACACAAAGTTTCTTTTCAGTTGCAAACTCCATTCCATACATATATATGGGGACGAACTAGCTCCAACTCGGTTTGACAGTGAAAACTGCAGGAACTTCAAACCGGCACTAGGAAACAGACTGAGAAACCAGAGAAAAGTGTCTCCTGCAACCCGATCCCTTGGTGCTAGATGAACGAACGTCTCTCCACTTGCTCAGTTCTGAGAGATAAGTGTGTGTGAAAGCCGTCCTTCACCTAGCTTGTTGGGAACACAAAGTTTCTTTTCAGTTGCAAACTCCATTCCATACATATATATGGGGACGAACTAGCTCCAACTCGGTTTGACAGTGAAAACTGCAGGAACTTCAAACCGGCACTAGGAAACAGACTGGGAAAGCAGAGAAAAAGTGTCTCCTGCAACCCGTTCCCTTGGTGCTAGATGAACGAACGTCTCTCCACTTGCTCAGTTCTGAGAGATAAGTGTGTGTGAAAGCCGTCCTTCACCTAGCTTGTTGGGAACACAAAGTTTCTTTTCAGTTGCAAACTCCATTCCATACATATATATGGGGAGGTACTAGCTCCAACTCGGTTCGACAGTGAAAACTGCAGGTACTTCAAACCGGCACTAGGAAACAGACTGAGAAAGCAGAGAAAAAGTGTCTCCTGCAACCCGTTCCCTTGGTGCTAGATGAACGAACGTCTCTCCACTTGCTCAGTTCTGAGAGATAAGTGTGTGTGAAAGCCGTCCTTCACCTAGCTTGTTGGGAACACAAAGTTTCTTTTCAGTTGCAAACTCCATTCCATACATATATATGGGGAGGTACTAGCTCCAACTCGGTTTGACAGTGAAAACTGCAGGAACTTCCAACCGGCACTAGGAAACAGACTGAGAAAGCAGAGAAAAAGTGTCTCCTGCAACCCGTTCCCTTGGTGCTAGATGAACGAACGTCTCTCCACTTGCTCAGTTCTGAGAGATAAGTGTGTGTGAAAGCCGTCCTTCACATAGCTTGTTGGGAACACAAAGTTTCTTTTCAGTTGCAAACTCCATTCCATACATATATATATGGAGGTACTAGCTCCAACTCGGTTCGACAGTGAAAACTGCAGGTACTTCAAACCGGCACTAGGAAACAGACTTAGAAAGCAGAGAAAAAGTGTCTCCTGCAACCCGTTCCCTTGGTGCTAGATGAACGAACGTCTCTCCACTTGCTCAGTTCTGAGAGATAAGTGTGTGTGAAAGCCGTCCTTCACCTAGCTTGTTGGGAACACAAAGTTTCTTTTCAGTTGCAAACTCCATTCCATACATATATATGGGGAGGTACTAGCTCCAACTCGGTTTGACAGTGAAAACTGCAGGAACATCCAACCGGCACTAGGAAACAGACTGAGAAAGCAGAGAAAAAGTGTCCCCTGCACCCCGTTCCCTTGGTGCTAGATGAACGAACGTCTCTCCACTTGCTCAGTTCTGAGAGATAAGTGTGTGTGAAAGCCGTCCTTCACCTAGCTTGTTGGGAACACAAAGTTTCTTTTCAGTTGCAAACTCCATTCCATACATATATATGGGGAGGTACTAGCTCCAACTCGGTTCGACAGTGAAAACTGCAGGTACTTCAAACCGGCACTAGGAAACAGACTGAGAAAGCAGAGAAAAAGTGTCTCCTGCAACCCGTTCCCTTGGTGCTAGATGAACGAACGTCTCTCCACTTGCTCAGTTCTGAGAGATAAGTGTGTGTGAAAGCCGTCCTTCACCTAGCTTGTTGGGAACACAAAGTTTCTTTTCAGTTGCAAACTCCATTCCATACATATATATGGGGAGGAACTAGCTCCAACTCGTTTTGACAGTGAAAACTGCAGGAACTTCAAACAGGCACTAGGAAACAGACTGAGAAAGCAGAGAAAAAGTGTCTCCTGCAACCCGTTCCCTTGGTGCTAGATGAACGAACGTCTCTCCACTTGCTCAGTTCTGAGAGATAAGTGTGTGTGAAAGCCGTCCTTCACCTAGCTTGTTGGGAACACAAAGTTTCTTTTCAGTTGCAAACTCCATTCCATACATATATATGGGGAGGTACTAGCTCCAACTCGTTTTGACAGTGAAAACTGCAGGAACTTCAAACCGGCACTAGGAAACAGACTGAGAAAGCAGAGAAAAAGTGTCTCCTGCAACCCGTTCCCTTGGTGCTAGATGAACGAACGTCTCTCCACTTGCTCAGTTCTGAGAGATAAGTGTGTGTGAAAGCCGTCCTTCACCTAGCTTGTTGGGAACACAAAGTTTCTTTTCAGTTGCAAACTCCATTCCATACATATATATGGGGAGGTAGAAGCTCCAACTCGGTTTGACAGTGAAAACTGCAGGAACTTCCAACCGGCACTAGGAAACAGACTGAGAAAGCAGAGAAAAAGTGTCTCCTGCAACCCGTTCCCTTGGTGCTAGATGAACGAACGTCTCTCCACTTGCTCAGTTCTGAGAGATAAGTGTGTGTGAAAGCCGTCCTTCACCTAGCTTGTTGGGAACACAAAGTTTCTTTTCAGTTGCAAACTCCATTCCATACATATATAGGGGGACGAACTAGCTCCAACTCTGTTTGACAGTGAAAACTGCAGGAACTTCAAACCGGCACTAGGAAACAGACTGAGAAAGCAGAGAAAAAGTGTCTCCTGCAACCCGTTCCCTTGGTGCTAGATGAACGAACGTCTCTCCACTTGCTCAGTTCTGAGAGATAAGTGTGTGTGAAAGCCGTCCTTCACCTAGCTTGTTGGGAACACAAAGTTTCTTTTCAGTTGCAAACTCCATTCCATACATATATATGGGGAGGTACTAGCTCCAACTCGGTTTGACAGTGAAAACTGCAGGAACTTCCAACCGGCACTAGGAAACAGACTGAGAAAGCAGAGAAAAAGTGTCTCCTGCAACCCGTTCCCTTGGTGATAGATGAACGAAAGTCTCTCCACTTGCTCAGTTCTGAGAGATAAGTGTGTGTGAAAGCCGTCCTACACCTAGCTTGTTGGGAACACAAAGTTTCTTTTCAGTTGCAAACTCCATTCCATACATATATATATGGAGGTACTAGCTCCAACTCGGTTCGACAGTGAAAACTGCAGGTACTTCAAACCGGCACTAGGAAACAGACTTAGAAAGCAGAGAAAAAGTGTCTCCTGCAACCCGTTCCCTTGGTGCTAGATGAACGAACGTCTCTCCACTTGCTCAGTTCTGAGAGATAAGTGTGTGTGAAAGCCGTCCTTCACCTAGCTTGTTGGGAACACAAAGTTTCTTTTCAGTTGCAAACTCCATTCCATACATATATATGGGGAGGTACTAGCTCCAACTCGGTTTGACAGTGAAAACTGCAGGAACATCCAACCGGCACTAGGAAACAGACTGAGAAAGCAGAGAAAAAGTGTCCCCTGCACCCCGTTCCCTTGGTGCTAGATGAACGAACGTCTCTCCACTTGCTCAGTTCTGAGAGATAAGTGTGTGTGAAAGCCGTCCTTCACCTAGCTTGTTGGGAACACAAAGTTTCTTTTCAGTTGCAAACTCCATTCCATACATATATATGGGGAGGTACTAGCTCCAACTCGGTTCGACAGTGAAAACTGCAGGTACTTCAAACCGGCACTAGGAAACAGACTGAGAAAGCAGAGAAAAAGTGTCTCCTGCAACCCGTTCCCTTGGTGCTAGATGAACGAACGTCTCTCCACTTGCTCAGTTCTGAGAGATAAGTGTGTGTGAAAGCCGTCCTTCACCTAGCTTGTTGGGAACACAAAGTTTCTTTTCAGTTGCAAACTCCATTCCATACATATATATGGGGAGGATCTAGCTCCAACTCGGTTTGACAGTGAAAACTGCAGGAACTTCAAACCGGCACTAGGAAACAGACTGAGAATGCAGAGAAAAAGTGTCTCCTGCAACCCGTTCCCTTGGTGCTAGATGAACGAACGTCTCTCCACTTGCTCAGTTCTGAGAGATAAGTGTGTGTGAAAGCCGTCCTTCACCTAGCTTGTTGGGAACACAAAGTTTCTTTTCAGTTGCAAACTCCATTCCATACATATATATGGGGAGGTACTAGCTCCAACTCGGTTTGACAGTGAAAACTGCAGGAACTTCCAACCGGCACTAGGAAACAGACTGAGAAAGCAGAGAAAAAGTGTCTCCTGCAACCCGTTCCCTTGGTGCTAGATGAACGAACGTCTTTCCACTTGCTCAGTTCTGAGAGATAAGTGTGTGTGAAAGCCGTCCTTCACATAGCTTGTTGGGAACACAAAGTTTCTTTTCAGTTGCAAATTCCATTCCATACATATATATGGGGAGGTACTAGCTCCAACTCGGTTCGACAGTGAAAACTGCAGGTACTCAAACCGGCACTAGGAAACAGACTGAGAAAGCAGAGAAAAAGTGTCTCCTGCAACCCGTTCCCTTGCTGCTAGATGAACGAACGTCTCTCCACTTGCTCAGTTCTGAGAGATAAGTGTGTGTGAAAGCCGTCCTTCACCTAGCTTGTTGGGAACACAAAGTTTCTTTTCAGTTGCAAACTCCATTCCATACATATATATGGGGAGGAACTAGCTCCAACACGTTTTGACAGTGAAAACTGCAGGAACTTCAAACCGGCACTAGAAAACAGACTGAGAAAGCAGAGAAAAAGTGTCTCCTGCAACCCGTTCCCTTGGTGCTAGATGAACGAACGTCTCTCCACTTGCTCAGTTCTGAGAGATAAGTGTGTGTGAAAGCCGTCCTTCACCTAGCTTGTTGGGAACCCAAAGTTTCTTTTCAGTTGCAAACTCCATTCCATACATATATATGGGGAGGTACTAGCTCCAACTCGGCTTGACAGTGAAAACTGCAGGAACTTCCAACCGGCACTAGGAAACAGACTGAGAAAGCAGAGAAAAAGTGTCTCCTGCAACCCGTTCCCTTGGTGCTAGATGAACGAACGTCTCTCCACTTGCTCAGTTCTGAGAGATATGTGTGTGTGAAAGCCGACCTTCACCTAGCTTGTTGGGAACACAAAGTTTCTTTTCAGTTGCAAACTCCATTTCATACATATATAGGGGGACGAACTAGCTCCAACTCGGTTTGACAGTGAAAACTGCAGGAACTTCAAACCGGCAATAGGAAACAGACTGAGAAAGCAGAGAAAAAGTGTCTCCTGCACCCCGTTCCCTTGGTGCTAGATGAACGAACGTCTCTCCACTTGCTCAGTTCTGAGAGATAAGTGTGTGTGAAAGCCGTCCTTCACCTAGCTTGTTGGGAACACAAAGTTTCTTTTCAGTTGCAAACTCCATTCCATACATATATATGGGGAGGAACTAGCTCCAACTCGGTTTGACAGTGAAAACTGCAGGAACTTCAAACCGGCACTAGGAAACAGACTGAGAAAGCAGAGAAAAGTGTCTCCTGCAACCCGTTCCCTTGGTGCTAGATGAACGAACGTCTCTCCACTTGCTCAGTTCTGAGAGATAAGTGTGTGTGAAAGCCGTCCTTCACCTAGCTTGTTGGGAACACAAAGTTTCTTTTCAGTTGCAAACTCCATTCCATACATATATATGGGGACGAACTAGCTCCAACTCGGTTTGACAGTGAAAACTGCAGGAACTTCAAACCGGCACTAGGAAACAGACAGAGAAAGCAGAGAAAAGTGTCTCCTGCAACCCGTTCCCTTGGTGCTAGATGAACGAACGTCTCTCCACTTGCTCAGTTCTGAGAGATAAGTGTGTGTGAAAGCCGTCCTTCACCTAGCTTGTTGGGAACACAAAGTTTCTTTTCAGTTGCAAACTCCATTCCATACATATATATGGGGAGGAACTAGCTCCAACTCGGTTTGACAGTGAAAACTGCAGGAACTTCAAACCGGCACTAGGAAACAGACTGAGAAAGCAGAGAAAAGTGTCTCCTGCAACCCGTTCCCTTGGTGCTAGATGAACGAACGTCTCTCCACTTGCTCAGTTCTGAGAGATAAGTGTGTGTGAAAGCCGTCCTTCACCTTGCTTGTTGGGAACACAAAGTTTCTTTTCAGTTGCAAACTCCATTCCATACATATATATGGGGACGAACTAGCTCCAACTCGGTTTGACAGTGAAAACTGCAGGAACTTCAAACCGGCACTAGGAAACAGACTGAGAAAGCAGAGAAAAAGTGTCTCCTGCAACCCGTTCCCTTGGTGCTAGATGAACGAACGTCTCTCCACTTGCTCAGTTCTGAGAGATAAGTGTGTGTGAAAGCCGTCCTTCATCTATCTTGTTGGGAACACAAAGTTTCTTTTCAGTTGCAAACTCCATTCCATACATATATATATGGAGGTACTAGCTCCAACTCGGTTCGACAGTGAAAACTGCAGGTACTTCAAACCGGCACTAGGAAACAGACTGAGAAAGCAGAGAAAAAGTGTCTCCTGCAACCCGTTCCCTTGGTGCTAGATGAACGAACGTCTCTCCACTTGCTCAGTTCTGAGAGATAAGTGTGTTGTGAAAGCCGTCCTTCACCTAGCTTGTTGGGAACACAAAGTTTCTTTTCAGTTGCAAACTCCATTCCATACATATATATGGGGAGGTACTAGCTCCAACTCGGTTCGACAGTGAAAACTGCAGGTACTTCAAACCGGCACTAGGAAACAGACTGAGAAAGCAGAGAAAAAGTGTCTCCTGCAACCCGTTCCCTTGGTGCTAGATGAACGAACGTCTCTCCACTTGCTCAGTTCTGAGAGATAAGTGTGTGTGAAAGCCGTCCTTCACCTAGCTTGTTGGGAACACAAAGTTTCTTTTCAGTTGCAAACTCCATTCCATACATATATATGGGGAGGAACTAGCTCCAACTCGTTTTGACAGTGAAAACTGCAGGAACTTCAAACCGGCACTAGGAAACAGACTGAGAAAGCAGAGAAAAAGTGTCTCCTGCAACCCGTTCCCTTGGTGCTAGATGAACGAACGTCTCTCCACTTGCTCAGTTCTGAGAGATAAGTGTGTGTGAAAGCCGTCCTTCACCTAGCTTGTTGGGAACACAAAGTTTCTTTTCAGTTGCAAACTCCATTCCATACATATATATGGGGAGGAACTAGCTCCAACTCGTTTTGACAGTGAAAACTGCAGGAACTTCAAACCGGCACTAGGAAACAGACTGAGAAAGCAGAGAAAAAGTGTCTCCTGCAACCCGTTCCCTTGGTGCTAGATGAACGAACGTCTCTCCACTTGCTCAGTTCTGAGAGATAAGTGTGTGTGAAAGCCGTCCTTCACCTAGCTTGTTGGGAACACAAAGTTTCTTTTCAGTTGCAAACTCCATTCCATACATATATATGGGGAGGTACTAGCTCCAACTCGGTTTGACAGTGAAAACTGCAGGAACTTCCAACCGGCACTAGGAAACAGACTGAGAAAGCAGAGAAAAAGTGTCTCCTGCAACCCGTTCCCTTGGTGCTAGATGAACGAAAGTCTCTCCACTTGCTCAGTTCTGAGAGATAAGTGTGTGTGAAAGCCGTCCTTCACCTAGCTTGTTGGGAACACAAAGTTTCTTTTCAGTTGCAAACTCCATTCCATACATATATATATGGAGGTACTAGCTCCAACTCGGTTCGACAGTGAAAACTGCAGGTACTTCAAACCGGCACTAGGAAACAGACTTAGAAAGCAGAGAAAAAGTGTCTCCTGCAACCCGTTCCCTTGGTGCTAGATGAACGAACGTCTCTCCACTTGCTCAGTTCTGAGAGATAAGTGTGTGTGAAAGCCGTCCTTCACCTAGCTTGTTGGGAACACAAAGTTTCTTTTCAGTTGCAAACTCCATTCCATACATATATATGGGGAGGTACTAGCTCCAACTCGGTTTGACAGTGAAAACTGCAGGAACTTCAAACCGGCACTAGGAAACAGACTGAGAAAGCAGAGAAAAAGTGTCTCCTGCAACCCGTTCCCTTGGTGCTAGATGAACGAACGTCTCTCCACTTGCTCAGTTCTGAGAGATATGTGTGTGTGAAAGCCGTCCTTCACCTAGCTTGTTGGGAACACAAAGTTTCTTTTCAGTTGCAAACTCCATTCCATACATATATAGGGGGACGAACTAGCTCCAACTCGGTTTGACAGTGAAAACTGCAGGAACTTCAAACCGGCACTAGGAAACAGACTGAGAAAGCAGAGAAAAGTGTCTCCTGCAAACCGTTCCCTTGGTGCTAGATGAACGAACGTCTCTCCACTTGCTCAGTTCTGAGAGATAAGTGTGTGTGAAAGCCGTCCTTCACCTAGCTTGTTGGGAACACAAAGTTTCTTTTCAGTTGCAAACTCCATTCCATACATATATAGGGGGACGAACTAGCTCCAACTCGGTTTGACAGTGAAAACTGCAGGAACTTCAAACCGGCACTAGGAAACAGACTGAGAAAGCAGAGAAAAGTGTCTCCTGCAAACAGTTCCCTTGGTGCTAGATGAACGAACGTCTCTCCACTTGCTCAGTTCTGAGAGATAAGTGTGTGTGAAAGCCGTCCTTCACCTAGCTTGTTGGGAACACAAAGTTTCTTTTCAGTTGCAAACTCCATTCCATACATATATATGGGGAGGTACTAGCTCCAACTCGGTTCGACAGTGAAAACTGCAGGTACTTCAAACCGGCACTAGGAAACAGACTGAGAAAGCAGAGAAAAAGTGTCTCCTGCAACCCGTTCCCTTGGTGCTAGATGAACGAACGTCTCTCCACTTGCACGCAGCGCTCGACTGTGTGTGTGTGAAAGCCGTCCTTCACCTAGCTTGTTGGGAACACAAAGTTTCTTTTCAGTTGCAAACTCCATTACATACATATATATGGGGAGGAACTAGCTCCAACTCGGTTTGACAGTGAAAACTGCAGGAACTTCAAACCGGCACTAGGAAACAGTCTGAGAAAGCAGAGAAAAGTGTCTCCTGCAACCCGTTCCCTTGGTGCTAGATGAACGAACGTCTCTCCACTTGCTCAGTTCTGAGAGATAAGTGTGTGTGAAAGCCGTCCTTCACCTAGCTTGTTGGGAACACAAAGTTTCTTTTCAGTTGCAAACTCCATTACATACATATATATGGGGAGGAACTAGCTCCAACTCGGTTTGACAGTGAAAACTGCAGGAACTTCAAACCGGCACTAGGAAACAGTCTGAGAAAGCAGAGAAAAGTGTCTCCTGCAACCCGTTCCCTTGGTGCTAGATGAACGAACGTCTCTCCACTTGCTCAGTTCTGAGAGATAAGTGTGTGTGAAAGCCGTCCTTCACCTAGCTTGTTGGGAACACAAAGTTTCTTTTCAGTTGCAAACTCCATTCCATACATATATATGGGGAGGTACTAGCTCCAACTCGGTTTGACAGTGAAAACTGCAGGAACTTCCAACCGGCACTAGGAAACAGACTGAGAAAGCAGAGAAAAAGTGTCTCCTGCAACCCGTTCCCTTGGTGCTAGATGAACGAAAGTCTCTCCACTTGCTCAGTTCTGAGAGATAAGTGTGTGTGAAAGCCGTCCTTCACCTAGCTTGTTGGGAACACAAAGTTTCTTTTCAGTTGCAAACTCCATTCCATACATATATATATGGAGGTACTAGCTCCAACTCGGTTCGACAGTGAAAACTGCAGGTACTTCAAACCGGCACTAGGAAACAGACTTAGAAAGCAGAGAAAAAGTGTCTCCTGCAACCCGTTCCCTTGGTGCTAGATGAACGAACGTCTCTCCACTTGCTCAGTTCTGAGAGATAAGTGTGTGTGAAAGCCGTCCTTCACCTAGCTTGTTGGGAACACAAAGTTTCTTTTCAGTTGCAAACTCCATTCCATACATATATATGGGGAGGTACTAGCTCCAACTCGGTTTGACAGTGAAAACTGCAGGAACTTCAAACCGGCACTAGGAAACAGACTGAGAAAGCAGAGAAAAAGTGTCTCCTGCAACCCGTTCCCTTGGTGCTAGATGAACGAACGTCTCTCCACTTGCTCAGTTCTGAGAGATAAGTGTGTGTGAAAGCCGTCCTTCACCTAGCTTGTTGGGAACACAAAGTTTCTTTTCAGTTGCAAACTCCATTCCATACATATATAGGGGGACGAACTAGTTCCAACTCGGTTTGACAGTGAAAACTGCAGGAACTTCAAACCGGCACTAGGAAACAGACTGAGAAAGCAGAGAAAAGTGTCTCCTGCAAACCGTTCCCTTGGTGCTAGATGAACGAACGTCTCTCCACTTGCTCAGTTCTGAGAGATAAGTGTGTGTGAAAGCCGTCCTTCACCTAGCTTGTTGGGAACACAAAGTTTCTTTTCAGTTGCAAACTCCATTCCATACATATATAGGGGGACGAACTAGCTCCAACTCGGTTTGACAGTGAAAACTGCAGGAACTTCAAACCGGCACTAGGAAACAGACTGAGAAAGCAGAGAAAAGTGTCTCCTGCAAACAGTTCCCTTGGTGCTAGATGAACGAACGTCTCTCCACTTGCTCAGTTCTGAGAGATAAGTGTGTGTGAAAGCCGTCCTTCACCTAGCTTGTTGGGAACACAAAGTTTCTTTTCAGTTGCAAACTCCATTCCATACATATATATGGGGAGGTACTAGCTCCAACTCGGTTCGACAGTGAAAACTGCAGGTACTTCAAACCGGCACTAGGAAACAGACTGAGAAAGCAGAGAAAAAGTGTCTCCTGCAACCCGTTCCCTTGGTGCTAGATGAACGAACGTCTCTCCACTTGCTCAGTTCTGAGAGATAAGTGTGTGTGAAAGCCGTCCTTCACCTAGCTTGTTGGGAACACAAAGTTTCTTTTCAGTTGCAAACTCCATTACATACATATATATGGGGAGGAACTAGCTCCAACTCGGTTTGACAGTGAAAACTGCAGGAACTTCAAACCGGCACTAGGAAACAGTCTGAGAAAGCAGAGAAAAGTGTCTCCTGCAACCCGTTCCCTTGGTGCTAGATGAACGAACGTCTCTCCACTTGCTCAGTTCTGAGAGATAAGTGTGTGTGAAAGCCGTCCTTCACCTAGCTTGTTGGGAACACAAAGTTTCTTTTCAGTTGCAAACTCCATTCCATACATATATATGGGGACGAACTAGCTCCAACTCGGTTTGACAGTGAAAACTGCAGGAACTTCAAACCGGCACTAGGAAACAGACTGAGAAAGCAGAGAAAAAGTGTCTTCTGCAACCCGTTCCCTTGGTGATAGATGAACGAACGTCTCTCCACTTGCTCAGTTCTGAGAGATAAGTGTGTGTGAAAGCCGTCCTTCACCTAGCTTGTTGGGAACACAAAGTTTCTTTTCAGTTGCAAACTCCATTCCATACATATATATATGGAGGTACTAGCTCCAACTCGGTTTTACAGTGAAAACTGCAGGTACTTCAAACCGGCACTAGGAAACAGACTGAGAAAGCAGAGAAAAAGTGTCTCCTGCAACCCGTTCCCTTGGTGCTAGATGAACGAACGTCTCTCCACTTGCTCAGTTCTGAGAGATAAGTGTGTGTGAAAGCCGTCCTTCACCTAGCTTGTTGGGAACACAAAGTTTCTTTTCAGTTACAAACTCCATTCCATACATATATATGGGGAGGTACTTGCTCCAACTCGGTTTGACAGTGAAATCTGCAGGAACTTCCAACCGGCACTAGGAAACAGACTGAGAAAGCAGAGAAAAAGTGTCTCCTGCAACCCGTTCCCTTGGTGCTAGATGAACGAACGTCTCTCCACTTGCTCAGTTCTGAGAGATAAGTGTGTGTGAAAGCCGTCCTTCACCTAGCTTGTTGGGAACACAAAGTTTCTTTTCAGTTGCAAACTCCATTCCATACATATATAGGGGGACGAACTAGCTCCAACTCGGTTTGACAGTGAAAACTGCAGGAACTTCAAACCGGCACTAGGAAACAGACTGAGAAAGCAGAGAAAAGTGTCTCCTGCAAACCGTTCCCTTGGTGCTAGATGAACGAACGTCTCTCCACTTGCTCAGTTCTGAGAGATAAGTGTGTGTGAAAGCCGTCCTTCACCTAGCTTGTTGGGAACACAAAGTTTCTTTTCAGTTGCAAACTCCATTCCATACATATATAGGGGGACGAACTAGCTCCAACTCGGTTTGACAGTGAAAACTGCAGGAACTTCAAACCGGCACTAGGAAACAGACTGAGAAAGCAGAGAAAAGTGTCTCCTGCAAACAGTTCCCTTGGTGCTAGATGAACGAACGTCTCTCCACTTGCTCAGTTCTGAGAGATAAGTGTGTGTGAAAGCCGTCCTTCACCTAGCTTGTTGGGAACACAAAGTTTCTTTTCAGTTGCAAACTCCATTCCATACATATATATGGGGAGGTACTAGCTCCAACTCGGTTCGACAGTGAAAACTGCAGGTACTTCAAACCGGCACTAGGAAACAGACTGAGAAAGCAGAGAAAAAGTGTCTCCTGCAACCCGTTCCCTTGGTGCTAGATGAACGAACGTCTCTCCACTTGCTCAGTTCTGAGAGATAAGTGTGTGTGAAAGCCGTCCTTCACCTAGCTTGTTGGGAACACAAAGTTTCTTTTCAGTTGCAAACTCCATTACATACATATATATGGGGAGGAACTAGCTCCAACTCGGTTTGACAGTGAAAACTGCAGGAACTTCAAACCGGCACTAGGAAACAGACTGAGAAAGCAGAGAAAAGTGTCTCCTGCAACCCGTTCCCTTGGTGCTAGATGAACGAACGTCTCTCCACTTGCTCAGTTCTGAGAGATAAGTGTGTGTGAAAGCCGTCCTTCACCTAGCTTGTTGGGAACACAAAGTTTCTTTTCAGTTGCAAACTCCATTCCATACATATATATGGGGACGAACTAGCTCCAACTCGGTTTGACAGTGAAAACTGCAGGAACTTCAAACCGGCACTAGGAAACAGACTGAGAAAGCAGAGAAAAAGTGTCTTCTGCAACCCGTTCCCTTGGTGATAGATGAACGAACGTCTCTCCACTTGCTCAGTTCTGAGAGATAAGTGTGTGTGAAAGCCGTCCTTCACCTAGCTTGTTGGGAACACAAAGTTTCTTTTCAGTTGCAAACTCCATTCCATACATATATATATGGAGGTACTAGCTCCAACTCGGTTCGACAGTGAAAACTGCAGGTACTTCAAACCGGCACTAGGAAACAGACTGAGAAAGCAGAGAAAAAGTGTCTCCTGCAACCCGTTCCCTTGGTGCTAGATGAACGAACGTCTCTCCACTTGCTCAGTTCTGAGAGATAAGTGTGTGTGAAAGCCGTCCTTCACCTAGCTTGTTGGGAACACAAAGTTTCTTTTCAGTTACAAACTCCATTCCATACATATATATGGGGAGGTACTAGCTCCAACTCGGTTTGACAGTGAAAACTGCAGGAACTTCCAACCGGCACTAGGAAACAGACTGAGAAAGCAGAGAAAAAGTGTCTCCTGCAACCCGTTCCCTTGGTGCTAGATGAACGAACGTCTCTCCACTTGCTCAGTTCTGAGAGATAAGTGTGTGTGAAAGCCGTCCTTCACCTAGCTTGTTGGGAACACAAAGTTTCTTTTCAGTTGCAAACTCCATTCCATACATATATATGGGGAGGAACTAGCTCCAACTCGTTTTGACAGTGAAAACTGCAGGAACTTCAAACCGGCACTAGGAAACAGACTGAGAAAGCAGAGAAAAAGTGTCTCCTGCAACCCGTTCCCTTGGTGCTAGATGAACGAACGTCTCTCCACTTGCTCAGTTCTGAGAGATATGTGTGTGTGAAAGCCGTCCTTCACCTAGCTTGTTGGGAACACAAAGTTTCTTTTCAGTTGCAAACTCCATTCCATACATATATATGGGGACGAACTAGCTCCAACTCGGTTTGACAGTGAAAACTGCAGGAACTTCCAACCGGCACTAGGAAACAGACTGAGAAAGCAGAGAAAAAGTGTCTCCTGCAACCCGTTCCCTTGGTGCTAGATGAACGAACGTCCTTCCACTTGCTCAGTTCTGAGAGATAAGTGTGTGTGAAAGCCGTCCTTCACCTAGCTTGTTGGGAACACAAAGTTTCTTTTCAGTTGCAAACTCCATTCCATACATATATATGGGGACGAACTAGCTCCAACTCGGTTTGACAGTGAAAACTGCAGGAACTTCAAACCGGCACTAGGAAACAGACTGAGAAAGCAGAGAAAAAGTGTCTCCTGCACCCCGTTCCCTTGGTGCTAGATGAACGAACGTCTCTCCACTTGCTCAGTTCTGAGAGATAAGTGTGTGTGAAAGCCGTCTTTCACCTAGCTTGTTGGGAACACAAAGTTTCTTTTCAGTTGCAAACTCCATTCCATACATATATATGGGGAGGAACTAGCTCCAACTCGGTTTGACAGTGAAAACTGCAGGAACTTCAAACCGGCACTAGGAAACAGACTGAGAAAGCAGAGAAAAGTGTCTCCTTCATCCCGTTCCCTTGGTGCTAGATGAACGAACGTCTCTCCACTTGCTCAGTTCTGAGAGATAAGTGTGTGTGAAAGCCGTCCTTCACCTAGCTTGTTGGGAACACAAAGTTTCTTTTCAGTTGCAACCTCCATTCCATACATATATATGGGGACGAACTAGCTCCAACTCGGTTTGACAGTGAAAACTGCAGGAACTTCAAACCGGCACTAGGAAACAGACTGAGAAAGCAGAGAAAAAGTGTCTCCTGCAACCCGTTCCCTTGGTGCTAGATGAACGAACGTCTCTCCACTTGCTCAGTTCTGAGAGATAAGTGTGTGTGAAAGCCGTCCTTCATCTAGCTTGTTGGGAACACAAAGTTTCTTTTCAGTTGCAAACTCCATTCCATACATATATATGGGGAGGTACTAGCTCCAACTCGGTTCGACAGTGAAAACTGCAGGTATTTCAAACCGGCACTAGGAAACAGACTGAGAAAGCAGAGAAAAAGTGTCTCCTGCAACCCGTTCCCTTGGTGCTAGATGAACGAACGTCTCTCCACTTGCTCAGTTCTGAGAGATAAGTGTGTGTGAAAGCCGTCCTTCACCTAGCTTGTTGGGAACACAAAGTTTCTTTTCAGTTGCAAACTCCATTCCATACATATATATTGGGAGGAACTAGCTCCAACTCATTTTGACAGTGAAAACTGCAGGAACTTCAAACCGGCACTAGGAAATAGACTGAGAAAGCAGAGAAAAAGTGTCTCCTGCAACCCGTTCCCTTGGTGCTAGATGAACGAACGTCTCTCCACTTGCTCAGTTCTGAGAGATAAGTGTGTGTGAAAGCCGTCCTTCACCTAGCTTGTTGGGAACACAAAGTTTCTTTTCAGTTGCAAACTCCATTCCTTACATATATATGGGGAGGTACTAGCTCCAACTCGTTTCGACAGTGAAAACTGCAGGTACTTCCAACCGGCACTAGGAAACAGACTGAGAAAGCAGAGAAAAAGTGTCTCCTGCAACCCGTTCCTTGGTGCTAGATGAACGAACGTCTCTCCACTTGCTCAGTTCTGAGAGATAAGTGTGTGTGAAAGCCGTCCTTCACCTAGCTTGTTGGGAACACAAAGTTTCTTTTCAGTTGCAAACTCCATTCCATACATATATATGGGGAGGTACTAGCTCCAACTCGGTTCGACAGTGAAAACTGCAGGTACTTCAAACCGGCACTAGGAAACAGACTGAGAAAGCAGAGAAAAGTGTCTCCTGCAACCCGTTCCCTTGGTGCTAGATGAACGAACGTCTCTCCACTTGCTCAGTTCTGAGAGATAAGTGTGTGTGAAAGCCGTCCTTCACCTAGCTTGTTGGGAACACAAAGTTTCTTTTCAGTTGCAAACTCCATTCCATACATATATATGGGGAGGAACTAGCTCCAACTCGTTTTGACAGTGAAAACTGCAGGAACTTCAAACCGGCACTAGGAAACAGACTGTGAAAGCAGAGAAAAAGTGTCTCCTGCAACCCGTTCCCTTGGTGCTAGATGAACGAACGTCTCTCCACTTGCTCAGTTCTGAGAGATAAGTGTGTGTGAAAGCCGTCCTTCACCTAGCTTGTTGGGAACACAAAGTTTCTTTTCAGTTGCAAACTCCATTCCATACATATATATTGGGAGGAACTAGCTCCAACTCATTTTGACAGTGAAAACTGCAGGAACTTCAAACCGGCACTAGGAAACAGACTGAGAAAGCAGAGAAAAAGTGTCTCCTGCAACCCGTTCCCTTGGTGCTAGATGAACGAACGTCTCTCCACTTGCTCAGTTCTGAGAGATAAGTGTGTGTGAAAGCCGTCCTTCACCTAGCTTGTTGGGAACACAAAGTTTCTTTTCAGTTGCAAACTCCATTCCTTACATATATATGGGGAGGTACTAGCTCCATCTCGGTTCGACAGTGAAAACTGCAGGTACTTCAAACCAGCACTAGGAAACAGACTGAGAAAGCAGAGAAAAAGTGTCTCCTGCAACCCGTTCCCTTGGTGCTAGATGAACGAACGTCTCTCCACTTGCTCAGTTCTGAGAGATAAGTGTGTGTGAAAGCCGTCCTTCACCTAGCTTGTTGGGAACACAAAGTTTCTTTTCAGTTGCAAACTCCATTCCATTCATATATATGGGGAGGTACTAGCTCCAACTCGGTTCGACAGTGAAAACTGCAGGTACTTCAAACCGGCACTAGGAAACAGACTGAGAAAGCAGAGAAAAAGTGTCTCCTGCAACCCGTTCCCTTGGTGCTAGATGAACGAACGTCTCTCCACTTGCTCAGTTCTGAGAGATAAGTGTGTGTGAAAGCCGTCCTTCACCTAGCTTGTTGGGAACACAAAGTTTCTTTTCAGTTGCAAACTCCATTACATACATATATATGGGGAGGAACTAGCTCCAACTCGGTTTGACAGTGAAAACTGCAGGAACTTCAAACCGGCACTGGGAAACACACTGAGAAAGCAGAGAAAAGTGTCTCCTGCAACCCGTTCCCTTGGTGCTAGATGAACGAACGTCTCTCCACTTGCTCAGTTCTGAGAGATAAGTGTGTGTGAAAGCCGTCCTTCACCTAGCTTGTTGGGAACACAAAGTTTCTTTTCAGTTGCAAACTCCATTCCATACATATATATGGGGACGAACTAGCTCCAACTCGGTTTGACAGTGAAAACTGCAGGAACTTCAAACCGGCACTAGGAAACAGACTGAGAAAGCAGAGAAAAAGTGTCTTCTGCAACCCGTTCCCTTGGTGATAGATGAACGAACGTCTCTCCACTTGCTCAGTTCTGAGAGATAAGTGTGTGTGAAAGCCGTCCTTCACCTAGCTTGTTGGGAACACAAAGTTTCTTTTCAGTTGCAAACTCCATTCCATACATATATATATGGAGGTACTAGCTCCAACTCGGTTCGACAGTGAAAACTGCAGGTACTTCAAACCGGCAATAGGAAACAGACTGAGAAAGCAGAGAAAAAGTGTCTCCTGCAACCCGTTCCCTTGGTGCTAGATGAACGAACGTCTCTCCACTTGCTCAGTTCTGAGAGATAAGTGTGTGTGAAAGCCGTCCTTCACCTAGCTTGTTGGGAACACAAAGTTTCTTTTCAGTTGCAAACTCCATTCCTTACATATATATGGGGAGGTACTAGCTCCAACTCGGTTCGACAGTGAAAACTGCAAGTACTTCAAACCAGCACTAGGAAACAGACTGAGAAAGCAGAGAAAAAGTGTCTCCTGCAACCCGTTCCCTTGGTGCTAGATGAACGAACGTCTCTCCACTTGCTCAGTTCTGAGAGATAAGTGTGTGTGAAAGCCGTCCTTCACCTAGCTTGTTGGGAACACAAAGTTTCTTTTCAGTTGCAAACTCCATTCCATACATATATATGGGGAGGTACTAGCTCCAACTCGGTTCGACAGTGAAAACTGCAGGTACTTCAAACCGGCACTAGGAAACAGACTGAGAAAGCAGAGAAAAAGTGTCTCCTGCAACCCGTTCCCTTGGTGCTAGATGAACGAACGTCTCTCCACTTGCTCAGTTCTGAGAGATAAGTGTGTGTGAAAGCCGTCCTTCACCTAGCTTGTTGGGAACACAAAGTTTCTTTTCAGTTGCAAACTCCATTCCTTACATATATATGGGGAGGTACTAGCTCCAACTCGGTTCGACAGTGAAAACTGCAAGTACTTCAAACCAGCACTAGGAAACAGACTGAGAAAGCAGAGAAAAAGTGTCTCCTGCAACCCGTTCCCTTGGTGCTAGATGAACGAACGTCTCTCCACTTGCTCAGTTCTGAGAGATAAGTGTGTGTGAAAGCCGTCCTTCACCTAGCTTGTTGGGAACACAAAGTTTCTTTTCAGTTGCAAACTCCATTCCATACATATATATGGGGAGGTACTAGCTCCAACTCGGTTCGACAGTGAAAACTGCAGGTACTTCAAACCGGCACTAGGAAACAGACTGAGAAAGCAGAGAAAAAGTGTCTCCTGCAACCCGTTCCCTTGGTGCTAGATGAACGAACGTCTCTCCACTTGCTCAGTTCTGAGAGATAAGTGTGTGTGAAAGCCGTCCTTCACCTAGCTTGTTGGGAACACAAAGTTTCTTTTCAGTTGCAAACTCCATTACATACATATATATGGGGAGGAACTAGCTCCAACTCGGTTTGACAGTGAAAACTGCAGGAACTTCAAACCGGCACTAGGAAACACACTGAGAAAGCAGAGAAAAGTGTCTCCTGCAACCCGTTCCCTTGGTGCTAGATGAACGAACGTCTCTCCACTTGCTCAGTTCTGAGAGATAAGTGTGTGTGAAAGCCGTCCTTCACCTAGCTTGTTGGGAACACAAAGTTTCTTTTCAGTTGCAAACTCCATTCCATACATATATATGGGGACGAACTAGCTCCAACTCGGTTTGACAGTGAAAACTGCAGGAACTTCAAACCGGCACTAGGAAACAGACTGAGAAAGCAGAGAAAAAGTGTCTTCTGCAACCCGTTCCCTTGGTGATAGATGAACGAACGTCTCTCCACTTGCTCAGTTCTGAGAGATAAGTGTGTGTGAAAGCCGTCCTTCACCTAGCTTGTTGGGAACACAAAGTTTCTTTTCAGTTGCAAACTCCATTCCATACATATATATATGGAGGTACTAGCTCCAACTCGGTTCGACAGTGAAAACTGCAGGTACTTCAAACCGGCACTAGGAAACAGACTGAGAAAGCAGAGAAAAAGTGTCTCCTGCAACCCGTTCCCTTGGTGCTAGATGAACGAACGTCTCTCCACTTGCTCAGTTCTGAGAGATAAGTGTGTGTGAAAGCCGTCCTTCACCTAGCTTGTTGGGAACACAAAGTTTCTTTTCAGTTACAAACTCCATTCCATACATATATATGGGGAGGTACTAGCTCCAACTCGGTTTGACAGTGAAAACTGCAGGAACTTCCAACCGGCACTAGGAAACAGACTGAGAAAGCAGAGAAAAAGTGTCTCCTGCAACCCGTTCCCTTGGTGCTAGATGAACGAACGTCTCTCCACTTGCTCAGTTCTGAGAGATAAGTGTGTGTGAAAGCCGTCCTTCACCTAGCTTGTTGGGAACACAAAGTTTCTTTTCAGTTGCAAACTCCATTCCATACATATATATGGGGAGGAACTAGCTCCAACTCGTTTTGACAGTGAAAACTGCAGGAACTTCAAACCGGCACTAGGAAACAGACTGAGAAAGCAGAGAAAAAGTGTCTCCTGCAACCCGTTCCCTTGGTGCTAGATGAACGAACGTCTCTCCACTTGCTCAGTTCTGAGAGATATGTGTGTGTGAAAGCCGTCCTTCACCTAGCTTGTTGGGAACACAAAGTTTCTTTTCAGTTGCAAACTCCATTCCATACATATATATGGGGACGAACTAGCTCCAACTCGGTTTGACAGTGAAAACTGCAGGAACTTCCAACCGGCACTAGGAAACAGACTGAGAAAGCAGAGAAAAAGTGTCTCCTGCAACCCGTTCCCTTGGTGCTAGATGAACGAACGTCCTTCCACTTGCTCAGTTCTGAGAGATAAGTGTGTGTGAAAGCCGTCCTTCACCTAGCTTGTTGGGAACACAAAGTTTCTTTTCAGTTGCAAACTCCATTCCATACATATATATGGGGACGAACTAGCTCCAACTCGGTTTGACAGTGAAAACTGCAGGAACTTCAAACCGGCACTAGGAAACAGACTGAGAAAGCAGAGAAAAAGTGTCTCCTGCACCCCGTTCCCTTGGTGCTAGATGAACGAACGTCTCTCCACTTGCTCATTTCTGAGAGATAAGTGTGTGTGAAAGCCGTCCTTCACCTAGCTTGTTGGGAACACAAAGTTTCTTTTCAGTTGCAAACTCCATTCCATACATATATATGGGGAGGAACTAGCTCCAACTCGGTTTGACAGTGAAAACTGCAGGAACTTCAAACCGGCACTAGGAAACAGACTGAGAAAGCAGAGAAAAGTGTCTCCTTCATCCCGTTCCCTTGGTGCTAGATGAACGAACGTCTCTCCACTTGCTCAGTTCTGAGAGATAAGTGTGTGTGAAAGCCGTCCTTCACCTAGCTTGTTGGGAACACAAAGTTTCTTTTCAGTTGCAACCTCCATTCCATACATATATATGGGGACGAACAAGCTCCAACTCGGTTTGACAGTGAAAACTGCAGGAACTTCAAACCGGCACTAGGAAACAGACTGAGAAAGCAGAGAAAAAGTGTCTCCTGCAACCCGTTCCCTTGGTGCTAGATGAACGAACGTCTCTCCACTTGCTCAGTTCTGAGAGATAAGTGTGTGTGAAAGCCGTCCTTCACCTAGCTTGTTGGGAACACAAAGTTTCTTTTCAGTTGCAAACTCCAGTCCATACATATATATTGGGAGGAACTAGCTCCAACTCATTTTGACAGTGAAAACTGCAGGAACTTCAAACCGGCACTAGGAAACAGACTGAGAAAGCAGAGAAAAAGTGTCTCCTGCAACCCGTTCCCTTGGTGCTAGATGAACGAACGTCTCTCCACTTGCTCAGTTCTGAGAGATAAGTGTGTGTGAAAGCCGTCCTTCACCTAGCTTGTTGGGAACACAAAGTTTCTTTTCAGTTGCAAACTCCATTCCTTACATATATATGGGGAGGTACTAGCTCCAACTCGGTTCGACAGTGAAAACTGCAGGTACTTCAAACCAGCACTAGGAAACAGACTGAGAAAGCAGAGAAAAAGTGTCTCCTGCAACCCGTTCCCTTGGTGCTAGATGAACGAACGTCTCTCCACTTGCTCAGTTCTGAGAGATAAGTGTGTGTGAAAGCCGTCCTTCACCTAGCTTGTTGGGAACACAAAGTTTCTTTTCAGTTGCAAACTCCATTCAATACATATATATGGGGAGGTACTAGCTCCAACTCGGTTTGACAGTGAAAACTGCAGGAACTTCCAACCGGCACTAGGAAACAGACTGAGAAAGCAGAGAAAAAGTGTCTCCTGCAACCCGTTCCTTGGTGCTAGATGAACGAACGTCTCTCCACTTGCTCAGTTCTGAGAGATAAGTGTGTGTGAAAGCCGTCCTTCACCTAGCTTGTTGGGAACACAAAGTTTCTTTTCAGTTGCAAACTCCATTCCATACATATATATGGGGAGGTACTAGCTCCAACTCGGTTCGACAGTGAAAACTGCAGGTACTTCAAACCGGCACTAGGAAACAGACTGAGAAAGCAGAGAAAAGTGTCTCCTGCAACCCGTTCCCTTGGTGCTAGATGAACGAACGTCTCTCCACTTGCTCAGTTCTGAGAGATAAGTGTGTGTGAAAGCCGTCCTTCACCTAGCTTGTTGGGAACACAAAGTTTCTTTTCAGTTGCAAACTCCATTCCATACATATATATGGGGAGGAACTAGCTCCAACTCGTTTTGACAGTGAAAACTGCAGGAACTTCAAACCGGCACTAGGAAACAGACTGTGAAAGCAGAGAAAAAGTGTCTCCTGCAACCCGTTCCCTTGGTGCTAGATGAACGAACGTCTCTCCACTTGCTCAGTTCTGAGAGATAAGTGTGTGTGGAAGCCGTCCTTCACCTAGCTTGTTGGGAACACAAAGTTTCTTTTCAGTTGCAAACTCCATTCCATACATATATATGGGGAGGTACTAGCTCCAACTCGGTTTTACAGTGAAAACTGCAGGAACTTCCAACCGGCACTAGGAAACAGACTGAGAAAGCAGAGAAAAAGTGTCTCCTGCACCCCGTTCCCTTGGTGCTAGATGAACGAACGTCTCTCCACTTGCTCAGTTCTGAGAGATAAGTGTGTGTGAAAGCCGTCCTTCACCTAGCTTGTTGGGAACACAAAGTTTCTTTTCAGTTGCAAACTCCATTCCATACATATATATGGGGAGGAACTAGCTCCAACTCGGTTTGACAGTGAAAACTGCAGGAACTTCAAACCGGCACTAGGAAACAGACTGAGAAAGCAGAGAAAAGTGTCTCCTGCAACCCGTTCCCTTGGTGCTAGATGAACGAACGTCTCTCCACTTGCTCAGTTCTGAGAGATAAGTGTGTGTGAAAGCCGTCCTTCACCTAGCTTGTTGGGAACACAAAGTTTCTTTTCAGTTGCAAACTCCATTCCATACATATATATGGGGACGAACTAGCTCCAACTCGGTTTGACAGTGAAAACTGCAGGAACTTCAAACTGGCACTAGGAAACAGACTGAGAAAGCAGAGAAAAAGTGTCTCCTGCAACCCGTTCCCTTGGTGCTAGATGAACGAACGTCTCTCCACTTGATCAGTTCTGAGAGATAAGTGTGTGTGAAAGCCGTCCTTCATCTAACTTGTTGGGAACACAAAGTTTCTTTTCAGTTGCAAACTCCATTCCATACATATATATATGGAGGTACTAGCTCCAACTCGTTTCGACAGTGAAAACTGCAGGTACTTCAAACCGGCACTAGGAAACAGACTGAGAAAGCAGAGAAAAAGTGTCTCCTGCAACCCGTTCCCTTGGTGCTAGATGAAGGAACGTCTCTCCAGTTGCTCAGTTCTGAGAGATAAGTGTGTGTGAAAGCCGTCCTTCACCTAGCTTGTTGGGAACACAAAGTTTCTTTTCAGTTGCAAACTCCATTCCATACATATATATGGGGAGGTACTAGCTCCAACTCGGTTTGACAGTGAAAACTGCAGGAACTTCCAACCGGCACTAGGAAACAGACTGAGAAAGCAGAGAAAAAGTGTCTCCTGCACCCCGTACCCTTGGTGCTAGATGAACGAACGTCTCTCCACTTGCTCAGTTCTGAGAGATAAGTGTGTGTGAAAGCCGTCCTTCACCTAGCTTGTTGGGAACACAAAGTTTCTTTTCAGTTGCAAACTCCATTCCATACATATATATGGGGAGGAACTAGCTCCAACTCGGTTTGACAGTGAAAACTGCAGGAACTTCAAACCGGCACTAGGAAACAGACTGAGAAAGCAGAGAAAAGTGTCTCCTGCAACCCGTTCCCTTGGTGCTAGATGAACGAACGTCTCTCCACTTGATCAGTTCTGAGAGATAAGTGTGTGTGAAAGCCGTCCTTCATCTAACTTGTTGGGAACACAAAGTTTCTTTTCAGTTGCAAACTCCATTCCATACATATATATATGGAGGTACTAGCTCCAACTCGGTTCGACAGTGAAAACTGCAGGTACTTCAAACCGGCACTAGGAAACAGACTGAGAAAGCAGAGAAAAAGTGTCTCCTGCAACCCGTTCCCTTGGTGCTAGATGAACGAACGTCTCTCCACTTGCTCAGTTCTGAGAGATAAGTGTGTGTGAAAGCCGTCCTTCACCTAGCTTGTTGGGAACACAAAGTTTCTTTTCAGTTGCAAACTCCATTCCATACATATATATGGGGAGGTACTAGCTCCAACTCGGTTTGACAGTGAAAACTGCAGGAACTTCCAACCGGCACTAGGAAACAGACTGAGAAAGCAGAGAAAAAGTGTCTCCTGCAACCCGTTCCCTTGGTGCTAGATGAACGAACGTCTCTCCACTTGCTCAGTTCTGAGAGATAAGTGTGTGTGAAAGCCGTCCTTCACCTAGCTTGTTGGGAACACAAAGTTTCTTTTCAGTTGCAAACTCCATTCCATACATATATATGGGGAGGTACTAGCTCCAACTCGGTTCGACAGTGAAAACTGCAGGTACTTCAAACCGGCACTAGGAAACAGACTGAGAAAGCAGAGAAAAAGTGTCTCCTGCAACCCGTTCCCTTGGTGCTAGATGAACGAACGTCTCTCCACTTGCTCAGTTCTGAGAGATAAGTGTGTGTGAAAGCCGTCCTTCACCTAGCTTGTTGGGAACACAAAGTTTCTTTTCAGTTGCAAACTCCATTCCATACATATATATGGGGAGGAAGTAGCTCCAACTCGTTTTGACAGTGAAAACTGCAGGAACTTCAAACCGGCACTAGGAAACAGACTGAGAAAGCAGAGAAAAAGTGTCTCCTGCAACCCGTTCCCTTGGTGCTAGATGAACGAACGTCTCTCCACTTGCTCAGTTCTGAGAGATAAGTGTGTGTGAAAGCCGTCCTTCACCTAGCTTGTTGGGAACACAAAGTTTCTTTTCAGTTGCAAACTCCATTCCATACATATATATGGGGAGGAACTAGCTCCAACTCGGTTTGACAGTTAAAACTGCAGGAACTTCAAACCGGCACTAGGAAACAGACTGAGAAAGCAGAGAAAAGTGTCTCCTGCAACCCGTTCCCTTGGTGCTAGATGAACGAACGTCTCTCCACTTGCTCAGTTCTGAGAGATAAGTGTGTGTGAAAGCCGTCCTTCACCTAGCTTGTTGGGAACACAAAGTTTCTTTTCAGTTGCAAACTCCATTCCATACATATATATGGGGACGAACTAGCTAAAACTCGGTTTGACAGTGAAAACTGCAGGAACTTCAAACCGGCACTAGGAAACAGACTGAGAAAGCAGAGAAAAAGTGTCTCCTGCAACCCGTTCCCTTGGTGCTAGATGAACGAACGTCTCTCCACTTGCTCAGTTCTGAGAGATAAGTGTGTGTGAAAGCCGTCCTTAATCTATCTTGTTGGGAACACAAAGTTTCTTTTCAGTTGCAAACTCCATTCCATACATATATATGGGGAGGTACTAGCTCCAACTCGGTTCGACAGTGAAAACTGCAGGAACTTCAAACCGGCACTAGGAAACAGACTGAGAAAGCAGAGAAAAAGTGTCTCCTGCAAACCGTTCCCTTGGTGCTAGATGAACGAACGTCTCTCCACTTGCTCAGTTCTGAGAGATAAGTGTGTGTGAAAGCCGTCCTTCACCTAGCTTGTTGGGAACACAAAGTTTCTTTTCAGTTGCAAACTCCATTCCATACATATATATGGGGAGGAACTAGCTCCAACTCGTTTTGACAGTGAAAACTGCAGGAACTTCAAACCGGCACTAGGAAACAGACTGAGAAATCAGAGAAAAAGTGTCTCCTGCAACCCGTTCCCTTGGTGCTAGATGAACGAACGTCTCTCCACTTGCTCAGTTCTGAGAGATAAGTGTGTGTGAAATCCGTCCTTCACCTAGCTTGTTGGGAACACAAAGTTTCTTTTCAGTTGCAAACTCCATTCCATACATATATATGGGGAGGTACTAGCTCCAACTCTTTTTGACAGTGAAAACTGCAGGAACTTCCAACCGGCACTAGGAAACAGACTGAGAAAGCAGAGAAAATGTGCCTCCTGCAACCCGTTCCCTTGGTGCTAGATGAACGAACGTCTCTCCACTTGCTCAGTTCTGAGAGATAAGTGTGTGTGAAAGCCGTCCTTCACCTAGCTTGTTGGGAACACAAAGTTTCTTTTCAGTTGCAAACTCCATTCCATACATATATATGGGGAGGTACTAGCTCCAACTCGGTTCGACAGTGAAAACTGCAGGTACTTCAAACCGGCACTAGGAAACAGACTGAGAAAGCAGAGAAAAAGTGTCTCCTGCAACCCGTTCCCTTGGTGCTAGATGAACGAACGTCTCTCCACTTGCTCAGTTCTGAGAGATAAGTGTGTGTGAAAGCCGTCCTTCATCTAGCTTGTTGGGAACACAAAGTTTCTTTTCAGTTGCAAACTCCATTCCATACATATATATGGGGAGGTACTAGCTCCAACTCGGTTCGACAGTGAAAACTGCAGGTACTTCAAACCGGCACTAGGAAACAGACTGAGAAAGCAGAGAAAAAGTGTCTCCTGCAACCCGTTCCCTTGGTGCTAGATGAACGAACGTCTCTCCACTTGCTCAGTTCTGAGAGATAATTGTGTGTGAAAGCCGTCCTTCACCTAGCTTGTTGGGAACACAAAGTTTCTTTTCAGTTGCAAACTCCATTCCATACATATATATTGGGAGGAACTAGCTCCAACTCATTTTGACAGTGAAAACTGCAGGAACTTCAAACCGGCACTAGGAAACAGACTGAGAAAGCAGAGAAAAAGTGTCTCCTGCAACCCGTTCCCTTGGTGCTAGATGAACGAACGTCTCTCCACTTGCTCAGTTCTGAGAGATAAGTGTGTGTGAAAGCCGTCCTTCACCTAGCTTGTTGGGAACACAAAGTTTCTTTTCAGTTGCAAACTCCATTCCATACAAATATATGGGGAGGTACTAGCTCCAACTCGGTTCGACAGTGAAAACTGCAGGTACTTCAAACCGGCACTAGGAAACAGACTGAGAAAGCAGAGAAAAAGTGTCTCCTGCAACCCGTTCCCTTGGTGCTTGATGAACGAACGTCTCTCCACTTGCTCAGTTCTGAGAGATAAGTGTGTGTGAAAGCCGTCCTTCACCTAGCTTGTTGGGAACACAAAGTTTCTTTTCAGTTGCAAACTCCATTCCATACATATATATGGGGAGGAACTAGCTCCAACTCGTTTTGACAGTGAAAACTGCAGGAACTTCAAACCGGCACTAGGAAACAGACTGAGAAAGCAGAGAAAAAGTGTCTCCTGCAACCCGTTCCCTTGGTGCTAGATGAACGAACGTCTCTCCACTTGCTCAGTTCTGAGAGATAAGTGTGTGTGAAAGCCGTCCTTCACCTAGCTTGTTGGGAACACAAAGTTTCTTTTCAGTTGCAAACTCCATTCAATACATATATATGGGGAGGTACTAGCTCCAACTCGGTTTGACAGTGAAAACTGCAGGAACTTCCAACCGGCACTAGGAAACAGACTGAGAAAGCAGAGAAAAAGTGTCTCCTGCAACCCGTTCCTTGGTGCTAGATGAACGAACGTCTCTCCACTTGCTCAGTTCTGAGAGATAAGTGTGTGTGAAAGCCGTCCTTCACCTAGCTTGTTGGGAACACAAAGTTTCTTTTCAGTTGCAAACTCCATTCCATACATATATATGGGGAGGTACTAGCTCCAACTCGGTTCGACAGTGAAAACTGCAGGTACTTGAAACCGGCACTAGGAAACAGACTGAGAAAGCAGAGAAAAGTGTCTCCTGCAACCCGTTCCCTTGGTGCTAGATGAACGAACGTCTCTCCACTTGATCAGTTCTGAGAGATAAGTGTGTGTGAAAGCCGTCCTTCACCTAGCTTGTTGGGAACACAAAGTTTCTTTTCAGTTGCAAACTCCATTCCATACATATATATGGGGAGGAACTAGCTCCAACTCGTTTTGACAGTGAAAACTGCAGGAACTTCAAACCGGCACTAGGAAACAGACTGTGAAAGCAGAGAAAAAGTGTCTCCTGCAACCCGTTCCCTTGGTGCTAGATGAACGAACGTCTCTCCACTTGCTCAGTTCTGAGAGATAAGTGTGTGTGAAAGCCGTCCTTCACCTAGCTTGTTGGGAACACAAAGTTTCTTTTCAGTTGCAAACTCCATTCCATACATATATATTGGGAGGAACTAGCTCCAACTCATTTTGACAGTGAAAACTGCAGGAACTTCAAACCGGCACTAGGAAACAGACTGAGAAAGCAGAGAAAAAGTGTCTCCTGCAACCCGTTCCCTTGGTGCTAGATGAACGAACGTCTCTCCACTTGCTCAGTTCTGAGAGATAAGTGTGTGTGAAAGCCGTCCTTCACCTAGCTTGTTGGGAACACAAAGTTTCTTTTCAGTTGCAAACTCCATTCCTTACATATATATGGGGAGGTACTAGCTCCAACTCGGTTCGACAGTGAAAACTGCAGGTACTTCAAACCAGCACTAGGAAACAGACTGAGAAAGCAGAGAAAAAGTGTCTCCTGCAACCCGTTCCCTTGGTGCTAGATGAACGAACGTCTTTCCACTTGCTCAGTTCTGAGAGATAAGTGTGTGTGAAAGCCGTCCTTCACCTAGCTTGTTGGGAACACAAAGTTTCTTTTCAGTTGCAAACTCCATTCCATACATATATATGGGGAGGTACTAGCTCCAACTCGGTTCGACAGTGAAAACTGCAGGTACTTCAAACCGGCACTAGGAAACAGACTGAGAAAGCAGAGAAAAAGTGTCTCCTGCAACCCGTTCCCTTGGTGCTAGATGAACGAACGTCTCTCCACTTGCTCAGTTCTGAGAGATAAGTGTGTGTGAAAGCCGTCCTTCACCTAGCTTGTTGGGAACACAAAGTTTCTTTTCAGTTGCAAACTCCATTACATACATATATATGGGGACGAACTAGCTCCAACTCGGTTTGACAGTGAAAACTGCAGGAACTTCAAACCGGCACTAGGAAACAGACTGAGAAAGCAGAGAAAAGTGTCTCCTGCAACCCGTTCCCTTGGTGCTAGATGAACGAACGTCTCTCCACTTGCTCAGTTCTGAGAGATAAGTGTGTGTGAAAGCCGTCCTTCACCTAGCTTGTTGGGAACACAAAGTTTCTTTTCAGTTGCAAACTCCATTCCATACATATATATGGGGACGAACTAGCTCCAACTCGGTTTGACAGTGAAAACTGCAGGAACTTCAAACCGGCACTAGGAAACAGACTGAGAAAGCAGAGAAAAAGTGTCTTCTGCAACCCGTTCCCTTGGTGATAGATGAACGAACGTCTCTCCACTTGCTCAGTTCTGAGAGATAAGTGTGTGTGAAAGCCGTCCTTCACCTAGCTTGTTGGGAACACAAAGTTTCTTTTCAGTTGCAAACTCCATTCCATACATATATATATGGAGGTACTAGCTCCAACTCGGTTCGACAGTGAAAACTGCAGGTACTTCAAACCGGCACTAGGAAACAGACTGAGAAAGCAGAGAAAAAGTGTCTCCTGCAACCCGTTCCCTTGGTGCTAGATGAACGAACGTCTCTCCACTTGCTCAGTTCTGAGAGATAAGTGTGTGTGAAAGCCGTCCTTCACCTAGCTTGTTGGGAACACAAAGTTTCTTTTCAGTTACAAACTCCATTCCATACATATATATGGGGAGGTACTAGCTCCAACTCGGTTTGACAGTGAAAACTGCAGGAACTTCCAACCGGCACTAGGAAACAGACTGAGAAAGCAGAGAAAAAGTGTCTCCTGCAACCCGTTCCCTTGGTGCTAGATGAACGAACGTCTCTCCACTTGCTCAGTTCTGAGAGATAAGTGTGTGTGAAAGCCGTCCTTCACCTAGCTTGTTGGGAACACAAAGTTTCTTTTCAGTTGCAAACTCCATTCCATACATATATATGGGGAGGAACTAGCTCCAACTCGTTTTGACAGTGAAAACTGCAGGAACTTCAAACCGGCACTAGGAAACAGACTGAGAAAGCAGAGAAAAAGTGTCTCCTGCAACCCGTTCCCTTGGTGCTAGATGAACGAACGTCTCTCCACTTGCTCAGTTCTGATGGATATGTGTGTGTGAAAGCCGTCCTTCACCTAGCTTGTTGGGAACACAAAGTTTCTTTTCAGTTTCAAACTCCATTCCATACATATATATGGGGACGAACTAGCTCCAACTCGGTTTGACAGTGAAAACTGCAGGAACTTCCAACCGGCACTAGGAAACAGACTGAGAAAGCAGAGAAAAAGTGTCTCCTGCACCCCGTTCCCTTGGTGCTAGATGAACGAACGTCTCTCCACTTGCTCAGTTCTGAGAGATAAGTGTGTGTGAAAGCCGTCCTTCACCTAGCTTGTTGGGAACACAAAGTTTCTTTTCAGTTGCAAACTCCATTCCATACATATATATGGGGAGGAACTAGCTCCAACTCGGTTTGACAGTGAAAACTGCAGGAACTTCAAACCGGCACTAGGAAACAGACTGAGAAAGCAGAGAAAAGTGTCTCCTTCATCCCGTTCCCTTGGTGCTAGATGAACGAACGTCTCTCCACTTGCTCAGTTCTGAGAGATAAGTGTGTGTGAAAGCCGTCCTTCACCTAGCTTGTTGGGAACACAAAGTTTCTTTTCAGTTGCAACCTCCATTCCATACATATATATGGGGACGAACTAGCTCCAACTCGGTTTGACAGTGAAAACTGCAGGAACTTCAAACCGGCACTAGGAAACAGACTGAGAAAGCAGAGAAAAAGTGTCTCCTGCAACCCGTTCCCTTGGTGCTAGATGAACGAACGTCTCTCCACTTGCTCAGTTCTGAGAGATAAGTGTGTGTGAAAGCCGTCCTTCATCTAGCTTGTTGGGAACACAAAGTTTCTTTTCAGTTGCAAACTCCATTCCATACATATATATGGGGAGGTACTAGCTCCAACTCGGTTCGACAGTGAAAACTGCAGGTATTTCAAACCGGCACTAGGAAACAGACTGAGAAAGCAGAGAAAAAGTGTCTCCTGCAACCCGTTCCCTTGGTGCTAGATGAACGAAAGTCTCTCCACTTGCTCAGTTCTGAGAGATAAGTGTGTGTGAAAGCCGTCCTTCACCTAGCTTGTTGGGAACACAAAGTTTCTTTTCACTTGCAAACTCCATTCCATACATATATATTGGGAGGAACTAGCTCCAACTCATTTTGACAGTGAAAACTGCAGGAACTTCAAACCGGCACTAGGAAACAGACTGAGAAAGCAGAGAAAAAGTGTCTCCTGCAACCCGTTCCCTTGGTGCTAGATGAACGAACGTCTCTCCACTTGCTCAGTTCTGAGAGATAAGTGTGTGTGAAAGCCGTCCTTCACCTAGCTTGTTGGGAACACAAAGTTTCTTTTCAGTTGCAAACTCCATTCCATACATATATATGGGGAGGAACTAGCTCCAACTCGTTTTGACAGTGAAAACTGCAGGAACTTCAAACCGGCACTAGGAAACAGACTGAGAAAGCAGAGAAAAAGTGTCTCCTGCAACCCGTTCCTTGGTGCTAGATGAACGAACGTCTCTCCACTTGCTCAGTTCTGAGAGATAAGTGTGTGTGAAAGCCGTCCTTCACCTAGCTTGTTGGGAACACAAGGTTTCTTTTCAGTTGCAAACTCCATTCCATACATATATATGGGGAGGTACTAGCTCCAACTCGGTTCGACAGTGAAAACTGCAGGTACTTCAAACCGGCACTAGGAAACAGACTGAGAAAGCAGAGAAAAGTGTCTCCTGCAACCCGTTCCCTTGGTGCTAGATGAACGAACGTCTCTCCACTTGCTCAGTTCTGAGAGATAAGTGTGTGTGAAAGCCGTCCTTCACCTAGCTTGTTGGGAACACAAAGTTTCTTTTCAGTTGCAAACTCCATTCCATACATATATATGGGGAGGAACTAGCTCCAACACGTTTTGACAGTGAAAACTGCAGGAACTTCAAACCGGCACTAGGAAACAGACTGTGAAAGCAGAGAAAAAGTGTCTCCTGCAACCCGTTCCCTTGGTGCTAGATGAACGAACGTCTCTCCACTTGCTCAGTTCTGAGAGATAAGTGTGTGTGAAAGCCGTCCTTCACCTAGCTTGTTGGGAACACAAAGTTTCTTTTCAGTTGCAAACTCCATTCCATACATATATATGGGGAGGTACTAGCTCCAACTCGGTTTGACAGTGAAAACTGCAGGAACTTCCAACCGGCACTAGGAAACAGACTGAGAAAGCAGAGAAAAAGTGTCTCCTGCACCCCGTTCCCTTGGTGCTAGATGAACGAACGTCTCTCCACTTGCTCAGTTCTGAGAGATAAGTGTGTGTGAAAGCCGTCCTTCACCTAGCTTGTTGGGAACACAAAGTTTCTTTTCAGTTGCAAACTCCATTCCATACATATATATGGGGAGGAACTAGCTCCAACTCGGTTTGACAGTGAAAACTGCAGGAACTTCAAACCGGCACTAGGAAACAGACTGAGAAAGCAGAGAAAAGTTTCTCCTGCAACCCGTTCCCTTGGTGCTAGATGAACGAACGTCTCTCCACTTGCTCAGTTCTGAGAGATAAGTGTGTGTGAAAGCCGTCCTTCACCTAGCTTGTTGGGAACACAAAGTTTCTTTTCAGTTGCAAACTCCATTCCATACATATATATGGGGACGAACTAGCTCCAACTCGGTTTGACAGTGAAAACTGCAGGAACTTCAAACTGGCACTAGGAAACAGACTGAGAAAGCAGAGAAAAAGTGTCTCCTGCAACCCGTTCCCTTGGTGCTAGATGAACGAACGTCTCTCCACTTGATCAGTTCTGAGAGATAAGTGTGTGTGAAAGCCGTCCTTCATCTAACTTGTTGGGAACACAAAGTTTCTTTTCAGTTGCAAACTCCATTCCATACATATATATATGGAGGTACTAGCTCCAACTCGGTTCGACAGTGAAAACTGCAGGTACTTCAAACCGGCACTAGGAAACAGACTGAGAAAGCAGAGAAAAAGTGTCTCCTGCAACCCGTTCCCTTGGTGCTAGATGAACGAACGTCTCTCCACTTGCTCAGTTCTGAGAGATAAGTGTGTGTGAAAGCCGTCCTTCACCTAGCTTGTTGGGAACACAAAGTTTCTTTTCAGTTGCAAACTCCATTCCATACATTTATATGGGGACGAACTAGCTCCAACTCGGTTTGACAGTGAAAACTGCAGGAACTTCCAACCGGCACTAGGAAACAGACTGAGAAAGCAGAGAAAAAGTGTCTCCTGCACCCCGTTCCCTTGGTGCTAGATGAACGAACGTCTCTCCACTTGCTCAGTTCTGAGAGATAAGTGTGTGTGAAAGCCGTCCTTCACCTAGCTTGTTGGGAACACAAAGTTTCTTTTCAGTTGCAAACTCCATTCCATACATATATATGGGGAGGAACTAGCTCCAACTCGGTTTGACAGTGAAAACTGCAGGAACTTCAAACCGGCACTAGGAAACAGACTGAGAAAGCAGAGAAAAGTGTCTCCTGCAACCCGTTCCCTTGGTGCTAGATGAACGAACGTCTCTCCACTTGCTCAGTTCTGAGAGATAAGTGTGTGTGAAAGCCGTCCTTCACCTAGCTTGTTGGGAACACAAAGTTTCTTTTCAGTTGCAAACTCCATTCCATACATATATATGGGGACGAACTAGCTCCAACTCGGTTTGACAGTGAAAACTGCAGGAACTTCAAACTGGCACTAGGAAACAGACTGAGAAAGCAGAGAAAAAGTGTCTCCTGCAACCCGTTCCCTTGGTGCTAGATGAACGAACGTCTCTCCACTTGCTCAGTTCTGAGAGATAAGTGTGTGTGAAAGCCGTCCTTCACCTAGCTTGTTGGGAACACAAAGTTTCTTTTCAGTTGCAAACTCCATTCCATACATATATATGGGGAGGTACTAGCTCCAACTCGGTTCGACAGTGAAAACTGCAGGTACTTCAAACCGGCACTAGGAAACAGACTGAGAAAGCAGAGAAAAAGTGTCTCCTGCAACCCGTTCCCTTGGTGCTAGATGAACGAACGTCTCTCCACTTGCTCAGTTCTGAGAGATAAGTGTGTGTGAAGCCGTCCTTCACCTAGCTTGTTGGGAACACAAAGTTTCTTTTCAGTTGCAAACTCCATTCCATACATATATATGGGGAGGAAGTAGCTCCAACTCGTTTTGACAGTGAAAACTGCAGGAACTTCAAACTGGCACTATTAAACAGACTGAGAAAGCAGAGAAAAAGTGTCTCCTGCAACCCGTTCCCTTGGTGCTAGATGAACGAACGTCTCTCCACTTGCTCAGTTCTGAGAGATAAGTGTGTGTGAAAGCCGTCCTTCACCTAGCTTGTTGGGAACACAAAGTTTCTTTTCAGTTGCAAACTCCATTCCATACATATATATGGGGAGGAACTAGCTCCAACTCGGTTTGACAGTTAAAACTGCAGGAACTTCAAACCGGCACTAGGAAACAGACTGAGAAAGCAGAGAAAAGTGTCTCCTGCAACCCGTTCCCTTGGTGCTAGATGAACGAACGTCTCTCCACTTGCTCAGTTCTGAGAGATAAGTGTGTGTGAAAGCCGTCCTTCACCTAGCTTGTTGGGAACACAAAGTTTCTTTTCAGTTGCAAACTCCATTCCATACATATATATGGGGACGAACTAGCTAAAACTCGGTTTGACAGTGAAAACTGCAGGAACTTCAAACCGGCACTAGGAAACAGACTGAGAAAGCAGAGAAAAAGTGTCTCCTGCAACCCGTTCCCTTGGTGCTAGATGAACGAACGTCTCTCCACTTGCTCAGTTCTGAGAGATAAGTGTGTGTGAAAGCCGTCCTTAATCTATCTTGTTGGGAACACAAAGTTTCTTTTCAGTTGCAAACTCCATTCCATACATATATATGGGGAGGTACTAGCTCCAACTCGGTTCGACAGTGAAAACTGCAGGAACTTCAAACCGGCACTAGGAAACAGACTGAGAAAGCAGAGAAAAAGTGTCTCCTGCAAACCGTTCCCTTGGTGCTAGATGAACGAACGTCTCTCCACTTGCTCAGTTCTGAGAGATAAGTGTGTGTGAAAGCCGTCCTTCACCTAGCTTGTTGGGAACACAAAGTTTCTTTTCAGTTGCAAACTCCATTCCATACATATATATGGGGAGGAACTAGCTCCAACTCGTTTTGACAGTGAAAACTGCAGGAACTTCAAACCGGCACTAGGAAACAGACTGAGAAATCAGAGAAAAAGTGTCTCCTGCAACCCGTTCCCTTGGTGCTAGATGAACGAACGTCTCTCCACTTGCTCAGTTCTGAGAGATAAGTGTGTGTGAAATCCGTCCTTCACCTAGCTTGTTGGGAACACAAAGTTTCTTTTCAGTTGCAAACTCCATTCCATACATATATATGGGGAGGTACTAGCTCCAACTCTTTTTGACAGTGAAAACTGCAGGAACTTCCAACCGGCACTAGGAAACAGACTGAGAAAGCAGAGAAAATGTGTCTCCTGCAACCCGTTCCCTTGGTGCTAGATGAACGAACGTCTCTCCACTTGCTCAGTTCTGAGAGATAAGTGTGTGTGAAAGCCGTCCTTCACCTAGCTTGTTGGGAACACAAAGTTTCTTTTCAGTTGCAAACTCCATTCCATACATATATATGGGGAGGTACTAGCTCCAACTCGGTTCGACAGTGAAAACTGCAGGTACTTCAAACCGGCACTAGGAAACAGACTGAGAAAGCAGAGAAAAAGTGTCTCCTGCAACCCGTTCCCTTGGTGCTAGATGAACGAACGTCTCTCCACTTGCTCAGTTCTGAGAGATAAGTGTGTGTGAAAGCCGTCCTTCACCTAGCTTGTTGGGAACACAAAGTTTCTTTTCAGTTGCAAACTCCATTCCATACATATATATGGGGAGGTACTAGCTCAAACTCGGTTCGACAGTGAAAACTGCAGGTAATTCAAACCGGCACTAGGAAACAGACTGAGAAAGCAGAGAAAAAGTGTCTCCTGCAACCCGTTCCCTTGGTGCTAGATGAACGAACGTCTCTCCACTTGCTCAGTTCTGAGAGATAAGTGTGTGTGAAAGCCGTCCTTCACCTATCTTGTTGGGAACACAAAGTTTCTTTTCAGTTGCAAACTCCATTCCATACATATATATGGGGAGGAACTAGCTCCACCTCGTTTTGACAGTGAAAACTGCAGGAACATCAAACCGGCACTAGGAAACAGACTGAGAAAGCAGAGAAAAAGTGTCTCCTGCAACCCGTTCCCTTGGTGCTAGATGAACGAACGTCTCTCCACTTGCTCAGTTCTGAGAGATAAGTGTGTGTGAAAGCCGTCCTTCACCTAGCTTGTTGGGAACACAAAGTTTATTTTCAGTTTCAAACTCCATTCCATACATATATATGGGGACGAACTAGCTCCAACTCGGTTTGACAGTGAAAACTGCAGGAACTTCAAACCGGCACTAGGAAACAGACTGAGAAAGCAGAGAAAAAGTGTCTCCTGCAACCCGTTCCCTTGGTGCTAGATGAACGAACGTCTCTCCACTTGCTCAGTTCTGAGAGATAAGTGTGTGTGAAAGCCGTCCTTCATCTAGCTTGTTGGGAACACAAAGTTTCTTTTCAGTTGCAAACTCCATTCCATACATATATATGGGGAGGTACTAGCTCCAACTCGGTTCGACAGTGAAAACTGCAGGAACTTCAAACCGGCACTAGGAAACAGACTGAGAAAGCAGAGAAAAAGTGTCTCCTGCAACCCGTTCATTTGGTGCTAGATGAACGAACGTCTCTCCACTTGCTCAGTTCTGAGAGATAAGTGTGTGTGAAAGCCGTCCTTCACCTAGCTTGTTGGGAACACAAAGTTTCTTTTCAGTTGCAAACTCCATTCCATACATATATATGGGGAGGAAGTAGCTCCAACTCGTTTTGACAGTGAAAACTGCAGGTACTTCAAACCGGCACTAGGAAACAGACTGAGAAAGCAGAGAAAAAGTGTCTCCTGCAACCCGTTCCCTTGCTGCTAGATGAACGAACGTCTCTCCACTTGCTCAGTTCTGAGAGATAAGTGTGTGTGAAAGCCGTCCTTCACCTAGCTTGTTGGGAACACAAAGTTTCTTTTCAGTTGCAAACTCCATTCCATACATATATATGGGGAGGTACTAGCTCCAACTCGGTTTGACAGTGAAAACTGCAGGAACTTCCAACCGGCACTAGGAAACAGACTGAGAAAGCAGAGAAAAAGTGTCTCCTGCAACCCGTTCCCTTGGTGCTAGATGAACGAACGTCTCTCCACTTGCTCAGTTCTGAGAGATAAGTGTGTGTGAAAGCCGTCCTTCACCTAGCTTGTTGGGAACACAAAGTTTCTTTTCAGTTGCAAACTCCATTCCATACATATATATGGGGAGGTACTAGCTCCAACTCGGTTCGACAGTGAAAACTGCAGGTACTTCAAACCGGCACTACGAAAGAGACTGAGAAAGCAGATAAAAAGTGTCTCCTGCAACCCGTTCCCTTGGTGCTAGATGAACGAACGTCTCTCCACTTGCTCAGTTCTGAGAGATAAGTGTGTGTGAAAGCCGTCCTTCACCTAGCTTGTTGGGAACACAAAGTTTCTTTTCAGTTGCAAACTCCATTCCATACATATATATGGGGAGGTACTAGCTCCAACTCGGTTCGACAGTGAAAACTGCAGGTACTTCAAACCGGCACTAGGAAACAGACTGAGAAAGCAGAGAAAAAGTGTCTCCTGCAACCCGTTCCCTTGGTGCTAGATGAACGAACGTCTCTCCACTTGCTCAGTTCTGAGAGAAAAGTGTGTGTGAAAGCCGTCCTTCACCTAGCTTGTTGGGAACACAAAGTTTCTTTTCAGTTGCAAACTCCATTCCATACATATATATGGGGAGGTACTTGCTCCAACTCGGTTTGACAGTGAAAACTGCAGGAACTTCCAACCGGCACTAGGAAACAGACTGAGGAAGCAGAGAAAAAGTGTCTCCTGCAACCCGTTCCCTTGGTGCTAGATGAACGAACGTCTCTCCACTTGCTCAGTTCTGAGAGATAAGTGTGTGTGAAAGCCGTCCTTCACCTAGCTTGTTGGGAACACAAAGTTTCTTTTCAGTTGCAAACTCCATTCCATACATATATATATGGAGGTACTAGCTCCAAATCGGTTCGACAGTGAAAACTGCAGGTACTTCAAACCGGCACTAGGAAACAGACTTAGAAAGCAGAGAAAAAGTGTCTCCTGCACCCCGTTCCCTTGGTGCTAGATGAACGAACTTCTCTCCACTTGCTCAGTTCTGAGAGATAAGTGTGTGTGAAAGCCGTCCTTCACCTAGCTTGTTGGGAACACAAAGTTTCTTTTCAGTTGCAAACTCCATTCCATACATATAAATGGGGACGAACTAGCTCCAACTCGGTTTGACAGTGAAAACTGCAGGAACTTCAAACCGGCACTAGGAAACAGACTGAGAAAGCAGAGAAAAAGTGTCTCCTGCAACCCGTTCCCTTGGTGCTAGATGAACGAACGTCTCTCCACTTGCTCAGTTCTGAGAGATAAGTGTGTGTGAAAGCCGTCCTTCACCTAGCTTGTTGGGAACACAAAGTTTCTTTTCAGTTGCAAACTCCATTCCATACATATATATGGGGAGGTACTAGCTCCAACTCGGTTCGACAGTGAAAACTGCAGGTACTTCAAACCGGCACTAGGAAACAGACTGAGGAAGCAGAGAAAAAGTGTCTCCTGCAACCCGTTCCCTTGGTGCTAGATGAACGAACGTCTCTCCACTTGCTCAGTTCTGAGAGATAAGTGTGTGTGAAAGCCGTCCTTCACCTAGCTTGTTGGGAACACAAAGTTTCTTTTCAGTTGCAAACTCCATTCCATACATATATATGGGGAGGAACTAGCTCCAACTCGTTTTGACAGTGAAAACTGCAGGAACTTCAAACCGGCACTAGGAAACAGACTGAGAAAGCAGAGAAAAAGTGTCTCCTGCAACCCGTTCCCTTGGTGCTAGATGAACGAACGTCTCTCCACTTGCTCAGTTCTGAGAGATAAGTGTGTGTGAAAGCCGTCCTTCACCTAGCTTGTTGGGAACACAAAGTTTCTTTTCAGTTGCAAACTCCATTCCATACATATATATGGGGAGGTACTAGCTCCAACTCGGTTTGACAGTGAAAACTGCAGGAACTTCCAACCGGCACTAGGAAACAGACTGAGAAAGCAGAGAAAAAGTGTCTCCTGCAACCCGTTCCCTTGGTGCTAGATGAACGAACGTCTCTCCACTTGCTCAGTTCTGAGAGATAAGTGTGTGTGAAAGCCGTCCTTCACCTAGCTTGTTGGGAACACAAAGTTTCTTTTCAGTTGCAAACTCCATTCCATACATATATATGGGGACGAACTAGCTCCAACTCGGTTTGACAGTGAAAACTTCAGGAACTTCAAACCGGCACTAGGAAACAGACTGAGAAAGCAGAGAAAAAGTGTCTCCTGCAACCCGTTCCCTTGGTGCTAGATGAACGAACGTCTCTCCACTTGCTCAGTTCTGAGAGATAATTGTGTGTGAAAGCCGTCCTTCACCTAGCTTGTTGGGAACACAAAGTTTCTTTTCAGTTGCAAACTCCATTCCATACATATATATGGGGAGGTACTAGCTCCAACTCGGTTCGACAGTGAAAACTGCAGGTACTTCAAACCGGCACTAGGAAACAGACTGAGAAAGCAGAGAAAAAGTGTCTCCTGCAACCCGTTCCCTTGGTGCTAGATGAACGAACGTCTCTCCACTTGCTCAGTTCTGAGAGATAAGTGTGTGTGAAAGCCGTCCTTCACCTAGCTTGTTGGGAACACAAAGTTTCTTTTCAGTTGCAAACTCCATTCCATACATATATATGGGGACGAACTAGCTCCAACTCGGTTTGACAGTGAAAACTGCAGGAACTTCAAACCGGCACTAGGAAACAGACTGAGAAAGCAGAGAAAAAGTGTCTCCTGCAACCCGTTCCCTTGGTGCTAGATGAACGAACGTCTCTCCACTTGCTCAGTTCTGAGAGATAAGTGTGTGTGAAAGCCGTTCTTCACCTAGCTTGTTGGGAACACAAAGTTTCTTTTCAGTTGCAAACTCCATTCCATACATATATATGGGGAGGTACTAGCTCCAACTCGGTTTTAAAGTGAAAACTGCAGGAACTTCAAACCGGCACTAGGAAACAGACTGAGAAAGCAGAGAAAAAGTGTCTCCTGCAACCCGTTCCCTTGGTGCTAGATGAACGAACGTCTCTCCACTTGCTCAGTTCTGCGAGATAAGTGTGTGTGAAAGCCGTCCTTCACCTAGCTTGTTGGGAACACAAAGTTTCTTTTCAGTTGCAAACTCCATTCCATACATATATATGGGGAGGAACTAGCTCCAAATCGTTTTGACAGTGAAAACTGCAGGAACTTCATACCGGCACTAGGAAACAGACTGAGAACGCAGAGAAAAAGTGTCTCCTGCAACCCGTTCCCTTGGTGCTAGATGAACGAACGTCTCTCCACTTGCTCAGTTCTGAGAGATAAGTGTGTCTGAAAGCCGTCCTTCACCTAGCTTATTGGGAACACAAAGTTTCTTTTCAGTTGCAAACTCCATTCCATACATATATATGGGGAGGTACTAGCTCCAACTCGGTTCGACAGTGAAAACTGCAGGTACTTCAAACCGGCAGTAGGAAACAGACTGAGAAAGCAGAGAAAAAGTGACTCCTGCAACCCGTTCCCTTGGTGCTAGATGAACGAACGTCTCTCCACTTGCTCAGTTCTGAGAGATAAGTGTGTGTGAAAGCCGTCCTTCACCTAGCTTGTTGGGAACACAAAGTTTCTTTTCAGTTGCAAACTCCATTCCATACATATATATGGGGACGAACTAGCTCCAACTCGGTTTGACAGTGAAAACTGCAGGAACTTCACACCGGCACTAGGAAACAGACTGAGAAAGCAGAGAAAAAGTGTCTCCTGCACCCCGTTCCCTTGGTGCTAGATGAACGAACGTCTCTCCACTTGCTCAGTTCTGAGAGATAAGTGTGTGTGAAAGCCGTCCTTCACCTAGCTTGTTGGGAACACAAAGTTTCTTTTCAGTTGCAAACTCCATTCCATACATATATATGGGGAGGAACTAGCTCCAACTCGGTTTGACAGTGAAAACTGCAGGAACTTCCACCCGGCACTAGGAAACAGACTGAGAAAGCAGAGAAAAGTATCTCCTGCAACCCGTTCCCTTGGTGCTAGATGAACGAACGTCTCTCCACTTGCTCAGTTCTGAGAGATAAGTGTGTGTGAAAGCCGTCCTTCACCTAGATTGTTGGGAACACAAAGTTTCTTTTCAGTTGCAAACTCCATTCCATACATATATATGGGGAGGAACTAGCTCCACCTCGTTTTGACAGTGAAAACTGCAGGAACTTCAAACCGGCACTAGGAAACAGACTGAGAAAGCAGAGAAAAAGTGTCTCCTGCAACCCGTTCCCTTGGTGCTAGATGAACGAACGTCTCTCCACTTGCTCAGTTCTGAGAGATAAGTGTGTGTGAAAGCCGTCCTTCACCTAGCTTGTTGGGAACACAAAGTTTCTTTTCAGTTGCAAACTCCATTCCATACATATATATGGGGAGGTACTAGCTCCAACTCGGTTTGACAGTGAAAACTGCAGGAACTTCCAACCGGCACTAGGAAACAGACTGAGGAAGCAGAGAAAAAGTGTCTCCTGCAACCCGTTCCCTTGGTGCTAGATGAACGAACTTCTCTCCACTTGCTCAGTTCTGAGAGATAAGTGTGTGTGAAAGCCGTCCTTCACCTAGCTTGTTGGGAACACAAAGTTTCTTTTCAGTTGCAAACTCCATTCCATACATATATATATGGAGGTACTAGCTCCAACTCGGTTCGACAGTGAAAACTGCAGGTACTTCAAACCGGCACTAGGAAACAGACTTAGAAAGCAGAGAAAAAGTGTCTCCTGCAACCCGTTCCCTTGGTGCTAGATGAACGAACGTCTCTCCACTTGCTCAGTTCTGAGAGATAAGTGTGTGTGAAAGCCGTCCTTCACCTAGCTTGTTGGGAACACAAAGTTTCTTTTCAGTTGCAAACTCCATTCCATACATATATATGGGGACGAACAAGCTCCAACTCGGTTTGACAGTGAAAACTGCAGGAACTTCAAACCGGCACTAGGAAACAGACTGAGAAAGCAGAGAAAAAGTGTCTCCTGCAAACCGTTCCCTTGGTGCTAGATGAACGAACGTCTCTCCACTTGCTCAGTTCTGAGAGATAAGTGTGTGTGAAAGCCGTCCTTCACCTAGCTTGTTGGGAACACAAAGTTTCTTTCAGTTGCAAACTCCATTCCATACATATATATGGGGAGGTACTAGCTCCAACTCGGTTCGACAGTGAAAACTGCAGGTACTTCAAACCGGCACTAGGAAACAGACTGAGAAACCAGAGAAAAAGTGTCTCCTGCAACCCGTTCCCTTGGTGCTAGATGAACGAACGTCTCTCCACTTGCTCAGTTCTGAGAGATAAGTGTGTGTGAAAGCCGTCCTTCACCTAGCTTGTTGGGAACACAAAGTTTCTTTTCTGTTGCAAACTCCATTCCATACATATATATGGGGAGGAACTAGCTCAAACTCGGTTTGACAGTGAAAACTGCAGGAACTTCAAACCGGCACTAGGAAACAGACTGAGAAAGCAGAGAAAAAGTGTCTCCTGCAACCCGTTCCCTTGGTGCTAGATGAACGAACGTCTCTCCACTTGCTCAGTTCTGAGAGATATGTGTGTGTGAAAGCCGTCCTTCACCTAGCTTGTTGGGAACACAAAGTTTCTTTTCAGTTGCAAACTCCATTCCATACATATATATGGGGAGGTACTAGCTCCAACTCGGTTTGACAGTGAAAACTGCAGGAACTTCAAACCGGCACTAGGAAACAGACTGAGAAAGCAGAGAAAAAGTGTCTCCTGCAACCCGTTCCCTTGGTGCTAGATGAACGAACGTCTCTCCACTTGCTCAGTTCTGAGAGATAAGTGTGTGTGAAAGCCGTCCTTCACCTAGCTTGTTGGGAACACAAAGTTTCTTTTCAGTTGCAAACTCCATTCCATAAATATATATGGGGACGAACTAGCTCCAACTCGGTTTGACAGTGAAAACTGCAGGAACTTCAAACCGGCAGTAGGAAACAGACTGAGAAAGCAGAGAAAAAGTGTCTCCTGCAACCCGTTCCCTTGGTGCTAGATGAACGAACGTCTCTCCACTTGCTCAGTTCTGAGAGATATGTGTGTGTGAAAGCCGTCCTTCACCTAGCTTGTTGGGAACACAAAGTTTCTTTTCAGTTGCAAACTCCATTCCATACATATATAAGGGGAGGTACTAGCTCCAACTCGGTTTGACAGTGAAAACTGCAGGAACTTCCAACCGGCACTAGGAAACAGACTGAGGAAGCAGAGAAAAAGTATCCCTGCAACCCGTTCCCTTGGTGCTAGATGAACGAACGTCTCTCCACTTGCTCAGTTCTGAGAGATAAGTGTGTGTGAAAGCCGTCCTTCACCTAGCTTGTTGGGAACACAAAGTTTCTTTTCAGTTGCAAACTCCATTCCATACATATATATGGGGAGGTACTAGCTCCAACTCGGTTTGACAGTGAAAACTGCAGGAACTTCCAACCGGCACTAGGAAACAGACTGAGAAAGCAGAGAAAATGTGTCTCCTGCAACCCGTTCCCTTGGTGCTAGATGAACGAACGTCTCTCCACTTGCTCAGTTCTGAGAGATAAGTGTGTGTGAAAGCCGTCCTTCACCTAGCTTGTTGGGAACACAAAGTTTCTTTTCAGTTGCAAACTCCATTCCATACATATATATGGGGACGAACTAGCTCCAACTCGGTTTGACAGTGAAAACTGCAGGAACTTCAAACCGGCACTAGGAAACAGACTGAGAAAGCAGAGAAAAAGTGTCTCCTGCAACCCGTTCCCTTGGTGCTAGATGAACGAACGTCTCTCCACTTGCTCAGTTCTGAGAGATAAGTGTGTGTGAAAGCCGTCCTTCACCTAGCTTGTTGGGAACACAAAGTTTCTTTTCAGTTGCAAACTCCATTCCATACATATATATGGGGAGGTACTAGCTCCAACTCGGTTCGACAGTGAAAACTGCAGGTACTTCAAACCGGCACTAGGAAACAGACTGAGAAAGCAGAGAAAAAGTGTCTCCTGCAAACCGTTCCCTTGGTGCTAGATGAACGAACGTCTCTCCACTTGCTCAGTTCTGAGAGATAAGTGTGTGTGAAAGCCGTCCTTCACCTAGCTTGTTGGGAACACAAAGTTTCTTTTCAGTTGCAAACTCCATTCCATACATATATATGGGGAGGAACTAGCTCCAACTCGTTTTGACAGTGAAAACTGCAGGAACTTCAAACCGGCACTAGGAAACAGACTGAGAAAGCAGAGAAAAAGTGTCTCCTGCAACCCGTTCCCTTGGTGCTAGATGAACGAACGTCTCTCCACTTGCTCAGTTCTGAGAGATAAGTGTGTGTGAAAGCCGTCCTTCACCTAGCTTGTTGGGAACACAAAGTTTCTTTTCAGTTGCAAACTCCATTCCATACATATATATGGGGAGGTACTAGCTCCAACTCGGTTCGACAGTGAAAACTGCAGGTACTTCAAACCGGCAGTAGGAAACAGACTGAGAAAGCAGAGAAAAAGTGTCTCCTGCAACCCGTTCCCTTGGTGCTAGATGAACGAACGTCTCTCCACTTGCTCAGTTCTGAGAGATAAGTGTGTGTGAAAGCCGTCCTTCACCTAGCTTGTTGGGAACACAAAGTTTCTTTTCAGTTGCAAACTCCATTCCATACATATATATGGGGAGGAACTAGCTCCAACTCGTTTTGACAGTGAAAACTGCAGGAACTTCAAACCGGCACTAGGAAACAGACTGAGAAAGCAGAGAAAAAGTGTCTCCTGCAACCCGTTCCCTTGGTGCTAGATGAACGAACGTCTCTACACTTGCTCAGTTCTGAGAGATAAGTGTGTGTGAAAGCCGTCCTTCACCTAGCTTGTTGGGAACACAAAGTTTCTTTTCAGTTGCAAACTCCATTCCATACATATATATGGGGACGAACTAGCTCCAACTCGGTTTGACAGTGAAAACTGCAGGAACTTCAAACCGGCACTAGGAAACAGACTGAGAAAGCAGAGAAAAGTGTCTTCTGCAACCCGTTCCCTTGGTGCTAGATGAACGAACGTCTCTCCACTTGCTCAGTTCTGAGAGATAAGTGTGTGTGAAAGCCGTCCTTCACCTAGCTTGTTGGGAACACAAAGTTTCTTTTCAGTTGCAAACTCCATTCCATACATATATATGGGGAGGAACTAGCTCCACCTCGTTTTGACAGTGAAAACTGCAGGAACTTTAAACCGGCACTAGGAAACAGACTGAGAAAGCAGAGAAAAAGTGTCTCCTGCAACCCGTTCCCTTGGTGCTAGATGAACGAACGTCTCTCCACTTGCTCAGTTCTGAGAGATAAGTGTGTGTGATAGCCGTCCTTCACCTAGCTTGTTGGGAACACAAAGTTTCTTTACAGTTGCAAACTCCATTCCATACATATATATGGGGAGGTACTAGCTCCAACTCGGTTTGACAGTGAAAACTGCAGGAACTTCCATCCGGGACTAGGAAACAGACTGAGGAAGCAGAGAAAAAGTGTCTCCTGCAACCCGTTCCCTTGGTGCTAGATGAACGAACGTCTCTCCACTTGCTCAGTTCTGAGAGATAAGTGTGTGTGAAAGCCGTCCTTCACCTAGCTTGTTGGGAACACAAAGTTTCTTTTCAGTTGCAAACTCCATTCCATACATATATATATGGAGGTACTAGCTCCAACTCGGTTCGACAGTGAAAACTGCAGGAACTTCAAACCGGCACTAGGAAACAGACTTAGAAAGCAGAGAAAAAGTGTCTCCTGCAACCCGTTCCCTTGGTGCTAGATGAACGAACGTCTCTCCACTTGCTCAGTTCTGAGAGATAAGTGTGTGTGAAAGCCGTCCTTCACCTAGCTTGTTGGGAACACAAAGTTTCTTTTCAGTTGCAAACTCCATTCCATACATATATATGGGGACGAACAAGCTCCAACTCGGTTTGACAGTGAAAACTGCAGGAACTTCAAACCGGCACTAGGAAACAGACTGAGAAAGCAGAGAAAAAGTGTCTCCTGCAAACCGTTCCCTTGGTGCTAGATGAACGAACGTCTCTCCACTTGCTCAGTTCTGAGAGATAAGTGTGTGTGAAAGCCGTCCTTCACCTAGCTTGTTGGGAACACAAAGTTTCTTTCAGTTGCAAACTCCATTCCATACATATATATGGGGAGGTACTAGCTCCAACTCGGTTCGACAGTGAAAACTGCAGGTACTTCAAACCGGCACTAGGAAACAGACTGAGAAACCAGAGAAAAAGTGTCTCCTGCAACCCGTTCCCTTGGTGCTAGATGAACGAACGTCTCTCCACTTGCTCAGTTCTGAGAGATAAGTGTGTGTGAAAGCCGTCCTTCACCTAGCTTGTTGGGAACACAAAGTTTCTTTTCTGTTGCAAACTCCATTCCATACACATATATGGGGAGGAACTAGCTCCAACTCGTTTTGACAGTGAAAACTGCAGGAACTTCAAACCGGCACTAGGAAACAGACTGAGAAAGCAGAGAAAAAGTGTCTCCTGCAACCCGTTCCCTTGGTGCTAGATGAACGAACGTCTCTCCACTTGCTCAGTTCTGAGAGATAAGTGTGTGTGAAAGCCGTCCTTCACCTAGCTTGTTGGGAACACAAAGTTTCTTTTCAGTTGCAAACTCCATTCCATACATATATATGGGGAGGTACTAGCTCCAACTCGGTTTGACAGTGAAAACTGCAGGAACTTCAAACCGGCACTAGGAAACAGACTGAGAAAGCAGAGAAAAAGTGTCTCCTGCAACCCGTTCCCTTGGTGCTAGATGAACGAACGTCTCTCCACTTGCTCAGTTCTGAGAGATAAGTGTGTGTGAAAGCCGTCCTTCACCTAGCTTGTTGGGAACACAAAGTTTCTTTTCAGTTGCAAACTCCATTCCATAAATATATATGGGGACGAACTAGCTCCAACTCGGTTTGACAGTGAAAACTGCAGGAACTTCAAACCGGCAGTAGGAAACAGACTGAGAAAGCAGAGAAAAAGTGTCTCCTGCAACCCGTTCCCTTGGTGCTAGATGAACGAACGTCTCTCCACTTGCTCAGTTCTGAGAGATATGTGTGTGTGAAAGCCGTCCTTCACCTAGCTTGTTGGGAACACAAAGTTTCTTTTCAGTTGCAAACTCCATTCCATACATATATATGGGGAGGTACTAGCTCCAACTCGGTTTGACAGTGAAAACTGCAGGAACTTCCAACCGGCACTAGGAAACAGACTGAGGAAGCAGAGAAAAAGTATCCCTGCAACCCGTTCCCTTGGTGCTAGATGAACGAACGTCTCTCCACTTGCTCAGTTCTGAGAGATAAGTGTGTGTGAAAGCCGTCCTTCACCTAGCTTGTTGGGAACACAAAGTTTCTTTTCAGTTGCAAACTCCATTCCATACATATATATGGGGAGGTACTAGCTCCAACTCGGTTTGACAGTGAAAACTGCAGGAACTTCCAACCGGCACTAGGAAACAGACTGAGAAAGCAGAGAAAATGTGTCTCCTGCAACCCGTTCCCTTGGTGCTAGATGAACGAACGTCTCTCCACTTGCTCAGTTCTGAGAGATAAGTGTGTGTGAAAGCCGTCCTTCACCTAGCTTGTTGGGAACACAAAGTTTCTTTTCAGTTGCAAACTCCATTCCATACATATATATGGGGACGAACTAGCTCCAACTCGGTTTGACAGTGAAAACTGCAGGAACTTCAAACCGGCACTAGGAAACAGACTGAGAAAGCAGAGAAAAAGTGTCTCCTGCAACCCGTTCCCTTGGTGCTAGATGAACGAACGTCTCTCCACTTGCTCAGTTCTGAGAGATAAGTGTGTGTGAAAGCCGTCCTTCACCTAGCTTGTTGGGAACACAAAGTTTCTTTTCAGTTGCAAACTCCATTCCATACATATATATGGGGAGGTACTAGCTCCAACTCGGTTCGACAGTGAAAACTGCAGGTACTTCAAACCGGCACTAGGAAACAGACTGAGAAAGCAGAGAAAAAGTGTCTCCTGCAACCCGTTCCCTTGGTGCTAGATGAACGAACGTCTCTCCACTTGCTCAGTTCTGAGAGATAAGTGTGTGTGAAAGCCGTCCTTCACCTAGCTTGTTGGGAACACAAAGTTTCTTTTCAGTTGCAAACTCCATTCCATACATATATATGGGGAGGAACTAGCTCCAACTCGTTTTGACAGTGAAAACTGCAGGAACTTCAAACCGGCACTAGGAAACAGACTGAGAAAGCAGAGAAAAAGTGTCTCCTGCAACCCGTTCCCTTGGTGCTAGATGAACGAACGTCTCTCCACTTGCTCAGTTCTGAGAGATAAGTGTGTGTGAAAGCCGTCCTTCACCTAGCTTGTTGGGAACACAAAGTTTCTTTTCAGTTGCAAACTCCATTCCATACATATATATGGGGAGGTACTAGCTCCAACTCGGTTCGACAGTGAAAACTGCAGGTACTTCAAACCGGCAGTAGGAAACAGACTGAGAAAGCAGAGAAAAAGTGTCTCCTGCAACCCGTTCCCTTGGTGCTAGATGAACGAACGTCTCTCCACTTGCTCAGTTCTGAGAGATAAGTGTGTGTGAAAGCCGTCCTTCACCTAGCTTGTTGGGAACACAAAGTTTCTTTTCAGTTGCAAACTCCATTCCATACATATATATGGGGAGGTACTAGCTCCAACTCGGTTCGACAGTGAAAACTGCAGGTACTTCAAACCGGCACTAGGAAACAGACTGAGAAAGCAGAGAAAAAGTGTCTCCTGCAACCCGTTCCCTTGGTGCTAGATGAACGAACGTCTCTCCACTTGCTCAGTTCTGAGAGATAAGTGTGTGTGAAAGCCGTCCTTCACCTAGCTTGTTGGGAACACAAAGTTTCTTTTCAGTTGCAAACTCCATTCCATACATATATATGGGGAGGAACTAGCTCCAACTCGTTTTGACAGTGAAAACTGCAGGAACTTCAAACCGGCACTAGGAAACAGACTGAGAAAGCAGAGAAAAAGTGTCTCCTGCAACCCGTTCCCTTGGTGCTAGATGAACGAACGTCTCTCCACTTGCTCAGTTCTGAGAGATAAGTGTGTGTGAAAGCCGTCCTTCACCTAGCTTGTTGGGAACACAAAGTTTCTTTTCAGTTGCAAACTCCATTCCATACATATATATGGGGAGGTACTAGCTCCAACTCGGTTCGACAGTGAAAACTGCAGGTACTTCAAACCGGCAGTAGGAAACAGACTGAGAAAGCAGAGAAAAAGTGTCTCCTGCAACCCGTTCCCTTGGTGCTAGATGAACGAACGTCTCTCCACTTGCTCAGTTCTGAGAGATAAGTGTGTGTGAAAGCCGTCCTTCACCTAGCTTGTTGGGAACACAAAGTTTCTTTTCAGTTGCAAACTCCATTCCATACATATATATGGGGAGGAACTAGCTCCAACTCGTTTTGACAGTGAAAACTGCAGGAACTTCAAACCGGCACTAGGAAACAGACTGAGAAAGCAGAGAAAAAGTGTCTCCTGCAACCCGTTCCCTTGGTGCTAGATGAACGAACGTCTCTACACTTGCTCAGTTCTGAGAGATAAGTGTGTGTGAAAGCCGTCCTTCACCTAGCTTGTTGGGAACACAAAGTTTCTTTTCAGTTGCAAACTCCATTCCATACATATATATGGGGACGAACTAGCTCCAACTCGGTTTGACAGTGAAAACTGCAGGAACTTCAAACCGGCACTAGGAAACAGACTGAGAAAGCAGAGAAAAGTGTCTCCTGCAACCCGTTCCCTTGGTGCTAGATGAACGAACGTCTCTCCACTTGCTCAGTTCTGAGAGATAAGTGTGTGTGAAAGCCGTCCTTCACCTAGCTTGTTGGGAACACAAAGTTTCTTTTCAGTTGCAAACTCCATTCCATACATATATATGGGGAGGAACTAGCTCCACCTCGTTTTGACAGTGAAAACTGCAGGAACTTTAAACCGGCACTAGGAAACAGACTGAGAAAGCAGAGAAAAAGTGTCTCCTGCAACCCGTTCCCTTGGTGCTAGATGAACGAACGTCTCTCCACTTGCTCAGTTCTGAGAGATAAGTGTGTGTGATAGCCGTCCTTCACCTAGCTTGTTGGGAACACAAAGTTTCTTTACAGTTGCAAACTCCATTCCATACATATATATGGGGAGGTACTAGCTCCAACTTGGTTTGACAGTGAAAACTGCAGGAACTTCCATCCGGCACTAGGAAACAGACTGAGGAAGCAGAGAAAAAGTGTCTCCTGCAACCCGTTCCCTTGGTGCTAGATGAACGAACGTCTCTCCACTTGCTCAGTTCTGAGAGATAAGTGTGTGTGAAAGCCGTCCTTCACCTAGCTTGTTGGGAACACAAAGTTTCTTTTCAGTTGCAAACTCCATTCCATACATATATATATGGAGGTACTAGCTCCAACTCGGTTCGACAGTGAAAACTGCAGGTACTTCAAACCGGCACTAGGAAACAGACTTAGAAAGCAGAGAAAAAGTGTCTCCTGCAACCCGTTCCCTTGGTGCTAGATGAACGAACGTCTCTCCACTTGCTCAGTTCTGAGAGATAAGTGTGTGTGAAAGCCGTCCTTCACCTAGCTTGTTGGGAACACAAAGTTTCTTTTCAGTTGCAAACTCCATTCCATACATATATATGGGGACGAACAAGCTCCAACTCGGTTTGACAGTGAAAACTGCAGGAACTTCAAACCGGCACTAGGAAACAGACTGAGAAAGCAGAGAAAAAGTGTCTCCTGCAAACCGTTCCCTTGGTGCTAGATGAACGAACGTCTCTCCACTTGCTCAGTTCTGAGAGATAAGTGTGTGTGAAAGCCGTCCTTCACCTAGCTTGTTGGGAACACAAAGTTTCTTTCAGTTGCAAACTCCATTCCATACATATATATGGGGAGGTACTAGCTCCAACTCGGTTCGACAGTGAAAACTGCAGGTACTTCAAACCGGCACTAGGAAACAGACTGAGAAACCAGAGAAAAAGTGTCTCCTGCAACCCGTTCCCTTGGTGCTAGATGAACGAACGTCTCTCCACTTGCTCAGTTCTGAGAGATAAGTGTGTGTGAAAGCCGTCCTTCACCTAGCTTGTTGGGAACACAAAGTTTCTTTTCTGTTGCAAACTCCATTCCATACATATATATGGGGAGGAACTAGCTCCAACTCGTTTTGACAGTGAAAACTGCAGGAACTTCAAACCGGCACTAGGAAACAGACTGAGAAAGCAGAGAAAAAGTGTCTCCTGCAACCCGTTCCCTTGGTGCTAGATGAACGAACGTCTCTCCACTTGCTCAGTTCTGAGAGATATGTGTGTGTGAAAGCCGTCCTTCACCTAGCTTGTTGGGAACACAAAGTTTCTTTTCAGTTGCAAACTCCATTCCATACATATATATGGGGAGGTACTAGCTCCAACTCGGTTTGACAGTGAAAACTGCAGGAACTTCAAACCGGCACTAGGAAACAGACTGAGAAAGCAGAGAAAAAGTGTCTCCTGCAACCCGTTCCCTTGGTGCTAGATGAACGAACGTCTCTCCACTTGCTCAGTTCTGAGAGATAAGTGTGTGTGAAAGCCGTCCTTCACCTAGCTTGTTGGGAACACAAAGTTTCTTTTCAGTTGCAAACTCCATTCCATAAATATATATGGGGACGAACTAGCTCCAACTCGGTTTGACAGTGAAAACTGCAGGAACTTCAAACCGGCAGTAGGAAACAGACTGAGAAAGCAGAGAAAAAGTGTCTCCTGCAACCCGTTCCCTTGGTGCTAGATGAACGAACGTCTCTCCACTTGCTCAGTTCTGAGAGATATGTGTGTGTGAAAGCCGTCCTTCACCTAGCTTGTTGGGAACACAAAGTTTCTTTTCAGTTGCAAACTCCATTCCATACATATATATGGGGAGGTACTAGCTCCAACTCGGTTTGACAGTGAAAACTGCAGGAACTTCCAACCGGCACTAGGAAACAGACTGAGGAAGCAGAGAAAAAGTATCCCTGCAACCCGTTCCCTTGGTGCTAGATGAACGAACGTCTCTCCACTTGCTCAGTTCTGAGAGATAAGTGTGTGTGAAAGCCGTCCTTCACCTAGCTTGTTGGGAACACAAAGTTTCTTTTCAGTTGCAAACTCCATTCCATACATATATATGGGGAGGTAATAGCTCCAACTCGGTTTGACAGTGAAAACTGCAGGAACTTCCAACCGGCACTAGGAAACAGACTGAGAAAGCAGAGAAAATGTGTCTCCTGCAACCCGTTCCCTTGGTGCTAGATGAACGAACGTCTCTCCACTTGCTCAGTTCTGAGAGATAAGTGTGTGTGAAAGCCGTCCTTCACCTAGCTTGTTGGGAACACAAAGTTTCTTTTCAGTTGCAAACTCCATTCCATACATATATATGGGGACGAACTAGCTCCAACTCGGTTTGACAGTGAAAACTGCAGGAACTTCAAACCGGCACTAGGAAACAGACTGAGAAAGCAGAGAAAAAGTGTCTCCTGCAACCCGTTCCCTTGGTGCTAGATGAACGAACGTCTCTCCACTTGCTCAGTTCTGAGAGATAAGTGTGTGTGAAAGCCGTCCTTCACCTAGCTTGTTGGGAACACAAAGTTTCTTTTCAGTTGCAAACTCCATTCCATACATATATATGGGGAGGTACTAGCTCCAACTCGGTTCGACAGTGAAAACTGCAGGTACTTCAAACCGGCACTAGGAAACAGACTGAGAAAGCAGAGAAAAAGTGTGTCCTGCAACCCGTTCCCTTGGTGCTAGATGAAAGAACGTCTCTCCACTTGCTCAGTTCTGAGAGATAAGTGTGTGTGAAAGCCGTCCTTCACCTAGCTTGTTGGGAACACAAAGTTTCTTTTCAGTTGCAAACTCCATTCCATACATATATATGGGGAGGAACTAGCTCCAACTCGTTTTGACAGTGAAAACTGCAGGAACTTCAAACCGGCACTAGGAAACAGACTGAGAAAGCAGAGAAAAAGTGTCTCCTGCAACCCGTTCCCTTGGTGCTAGATGAACGAACGTCTCTCCACTTGCTCAGTTCTGAGAGATAAGTGTGTGTGAAAGCCGTCCTTCAACTAGCTTGTTGGGAACACAAAGTTTCTTTTCAGTTGCAAACTCCATTCCATACATATATATGGGGAGGTACTAGCTCCAACTCGGTTCGACAGTGAAAACTGCAGGTACTTCAAACCGGCAGTAGGAAACAGACTGAGAAAGCAGAGAAAAAGTTTCTCCTGCAACCCGTTCCCTTGGTGCTAGATGAACGAACGTCTCTCCACTTGCTCAGTTCTGAGAGATAAGTGTGTGTGAAAGCCGTCCTTCACCTAGCTTGTTGGGAACACAAAGTTTCTTTTCAGTTGCAAACTCCATTCCATACATATATATGGGGAGGAACTAGCTCCAACTCGTTTTGACAGTGAAAACTGCAGGAACTTCAAACCGGCACTAGGAAACAGACTGAGAATGCAGAGAAAAAGTGTCTCCTGCAACCCGTTCCCTTGGTGCTAGATGAACGAACGTCTCTACACTTGCTCAGTTCTGAGAGATAAGTGTGTGTGAAAGCCGTCCTTCACCTAGCTTGTTGGGAACACAAAGTTTCTTTTCAGTTGCAAACTCCATTCCATACATATATATGGGGACGAACTAGCTCCAACTCGGTTTGACAGTGAAAACTGCAGGAACTTCAAACCGGCACTAGGAAACAGACTGAGAAAGCAGAGAAAAGTGTCTCCTGCAACCCGTTCCCTTGGTGCTAGATGAACGAACGTCTCTCCACTTGCTCAGTTCTGAGAGATAAGTGTGTGTGAAAGCCGTCCTTCACCTAGCTTGTTGGGAACACAAAGTTTCTTTTCAGTTGCAAACTCCATTCCATACATATATATGGGGAGGAACTAGCTCCAACTCGTTTTGACAGTGAAAACTGCAGGAACTTTAAACCGGCACTAGGAAACAGACTGAGAAAGCAGAGAAAAAGTGTCTCCTGCAACCCGTTCCCTTGGTGCTAGATGAACGAACGTCTCTCCACTTGCTCAGTTCTGAGAGATAAGTGTGTGTGAAAGCCGTCCTTCACCTAGCTTGTTGGGAACACAAAGTTTCTTTTCAGTTGCAAACTCCATTCCATACATATATATGGGGAGGTACTAGCTCCAACTCGGTTTGACAGTGAAAACTGCAGGAACTTCCAACCGGCACTAGGAAACAGACTGAGGAAGCAGAGAAAAAGTATCCCTGCAACCCGTTCCCTTGGTGCTAGATGAACGAACGTCTCTCCACTTGCTCAGTTCTGAGAGATAAGTGTGTGTGAAAGCCGTCCTTCACCTAGCTTGTTGGGAACACAAAGTTTCTTTTCAGTTGCAAACTCCATTCCATACATATATATATGGAGGTACTAGCTCCAACTCGGTTCGACAGTGAAAACTGCAGGTACTTCAAACCGGCACTAGGAAACAGACTGAGAAAGCAGAGAAAAAGTGTCTCCTGCACCCCGTTCCCTTGGTGCTAGATGAACGAACGTCTCTCCACTTGCTCAGTTCTGAGAGATAAGTGTGTGTGAAAGCCGTCCTTCACCTAGCTTGTTGGGAACACAAAGTTTCTTTTCAGTTGCAAACTCCATTCCATACATATATATGGGGACGAACTAGCTCCAACTCGGTTTGACAGTGAAAACTGCAGGAACTTCAAACCGGCACTAGGAAACAGACTGAGAAAGCAGAGAAAAAGTGTCTCCTGCAACCCGTTCCCTTGGTGCTAGATGAACGAACGTCTCTCCACTTGCTCAGTTCTGAGAGATAAGTGTGTGTGAAAGCCGTCCTTCACCTAGCTTGTTGGGAACACAAAGTTTCTTTTCAGTTGCAAACTCCATTCCATACATATATATGGGGAGGTACTAGCTCCAACTCTGTTCGACAGTGAAAACTGCAGGTACTTCAAAACGGCACTAGGAAACAGACTGAGAAAGCAGAGAAAAAGTGTCTCCTGCAACCCGTTCCCTTGGTGCTAGATGAACGAACGTCTCTCCACTTGCTCAGTTCTGAGAGATAAGTGTGTGTGAAAGCCGTCCTTCACCTAGCTTGTTGGGAACACAAAGTTTCTTTTCTGTTGAAAACTCCATTCCATACATATATATGGGGAGGAACTAGCTCCAACTCGTTTTGACAGTGAAAACTGCAGGAACTTCAAACCGGCACTTGGAAACAGACTGAGAAAGCAGAGAAAAAGTGTCTCCTGCAACCCGTTCCCTTGGTGCTAGATGAACGAACGTCTCTCCACTTGCTCAGTTCTGAGAGATAAGTGTGTGTGAAAGCCGTCCTTCACCTAGCTTGTTGGGAACACAAAGTTTCTTTTCAGTTGCAAACTCCATTCCATACATATATATGGGGACGAACTAGCTCCAACTCGTTTTGACAGTGAAAACTGCATGAACTTCAAACCGGCACTAGGAAACAGACTGAGAAAGCAGAGAAAAAATGTCTCCTGCAACCCGTTCCCTTGGTGCTAGATGAACGAACGTCTCTCCACTTGCTCAGTTCTGAGAGATAAGTGTGTGTGAAAGCCGTTCTTCACCTAGCTTGTTGGGAACACAAAGTTTCTTTTCAGTTGCAAACTCCATTCCATACATATATATGGGGAGGTACTAGCTCCAACTCGTTTCGACAGTGAAAACTGCAGGAACTTCAAACCGGCACTAAGAAACAGACTGAGAAAGCAGAGAAAAAGTGTCTCCTGCAACCCGTTCCCTTGGTGCTAGATGAACGAACGTCTCTCCACTTGCTCAGTTCTGAGAGATAAGTGTGTGTGAAAGCCGTCCTTCACCTAGCTTGTTGGGAACACAAAGTTTCTTTTCAGTTGCAAACTCCATTCCATACATATATATGGGGACGAACTAGCTCCAACTCGGTTTGACAGTGAAAACTGCATGAACTTCAAACCGGCACTAGGAAACAGACTGAGAAAGCAGAGAAAAAGTGTCTCCTGCAACCCGTTCCCTTGGTGCTAGATGAACGAACGTCTCTCCACTTGCTCAGTTCTGAGAGATAAGTGTGTGTGAAAGCCGTCCTTCACCTAGCTTGTTGGGAACACAAAGTTTCTTTTCAGTTGCAAACTCCATTCCATACATATATATGGGGACGAACTAGCTCCAACTCGGTTTGACAGTGAAAACTGCATGAACTTCAAACCGGCACTAGGAAACAGACTGAGAAAGCAGAGAAAAAGTGTCTCCTGCAACCCGTTCCCTTGGTGCTAGATGAACGAACGTCTCTCCACTTGCTCAGTTCTGAGAGATAAGTGTGTGTGAAAGCCGTTCTTCACCTAGCTTGTTGGGAACACAAAGTTTCTTTTCAGTTGCAAACTCCATTCCATACATATATATGGGGAGGTACTAGCTCCAACTCGTTTCGACAGTGAAAACTGCAGGAACTTCAAACCGGCACTAAGAAACAGACTGAGAAAGCAGAGAAAAAGTGTCTCCTGCAACCCGTTCCCTTGGTGCTAGATGAACGAACGTCTCTCCACTTGCTCAGTTCTGAGAGATAAGTGTGTGTGAAAGCCGTCCTTCACCTAGCTTGTTGGGAACACAAAGTTTCTTTTCAGTTGCAAACTCCATTCCATACATATATGGGGAGGAACTAGCTCCAACTCGTTTTGACAGTGAAAACTGCAGGAACTTCAAACCGGCACTAGGAAACAGACTGAGAAAGCAGAGAAAAAGTGTCTCCTGCAACCCGTTCCCTTGGTGCTAGATGAACGAAAGTCTCTCCACTTGCTCAGTTCTGAGAGATAAGTGTGTGTGAAAGCCGTCCTTCACCTAGCTTGTTGGGAACACAAAGTTTCTTTTCAGTTGCAAACTCCATTCCATACATATATATGGGGAGGTACTAGCTCCAACTCGGTTCGACACTGAAAACTGCAGGTACTTCAAACCGACAGTAGGAAACAGACTGAGAAAGCAGAGAAAAAGTGTCTCCTGCAACCCGTTCCCTTGGTGCTAGATGAACGAACGTCTCTCCACTTGCTCAGTTCTGAGAGATAAGTGTGTGTGAAAGCCGTCCTTCACCTAGCTTGTTGGGAACACAAAGTTTCTTTTCAGTTGCAAACTCCATTCCATACATATATATGGGGAGGTACTAGCTCCAACTCGGTTTTACAGTGAAAACTGCAGGAACTTCCAACCGGCACTAGGAAACAGACTGAGAAAGCAGAGAAAAAGTGTCGCCTGCAACCCGTTCCCTTGGTGCTAGATGAACGAACGTCTCTCCACTTGCTCAGTTCTGAGAGATAAGTGTGTGTGAAAGCCGTCCTTCACCTAGCTTGTTGGGAACACAAAGTTTCTTTTCAGTTGCAAACTCCATTCCATACATATATATGGGGACGAACTAGCTCCAACTCGGTTTGACACTGAAAACTGCAGGAACTTCAAACCGGCACTAGGAAACAGACTGAGAAAGCAGGGAAAATGTGTCTCCTGCACCCCGTTCCCTTGGTGCTAGATGAACGAACGTCTCTCCACTTGCTCAGTTCTGAGAGATAAGTGTGTGTGAAAGCCGTCCTTCACCTAGATTGTTGGGAACACAAAGTTTCTTTTCAGTTGCAAACTCCATTCCATACATATATATGGGGACGAACTAGCTCCAACTCGGTTTGACAGTGAAAACTGCAGGAACTTCAAACCGGCACTAGGAAACAGACTGAGAAAGCAGAGAATAGTGTCTCCTGCAACCCGTTCCCTTGGTGCTAGATGAACGAACGTCTCTCCACTTGCTCAGTTCTGAGAGATAAGTGTGTGTGAAAGCCGTCCTTCACCTAGCTTGTTGGGAACACAAAGTTTCTTTTCAGTTGCAAACTCCATTCCATACATATATATGGGGACGAACTAGCTCCAACTCGGTTTGACAGTGAAAACTGCAGGAACTTCAAACCGGCACTAGGAAACAGACTGAGAAAGCAGAGAAAAAGTGTCTCCTGCAACCCGTTCCCTTGGTGCTAGATGAACGAACGTCTCTCCACTTGCTCAGTTCTGAGAGATAAGTGTGTGTGAAAGCCGTCCTTCATCTAGCTTGTTGGGAACACAAAGTTTCTTTTCAGTTGCAAACTCCATTCCATACATATATATGGGGAGGTACTAGCTCCAACTCGGTTCGACAGTGAAAACTGCAGGAACTTCAAACCGGCACTATGAATCAGACTGAGAAAGCAGAGAAAAAGTGTCTCCTGCAACCCGTTCCCTTGGTGCTAGATGAACGAACGTCTCTCCACTTGCTCAGTTCTGAGAGATAAGTGTGTGTGAAAGCCGTCCTTCACCTAGCTTGTTGGGAACACAAAGTTTCTTTTCAGTTGCAAACTCCATTCCATACATATATATGGGGAGGAACTAGCTCCAACTCGTTTTGACAGTGAAAACTGCAGGAACTTCAAACCGGCACTAGGAAACAGACTGAGAAAGCAGAGAAAAAGTGTCTCCTGCAACCCGTTCCCTTGGTGCTAGATGAACGAACTTCTCTCCACTTGCTCAGTTCTGAGAGATAAGTGTGTGTGAAAGCCGCCCTTCACCTAGCTTGTTGGGAACACAAAGTTTCTTTTCAGTTGCAAACTCCATTCCATACATATATATGGGGAGGAACTAGCTCCAACTCGTTTTGACAGTGAAAACTGCAGGAACTTCAAACCGGCAGTAGGAAACAGACTGAGAAAGCAGAGAAAAAGTGTCTCCTGCACCCCGTTCCCTTGATGCTAGATGAACGAACGTCTCTCCACTTGCTCAGTTCTGAGAGATAAGTGTGTGTGAAAGCCGTCCTTCACCTAGCTTGTTGGGAACACAAAGTTTCTTTTCAGTTGCAAACTCCATTCCATACATATATATGGGGAGGTACTAGCTCCAACTCGGTTCGACAGTGAAAACTGCAGGAACTTCAAACCGGCACTAGGAAACAGACTGAGAAAGCAGAGAAAAAGTGTCTCCTGCAACCCGTTCCCTTGGTGCTAGATGAACGAACGTCTCTCCACTTGCTCAGTTCTGAGAGATAAGTGTGTGTGAAAGCCGTCCTTCACCTAGCTTGTTGGGAACACAAAGTTTCTTTTCAGTTGCAAACTCCATTCCATACATATATATGGGGAGGAACTAGCTCCACCTCGTTTTGACAGTGAAAACTGCAGGAACTTCAAACCGGCACTAGGAAACACACTGAGAAAGCAGAGAAAAAGTGTCTCCTGCAACCCGTTCCCTTGGTGCTAGATGAACGAACGTCTCTCCACTTGCTCAGTTCTGAGAGATAAGTGTGTGTGAAAGCCGTCCTTCACCTAGCTTGTTGGGAACACAAAGTTTCTTTTCAGTTGCAAACTCCATTCCATACATATATATGGGGAGGTACTAGCTCCAACTCGGTTCGACAGTGAAAACTGCAGGTACTTCAAACCGGCACTAGGAAACAGACTCAGAAAGCAGAGAAAAAGTGTCTCCTGCAACCCGTTCCCTTGGTGCTAGATGAACGAACGTCTCTCCACTTGCTCAGTTCTGAGAGATAAGTGTGTGTGAAAGCCGTCCTTCACCTAGCTTGTTGGGAACACAAAGTTTCTTTTCAGTTGCAAACTCCATTCCATACATATAAATGGGGAGGAACTAGCTCCACCTCGTTTTGACAGTGAAAACTGCAGGAACTTCAAACCGGCACTAGGAAACAGACTGAGAAAGCAGAGAAAAAGTGTCTCCTGCAACCCGTTCCCTTGGTGCTAGATGAACGAACGTCTCTCCACTTGCTCAGTTCTGAGAGATATGTGTGTGTGAAAGCCGTCCTTCACCTAGCTTGTTGGGAACACAAAGTTTCTTTTCAGTTGCAAACTCCATTCCATACATATATATGGGGAGGAACTAGCTCCAACTCGGTTTGACAGTGAAAACTGCAGGAACTTCAAACCGGCACTAGGAAACAGACTGAGAAAGCAGAGGATAAGTGTCTCCTGCAACCCGTTCCCTTGGTGCTAGATGAACGAACGTCTCTCCACTTGCTCAGTTCTGAGAGATAAGTGTGTGTGAAAGCCGTCCTTCACCTAGCTTGTTGGGAACACAAAGTTTCTTTTCAGTTGCAAACTCCATTCCATACATATATATGGGGAGGTACTAGCTCCAACTCCGTTCGACAGTGAAAACTGCAGGTACTTCAAACCGGCACTAGGAAACAGACTGAGAAAGCAGAGAAAAAGTGTCTCCTGCAACCCGTTCCCTTGGTGCTAGATGAACGAACGTCTCTCCACTTGCTCAGTTCTGAGAGATAAGTGTGTGTGAAAGCCGTCCTTCAACTAGCTTGTTGGGAACACAAAGTTTCTTTTCAGTTGCAAACTCCATTCCATACATATATAAGGGGAGGAACTAGCTCCACCTCGTTTTGACAGTGAAAACTGCAGGAACTTCAAACCGGCACTAGGAAACAGACTGAGAAAGCAGAGAAAAAGTGTCTCCTGCAACCCGTTCCCTTGGTGCTAGATGAACGAACGTCTCTCCACTTGCTCAGTTCTGAGAGATAAGTGTGTGTGAAAGCCGTCCTTCACCTAGCTTGTTGGGAACACAAAGTTTCTTTTCAGTTGCAAACTCCATTCCATACATATAAATGGGGAGGAACTAGCTCCACCTCGTTTTGACAGTGAAAACTGCAGGAACTTCAAACCGGCACTAGGAAACAGACTGAGAAAGCAGAGAAAAAGTGTCTCCTGCAACCCGTTCCCTTGGTGCTAGATGAACGAACGTCTCTCCACTTGCTCAGTTCTGAGAGATATGTGTGTGTGAAAGCCGTCCTTCACCTAGCTTGTTGGGAACACAAAGTTTCTTTTCAGTTGCAAACTCCATTCCATACATATATATGGGGAGGTACTAGCTCCAACTCCGTTCGACAGTGAAAACTGCAGGTACTTCAAACCGGCACTAGGAAACAGACTGAGAAAGCAGAGAAAAAGTGTCTCCTGCAACCCGTTCCCTTGGTGCTAGATGAACGAACGTCTCTCCACTTGCTCAGTTCTGAGAGATAAGTGTGTGTGAAAGCCGTCCTTCAACTAGCTTGTTGGGAACACAAAGTTTCTTTTCAGTTGCAAACTCCATTCCATACATATATAAGGGGAGGAACTAGCTCCACCTCGTTTTGACAGTGAAAACTGCAGGAACTTCAAACCGGCACTAGGAAACAGACTGAGAAAGCAGAGAAAAAGTGTCTCCTGCAACCCGTTCCCTTGGTGCTAGATGAACGAACGTCTCTCCACTTGCTCAGTTCTGAGAGATAAGTGTGTGTGAAAGCCGTCCTTCACCTAGCTTGTTGGGAACACAAAGTTTCTTTTCAGTTGCAAACTCCATTCCACACATATAAATGGGGAGGAACTAGCTCCACCTCGTTTTGACAGTGAAAACTGCAGGAACTTCAAACCGGCACTAGGAAACAGACTGAGAAAGCAGAGAAAAAGTGTCTCCTGCAACCCGTTCCCTTGGTGCTAGATGAACGAACGTCTCTCCACTTGCTCAGTTCTGAGAGATATGTGTGTGTGAAAGCCGTCCTTCACCTAGCTTGTTGGGAACACAAAGTTTCTTTTCAGTTGCAAACTCCATTCCATACATATATATGGGGACGAACTAGCTCCAACTCGGTTTGACAGTGAAAACTGCAGGAATTTCAAACCGGCACTAGGAAGCAGACTGAGAAAGCAGAGAAAAAGTGTCTCCTGCAACCCGTTCCCTTGGTGCTAGATGAACGAACGTCTCTCCACTTGCTCAGTTCTGAGAGATAAGTGTGTGTGAAAGCCGTCCTTCACCTAGCTTGTTGGGAACACAAAGTTTCTTTTCAGTTGCAAACTCCATTCCATACATATATATGGGGAGGTACTAGCTCCATCTCGGTTCGACAGTGAAAACTGCAGGTACTTCCAACCGGCACTAGGAAACAGACTGAGAAAGCAGAGAAAAAGTGTCTCCTGCAACCCGTTCCCTTGGCGCTAGATGAACGAACGTCTCTCCACTTGCTCAGTTCTGAGAGATAACTGTGTGTGAAAGCCGTCCTTCACCTAGCTTGTTGGGAACACAAAGTTTCTTTTCTGTTGCAAACTCCATTCCATACATATATATGGGGAGGAACTTGCTCCAACTCGTTTTGACAGTGAAAACTGCAGGAACTTCAAACCGGCACTAGGAAACAGACTGAGAAAGCAGAGAAAAAGTGTCTCCTGCAACCCGTTCCCTTGGTGCTAGATGAACGAACGTCTCTCCACTTGCTCAGTTCTGAGAGATAAGTGTGTGTGAAAGCCGTCCTTCACCTAGCTTGTTGGGAACACAAAGTTTCTTTTCAGTTGCAAACTCCATTCCATACATATATATGGGGAGGAACTAGCTCCAACTCGTTTTGACAGTGAAAACTGCAGGAACTTCAAACCGGCACTAGGAAACAGACTGAGAATGCAGAGAAAAAGTGTCTCCTGCAACCCGTTCCCTTGGTGCTAGATGAACGAACGTCTCTCCACTTGCTCAGTTCTGAGAGATATGTGTGTGTGAAAGCCGTCCTTCACCTAGCTTGTTGGGAACACAAAGTTTCTTTTCAGTTGCAAACTCCATTCCATACATATATATGGGGAGGAACTAGCTCCAACTCGGTTTGACAGTGAAAACTGCAGGAACTTCAAACCGGCACTAGGAAACAGACTGAGAAAGCAGAGAAAAAGTGTCTCCTGCAACCCGTTCCCTTGGTGCTAGATGAACGAACGTCTCTCCACTTGCTCAGTTCTGAGAGATAAGTGTGTGTGAAAGCCGTCCTTCACCTAGCTTGTTGGGAACACAAAGTTTCTTTTCAGTTGCAAACTCCATTCCATACATATATATGGGGAGGTACTAGCTCCAACTCGGTTCGACAGTGAAAACTGCCGGTACTTCAAACCGGCACTAGGAAACAGACTGAGAAAGCAGAGAAAAAGTGTCTCCTGCAACCCGTTCCCTTGGTGCTAGATGAACGAACGTCTCTCCACTTGCTCAGTTCTGAGAGATAAGTGTGTGTGAAAGCCGTCCTTCACCTAGCTTGTTGGGAACACAAAGTTTCTTTTCAGTTGCAAACTCCATTCCATACATATATATGGGGAGGAACTAGCTCCACCTCGTTTTGACAGTGAAAACTGCAGGAACTTCAAACCGGCACTAGGAAACAGACTGAGAAAGCAGAGAAAAAGTGTCTCCTGCAACCCGTTCCCTTGGTGCTAGATGAACGAACGTCTCTCCACTTGCTCAGTTCTGAGAGATAAGTGTGTGTGAAAGCCGTCCTTCACCTAGCTTGTTGGGAACACAAAGTTTCTTTTCAGTTGCAAACTCCATTCCATACATATAAATGGGGAGGAACTAGCTCCACCTCGTTTTGACAGTGAAAACTGCAGGAACTTCAAACCGGCACTAGGAAACAGACTGAGAAAGCAGAGAAAAAGTGTCTCCTGCAACCCGTTCCCTTGGTGCTAGATGAACGAACGTCTCTCCACTTGCTCAGTTCTGTGAGATATGTGTGTGTGAAAGCCGTACTTCACCTAGCTTGTTGGGAACACAAAGTTTCTTTTCAGTTGCAAACTCCATTCCATACATATATATGGGGACGAACTTGCTCCAACTCGGTTTGACAGAGAAAACTGCAGGAACTTCAAACCGGCACTAGGAAACAGACTGAGAAAGCAGAGAAAAAGTGTCTCCTGCAACCCGTTCCCTTGGTGCTAGATGAACGAACGTCTCTCCACTTGCTCAGTTCTGAGAGATAAGTGTGTGTGAAAGCCGTCCTTCACCTAGCTTGTTGGGAACACAAAGTTTCTTTTCAGTTGCAAACTCCATTCCATACATATATATGGGGAGGTACTAGCTCCAACTCGGTTCGACAGTGAAAACTGCAGGAACATCAAACCGGCACTAGGAAACAGACTGAGAAAGCAGAGAAATGTGTCTCCTGCAACCCGTTCCCTTGGTGCTAGATGAACGAACGTCTCTCCACTTGCTCAGTTCTGAGAGATAAGTGTGTGTGAAAGCCGTCCTTCACCTAGCTTGTTGGGAACACAAAGTTTCTTTTCAGTTGCAAACTCCATTCCATACATATATATGGGGAGGAACTAGCTCCACCTCGTTTTGACAGTGAAAACTGCAGGAACTTCAAACCGGCACTAGGAAACAGACTGAGAAAGCAGAGAAAAAGTGTCTCCTGCAACCCGTTCCCTTGGTGCTAGATGAACGAACGTCTCTCCACTTGCTCAGTTCTGAGAGATAAGTGTGTGTGAAAGCCGTCCTTCACCTAGCTTGTTGGGAACACAAAGTTTCTTTTCAGTTGCAAACTCCATTCCATACATATATATGGGGAGGTACTAGCTCCAACTCGGTTTGACAGTGAAAACTGCAGGAACTTCCAACCGGCACTAGGAAACAGACTGAGGAAGCAGAGAAAAAGTGTCTCCTGCAACCCGTTCCCTTGGTGCTAGATGAACGAACGTCTCTCCACTTGCTCAGTTCTGAGAGATAAGTGTGTGTGAAAGCCGTCCTTCACCTAGCTTGTTGGGAACACAAAGTTTCTTTTCAGTTGCAAACTCCATTCCATACATATATATATGGAGGTACTAGCTGCAACTCGGTTCGACAGTGAAAACTGCAGGTACTTCAAACTGGCACTAGGAAACAGACTTAGAAAGCAGAGAAAAAGTGTCTCCTGCAACCCGTTCCCTTGGTGCTAGATGAACGAACGTCTCTCCACTTGCTCAGTTCTGAGAGATAAGTGTGTGTGAAAGCCGTCCTTCACCTAGCTTGTTGGGAACACAAAGTTTCTTTTCTGTTGCAAACTCCATTCCATACATATATATGGGGAGGAACTAGCTCCAACTCGGTTTGACAGTGAAAACTGCAGGAACTTCCAACCGGCACTAGGAAACAGACTGAGAAAGCAGAGAAAAAGTGTCTCCTGCAACCCGTTCCCTTGGTGCTAGATGAACGAACGTCTCTCCACTTGCTCAGTTCTGAGAGATAAGTGTGTGTGAAAGCCGTCCTTCACCTAGCTTGTTGGGAACACAAAGTTTCTTTTCAGTTGCAAACTCCATTCCATACATATATATGGGGACGAACTAGCTCCAACTCGGTTTGACAGTGAAAACTGCAGGAACTTCAAACCGGCACTAGGAAACAGACTGAGAAAGCAGAGAAAAAGTGTCTCCTGCAACCCGTTCCCTTGGTGCTAGATGAACGAACGTCTCTCCACTTGCTCAGTTCTGAGAGATAAGTGTGTGTGAAAGCCGTCCTTCACCTAGCTTGTTGGGAACACAAAGTTTCTTTTCAGTTGCAAACTCCATTCCATACATATATATGGGGAGGTACTAGCTCCAACTCGGTTCGACAGTGAAAACTGCAGGAACTTCAAACCGGCACTAGGAAACAGACTGAGAAAGCAGAGAAATGTGTCTCCTGCAACCCGTTCCCTTGGTGCTAGATGAACGAACGTCTCTCCACTTGCTCAGTTCTGAGAGATAAGTGTGTGTGAAAGCCGTCCTTCACCTAGCTTGTTGGGAACACAAAGTTTCTTTTCAGTTGCAAACTCCATTCCATACATATATATGGGGAGGAACTAGCTCCACCTCGTTTTGACAGTGAAAACTGCAGGAACTTCAAACCGGCACTAGGAAACAGACTGAGAAAGCAGAGAAAAAGTGTCTCCTGCAACCCGTTCCCTTGGTGCTAGATGAACGAACGTCTCTCCACTTGCTCAGTTCTGAGAGATAAGTGTGTGTGAAAGCCGTCCTTCACCTAGCTTGTTGGGAACACAAAGTTTCTTTTCAGTTGCAAACTCCATTCCATACATATATATGGGGAGGAACTAGCTCCAACTCGGTTTGACAGTGAAAACTGCAGGAACTTCCAACCGGCACTAGGAAACAGACTGAGGAAGCAGAGAAAAAGTGTCTCCTGCAACCCGTTCCCTTGGTGCTAGATGAACGAATGTCTCTCCACTTGCTCAGTTCTGAGAGATAAGTGTGTGTGAAAGCCGTCCTTCACCTAGCTTGTTGGGAACACTAAGTTTCTTTTCTGTTGCAAACTCCATTCCATACATATATATGGGGAGGAACTAGCTCCACCTCGTTTTGACAGTGAAAACTGCAGGAACTTCCAACCGGCACTAGGAAACAGACTGAGAAAGCAGAGAAAAAGTGTCTCCTGCAACCCGTTCCCTTGGTGCTAGATGAACGAACGTCTCTCCACTTGCTCAGTTCTGAGAGATAAGTGTGTGTGAAAGCCGTCCTTCACCTAGCTTGTTGGGAACACAAAGTTTCTTTTCTGTTGCAAACTCCATTTCATACATATATATGGGGAGGAACTAGCTCCAACTCGGTTTGACAGTGAAAACTGCAGGAACTTCCAACCGGCACTAGGAAACAGACTGAGAAAGCAGAGAAAAAGTGTCTCCTGCAACCCGTTCCCTTGGTGCTAGATGAACGAACGTCTCTCCACTTGCTCAGTTCTGAGAGATAAGTGTGTGTGAAAGCCGTCCTTCACCTAGCTTGTTGGGAACACAAAGTTTCTTTTCTGTTGCAAACTCCATTCCATACATATATATGGGGAGGAACTAGCTCCAACTCGGTTTGACAGTGAAAACTGCAGGAACTTCCAACCGGCACTAGGAAACAGACTGAGAAAGCAGAGAAAAAGTGTCTCCTGCAACCCGTTCCCTTGGTGCTAGATGAACGAACGTCTCTCCACTTGCTCAGTTCTGAGAGATAAGTGTGTGTGAAAGCCGTCCTTCACCTAGCTTGTTGGGAACACAAAGTTTCTTTTCAGTTGCAAACTCCATTCCATACATATATATGGGGACGAACTAGCTCCAACTCGGTTTGACAGTGAAAACTGCAGGAACTTCAAACCGGCACTAGGAAACAGACTGAGAAAGCAGAGAAATGTGTCTCCTGCAACCCGTTCCCTTGGTGCTAGATGAACGAACGTCTCTCCACTTGCTCAGTTCTGAGAGATAAGTGTGTGTGAAAGCCGTCCTTCACCTAGCTTGTTGGGAACACAAAGTTTCTTTTCAGTTGCAAACTCCATTCCATACATATATATGGGGAGGAACTAGCTCCACCTCGTTTTGACAGTGAAAACTGCAGGAACTTCAAACAGGCACTAGGAAACAGACTGAGAAAGCAGAGAAAAAGTGTCTCCTGCAACCCGTTCCCTTGGTGCTAGATGAACGAACGTCTCTCCACTTGCTCAGTTCTGAGAGATAAGTGTGTGTGAAAGCCGTCCTTCACCTAGCTTGTTGGGAACACAAAGTTTCTTTTCAGTTGCAAACTCCATTCCATACATATATATGGGGAGGTACTAGCTCCAACTCGGTTTGACAGTGAAAACTGCAGGAACTTCCAACCGGCACTAGGAAACAGACTGAGGAAGCAGAGAAAAAGTGTCTCCTGCAACCCGTTCCCTTGGTGCTAGATGAACGAACGTCTCTCCACTTGCTCAGTTCTGAGAGATAAGTGTGTGTGAAAGCCGTCCTTCACCTAGCTTGTTGGGAACACAAAGTTTCTTTTCAGTTGCAAACTCCATTCCATACATATATATATGGAGGTACTAGCTCCAACTCGGTTCGACAGTGAAAACTGCAGGTACTTCAAACTGGCACTAGGAAACAGACTTAGAAAGCAGAGAAAAAGTGTCTCCTGCAACCCGTTCCCTTGGTGCTAGATGAACGAACGTCTCTCCACTTGCTCAGTTCTGAGAGATAAGTGTGTGTGAAAGCCGTCCTTCACCTAGCTTGTTGGGAACACAAAGTTTATTTTCAGTTGCAAACTCCATTCCATACATATATATGGGGACGAACTAGCTCCAACTCGGTTTGACAGTGAAAACTGCAGGAACTTCAAACCGGCACTAGGAAACAGACTGAGAAAGCAGAGAAAAAGTGTCTCCTGCAACCCGTTCCCTTGGTGCTAGATGAACGAACGTCTCTCCACTTGCTCAGTTCTGAGAGATAAGTGTGTGTGAAAGCCGTCCTTCACCTAGCTTGTTGGGAACACAAAGTTTCTTTTCAGTTGCAAACTCCATTCCATACATATATATGGGGAGGAACTAGCTCCAACTCGTTTTGACAGTGAAAACTGCAGGAACTTCAAACCGGCACTAGGAAACAGACTGAGAAAGCAGAGAAAAAGTGTCTCCTGCAACCCGTTCCCTTGGTGCTAGATGAACGAACGTCTCTCCACTTGCTCAGTTCTGAGAGATAAGTGTGTGTGAAAGCCGTCCTTCACCTAGCTTGTTGGGAACACAAAGCTTCTTTTCAGTTGCAAACTCCATTCCATACATATATATGGGGAGGTACTAGCTCCAACTCGGTTTGACAGTGAAAACTGCAGGAACTTCAAACAGGCACTAGGAAACAGACTGAGAAAGCAGAGAAAAAGTGTCTCCTGCAACCCGTTCCCTTGGTGCTAGATGAACAAACGTCTCTCCACTTGCTCAGTTCTGAGAGATAAGTGTGTGTGAAAGCCGTCCTTCACCTAGCTTGTTGGGAACACAAAGTTTCTTTTCAGTTGCAAACTCCATTCCATACATATATATGGGGACGAACTAGCTCCAACTCGGTTTGACAGTGAAAACTGCAGGAACTTCAAACCGGCACTAGGAAACAGACTGAGAAAGCAGAGAAATGTGTCTCCTGCAACCCGTTCCCTTGGTGCTAGATGAACGAACGTCTCTCCACTTGCTCAGTTCTGAGAGATAAGTGTGTGTGAAAGCCGTCCTTCACCTAGCTTGTTGGGAACACAAAGTTTCTTTTCAGTTGCAAACTCCATTCCATACATATATATGGGGAGGAACTAGCTCCACCTCGTTTTGACAGTGAAAACTGCAGGAACTTCAAACAGGCACTAGGAAACAGACTGAGAAAGCAGAGAAAAAGTGTCTCCTGCAACCCGTTCCCTTGGTGCTAGATGAACGAACGTCTCTCCACTTGCTCAGTTCTGAGAGATAAGTGTGTGTGAAAGCCGTCCTTCACCTAGCTTGTTGGGAACACAAAGTTTCTTTTCAGTTGCAAACTCCATTCCATACATATATATGGGGAGGTACTAGCTCCAACTCGGTTTGACAGTGAAAACTGCAGGAACTTCCAACCGGCACTAGGAAACAGACTGAGGAAGCAGAGAAAAAGTGTCTCCTGCAACCCGTTCCCTTGGTGCTAGATGAACGAACGTCTCTCCACTTGCTCAGTTCTGAGAGATAAGTGTGTGTGAAAGCCGTCCTTCACCTAGCTTGTTGGGAACACAAAGTTTCTTTTCAGTTGCAAACTCCATTCCATACATATATATATGGAGGTACTAGCTCCAACTCGGTTCGACAGTGAAAACTGCAGGTACTTCAAACTGGCACTAGGAAACAGACTTAGAAAGCAGAGAAAAAGTGTCTCCTGCAACCCGTTCCCTTGGTGCTAGATGAACGAACGTCTCTCCACTTGCTCAGTTCTGAGAGATAAGTGTGTGTGAAAGCCGTCCTTCACCTAGCTTGTTGGGAACACAAAGTTTATTTTCAGTTGCAAACTCCATTCCATACATATATATGGGGACGAACTAGCTCCAACTCGGTTTGACAGTGAAAACTGCAGGAACTTCAAACCGGCACTAGGAAACAGACTGAGAAAGCAGAGAAAAAGTGTCTCCTGCAACCCGTTCCCTTGGTGCTAGATGAACGAACGTCTCTCCACTTGCTCAGTTCTGAGAGATAAGTGTGTGTGAAAGCCGTCCTTCACCTAGCTTGTTGGGAACACAAAGTTTCTTTTCAGTTGCAAACTCCATTCCATACATATATATGGGGAGGAACTAGCTCCAACTCGTTTTGACAGTGAAAACTGCAGGAACTTCAAACCGGCACTAGGAAACAGACTGAGAAAGCAGAGAAAAAGTGTCTCCTGCAACCCGTTCCCTTGGTGCTAGATGAACGAACGTCTCTCCACTTGCTCAGTTCTGAGAGATAAGTGTGTGTGAAAGCCGTCCTTCACCTAGCTTGTTGGGAACACAAAGCTTCTTTTCAGTTGCAAACTCCATTCCATACATATATATGGGGAGGTACTAGCTCCAACTCGGTTTGACAGTGAAAACTGCAGGAACTTCAAACAGGCACTAGGAAACAGACTGAGAAAGCAGAGAAAAAGTGTCTCCTGCAACCCGTTCCCTTGGTGCTAGATGAACAAACGTCTCTCCACTTGCTCAGTTCTGAGAGATAAGTGTGTGTGAAAGCCGTCCTTCACCTAGCTTGTTGGGAACACAAAGTTTCTTTTCAGTTGCAAACTCCATTCCATACATATATATGGGGACGAACTAGCTCCAACTCGGTTTGACAGTGAAAACTGCAGGAACTTCCAACCGGCACTAGGAAACAGACTGAGAAAGCAGAGAAAAAGTGTCTCCTGCAACCCGTTCCCTTGGTGCTAGATGAACGAACGTCTCTCCACTTGCTCAGTTCTGAGAGATAAGTGTGTGTGAAAGCCGTCCTTCACCTAGCTTGTTGGGAACACAAAGTTTCTTTTCAGTTGCAAACTCCATTCCATACATATATATGGGGAGGTACTAGCTCCAACTCGGTTCGACAGTGAAAACTGCAGGTACTTCAAACCGGCACTAGGAAACAGACTGAGAAAGCAGAGAAAAAGTGTCTCCTGCAACCCGTTCCCTTGGTGCTAGATGAACGAACGTCTCTCCACTTGCTCAGTTCTGAGAGATAAGTGTGTGTGAAAGCCGTCCTTCACCTAGCTTGTTGGGAACACAAAGTTTCTTTTCAGTTGCAAACTCCATTCCATACATATATATGGGGACGAACTAGCTCCAACTCGGTTTGACAGTGAAAACTGCATTAACTTCAAAACGGCACTAGGAAACAGACTGAGAAAGCAGAGAAAAAGTGTCTCCTGCAACCCGTTCCCTTGGTGCTAGATGAACGAACGTCTCTCCACTTGCTCAGTTCTGAGAGATAAGTGTGTGTGAAAGCCGTCCTTCACCTAGCTTGTTGGGAACACAAAGTTTCTTTTCAGTTGCAAACTCCATTCCATACATATATATGGGGAGGAACTAGCTCCAACTCGTTTTGACAGTGAAAACTGCAGGAACTTCAAACCGGCACTAGGAAACAGACTGAGAAAGCAGAGAAAAAGTGTCTCCTGCAACCCGTTCCCTTGGTGCTAGATGAGCGAACGTCTCTCCACTTGCTCAGTTCTGAGAGATAAGTGTGTGTGAAAGCCGTCCTTCACCTAGCTTGTTGGGAACACAAAGTTTCTTTTCAGTTGCAAACTCCATTCCATACATGTATATGGGGAGGTACTAGCTCCAACTCGGTTTGACAGTGAAAACTGCAGGAACTTCCAACCGGCACTAGGAAACAGACTGAGAAAGCAGAGAAAAAGTGTCTCCTGCAACCCGTTCCCTTGGTGCTAGATGAACGAACGTCTCTCTTCTTGCTCAGTTCTGAGAGATAAGTGTGTGTGAAAGCCATCCTTCACCTAGCTTGTTGGGAACACAAAGTTTCTTTTCAGTTGCAAACTCCATTCCATACATATATATGGTTACGAACTAGCTCCAACTCGGTTTGACAGTGAAAACTGCAGGAACTTAAAACCGGCACTAGGAAACAGACTGAGAAAGCAGAGAAAAAGTGTCTCCTGCAACCCGTTCCCTTGGTGCTAGATGAACGAACGTCTCTCCACTTGCTCAGTTCTGAGAGATAAGTGTGTGTGAAAGCCGTCCTTCACCTAGCTTGTTGGGAACACAAAGTTTCTTTTCAGTTGCAAACTCCATTCCATACATATATATTGGGAGGTACTAGCTCCAACTCGGTTCGACAGTGAAAACTGCAGGTACTTCAAAACGGCACTAGGAAACAGACTGAGAAAGCAGAGAAAAAGTGTCTCCTGCAACCCGTTCCCTTGGTGCTAGATGAACGAACGTCTCTCCACTTGCTCAGTTCTGAGAGATAAGTGTGTGTGAAAGCCGTCCTTCACCTAGCTTGTTGGGAACACAAAGTTTCTTTTCAGTTGCAAACTCCATTCCATACATATATATGGGGACGAACTAGCTCCAACTCGGTTTGACAGTGAAAACTGCAGGAACTTCCAACCGGCACTAGGAAACAGACTGAGAAAGCAGAGAAAAAGTGTCTCCTGCAACCCGTTCCCTTGGTGCTAGATGAACGAACGTCTCTCCACTTGCTCAGTTCTGAGAGATAAGTGTGTGTGAAAGCCGTCCTTCACCTAGCTTGTTGGGAACACAAAGTTTCTTTTCAGTTGCAAACTCCATTCCATACATATATATGGGGAGGTACTAGCTCCAACTCGGTTCGACAGTGAAAACTGCAGGAACTTCAAACCGGCATTAGGAAACAGACTGAGAAAGCAGAGAAAAAGTGTCTCCTGCAACCCGTTCCCTTGGTGCTAGATGAACGAACGTCTCTCCACTTGCTCAGTTCTGAGAGATAAGTGTGTGTGAAAGCCGTCCTTCACCTAGCTTGTTGGGAACACAAAGTTTCTTTTCAGTTGCAAACTCCATTCCATACATATATATGGGGACGAACTAGCTCCAACTCGGTTTGACAGTGAAAACTGCAGGAACTTCCAACTGGCACTAGGAAACAGACTGAGAAAGCAGAGAAAAAGTGTCTCCTGCAACCCGTTCCCTTGGTGCTAGATGAACGAACGTCTCTCCACTTGCTCAGTTCTGAGAGATAAGTGTGTGTGAAAGCCGTCCTTCACCTAGCTTGTTGGGAACACAAAGTTTCTTTTCAGTTGCAAACTCCATTCCATACATATATATGGGGAGGTACTAGCTCCAACTCGGTTCGACAGTGAAAACTGCAGGTACTTCAAACCGGCACTAGGAAACAGACTGAGAAAGCAGAGAAAAAGTGTCTCCTGCAACCCGTTCCCTTGGTGCTAGATGAACGAACGTCTCTCCACTTGCTCAGTTCTGAGAGATAAGTGTGTGTGAAAGCCGTCCTTCACCTAGCTTGTTGGAACACAAAGTTTCTTTTCAGTTGCAAACTCCATTCCATACATATATATGGGGACGAACTAGCTCCAACTCGGTTTGACAGTGAAAACTGCATTAACTTCAAAACGGCACTAGGAAACAGACTGAGAAAGCAGAGAAAAAGTGTCTCCTGCAACCCGTTCCCTTGGTGCTAGATGAACGAACGTCTCTCCACTTGCTCAGTTCTGAGAGATAAGTGTGTGTGAAAGCCGTCCTTCACCTAGCTTGTTGGGAACACAAAGTTTCTTTTCAGTTGCAAACTCCATTCCATACATATATATGGGGAGGTACTAGCTCCAACTCGGTTCGACAGTGAAAACTGCAGGTACTTCCAACCGGCACTAGGAAACAGACTGAGAAAGCAGAGAAAAAGTGTCTCCTGCAACCCGTTCCCTTGGTGCTAGATGAACGAACGTCTCTCCACTTGCTCAGTTCTGAGAGACAAGTGTGTGTGAAAGCCGTCCTTCACCTAGCTTGTTGGGAACACAAAGTTTCTTTTCAGTTGCAAACTCCATTCCATACATATATATGGGGAGGAACTAGCTCCAACTCGTTTTGACAGTGAAAACTGCAGGAACTTCAAACCGGCACTAGGAAACAGACTGAGAAAGCAGAGAAAAAGTGTCTCCTGCAACCCGTTCCCTTGGTGCTAGATGAGCGAACGTCTCTCCACTTGCTCAGTTCTGAGAGATAAGTGTGTGTGAAAGCCGTCCTTCACCTAGCTTGTTGGGAACACAAAGTTTCTTTTCAGTTGCAAACTCCATTCCATACATATATATGGGGAGGTACTAGCTCCAACTCGGTTTGACAGTGAAAACTGCAGGAACTTCCAACCGGCACTAGGAAACAGACTGAGAAAGCAGAGAAAAAGTGTCTCCTGCAACCCGTTCCCTTGGTGCTAGATGAACGAACGTCTCTCTACTTGCTCAGTTCTGAGAGATAAGTGTGTGTGAAAGCCATCCTTCACCTAGCTTGCTGGGAACACAAAGTTTCTTTTCAGTTGCAAACTCCATTCCATACATATATATGGTTACGAACTAGCTCCAACTCGGTTTGACAGTGAAAACTGCAGGAACTTAAAACCGGCACTAGGAAACAGACTGAGAAAGCAGAGAAAAAGTGTCTCCTGCAACCCGTTCCCTTGGTGCTAGATGAACGAACGTCTCTCCACTTGCTCAGTTCTGAGAGATAAGTGTGTGTGAAAGCCGTCCTTCACCTAGCTTGTTGGGAACACAAAGTTTCTTTTCAGTTGCAAACTCCATTCCATACATATATATTGGGAGGTACTAGCTCCAACTCGGTTCGACAGTGAAAACTGCAGGTACTTCAAAACGGCACTAGGAAACAGACTGAGAAAGCAGAGAAAAAGTGTCTCCTGCAACCCGTTCCCTTGGTGCTAGATGAACGAACGTCTCTCCACTTGCTCAGTTCTGAGAGATAAGTGTGTGTGAAAGCCGTCCTTCACCTAGCTTGTTGGGAACACAAAGTTTCTTTTCAGTTGCAAACTCCATTCCATACATATATATAGGGACGAACTAGCTCCAACTCGGTTTGACAGTGAAAACTGCAGGAACTTCCAACCGGCACTAGGAAACAGACTGAGAAAGCAGAGAAAAATTGTCTCCTGCAACCCGTTCCCTTGGTGCTAGATGAACGAACGTCTCTCCACTTGCTCAGTTCTGAGAGATAAGTGTGTGTGAAAGCCGTCCTTCACCTAGCTTGTTGGGAACACAAAGTTTCTTTTCAGTTGCAAACTCCATTCCATACATATATATGGGGAGGTACTAGCTCCAACTCGGTTCGACAGTGAAAACTGCAGGAACTTCAAACCGGCATTAGGAAACAGACTGAGAAAGCAGAGAAAAAGTGTCTCCTGCAACCCGTTCCCTTGGTGCTAGATGAACGAACGTCTCTCCACTTGCTCTGTTCTGAGAGATAAGTGTGTGTGAAAGCCGTCCTTCACCTAGCTTGTTGGGAACACAAAGTTTCTTTTCAGTTGCAAACTCCATTCCATACATATATATGGGGAGGATCTAGCTCCAACTCGTTTTGACAGTGAAAACTGCAGGAACTTCAAACCGGCACTAGGAAACAGACTGAGAAAGCAGAGAAAAAGTGTCTCCTGCAACCCGTTCCCTTGGTGCTAGATGAACGAACGTCTCTCCACTTGCTCAGTTCTGAGAGATAAGTGTGTGTGAAAGCCGTCCTTCACCTAGCTTGTTGGGAACACAAAGTTTCTTTTCAGTTGCAAACTCCATTCCATACATATATATGGGGACGAACTAGCTCCAACTCGGTTTGACAGTGAAAACTGCAGGAACTTCCAACCGGCACTAGGAAACAGACTGAGAAAGCAGAGAAAAAGTGTCTCCTGCAACCCGTTCCCTTGGTGCTAGATGAACGAACGTCTCTCCACTTGCTCAGTTCTGAGAGATAAGTGTGTGTGAAAGCCGTCCTTCACCTAGCTTGTTGGGAACACAAAGTTTCTTTTCAGTTGCAAATTCCATTCCATACATATATATGGGGAGGTACTAGCTCCAACTCGGTTCGACAGTGAAAACTGCAGGTACTTCAAACCGGCACTAGGAAACAGACTGAGAAAGCAGAGAAAAAGTGTCTCCTGCAACCCGTTCCCTTGGTGCTAGATGAACGAACGTCTCTCTACTTGCTCTGTTCTGAGAGATAAGTGTGTGTGAAAGCCGTCCTTCACCTAGCTTGTTGGGAACACAAAGTTTCTTTTCAGTTGCAAACTCCATTCCATACATATATATGGGGAGGAACTAGCTCCAACTCGTTTTGACAGTGAAAACTGCAGGAACTTCAAACCGGCACTAGGAAACAGACTGAGAAAGCAGAGAAAAAGTGTCTCCTGCAACCCGTTCCCTTGGTGCTAGATGAACGAACGTCTCTCCACTTGCTCAGTTCTGAGAGATAAGTGTGTGTGAAAGCCGTCCTTCACCTAGCTTGTTGGGAACACAAAGTTTCTTTTCAGTTGAAAACTCCATTCCATACATATATATGGGGAGGTACTAGCTCCAACTCGGTTTGACAGTGAAAACTGCAGGAACTTCCAACCGGCACTAGGAAACAGACTGAGAAAGCAGAGAAAAAGTGTCTCCTGCAACCCGTTCCCTTGGTGCTAGATGAACGAACGTCTCTCCACTTGCTCAGTTCTGAGAGATAAGTGTGTGTGAAAGCCGTCCTTCACCTAGCTTGTTGGGAACACAAAGTTTCTTTTCAGTTGCAAACTCCATTCCATACATATATATGGGGAGGTACTAGCTCCAACTCGGTTCGACAGTGAAAACTGCAGGTACTTCAAACCGGCACTAGGAAAAAGACTGGGAAAGCAGAGAAAAAGTGTCTCCTGCAACCCGTTCCCTTGGTGCTAGATGAACGAACGTCTCTCCACTTGCTCAGTTCTGAGAGATAAGTGTGTGTGAAAGCCGTCCTTCACCTAGCTTGTTGGGAACACAAAGTTTCTTTTCAGTTGCAAACTCCATTCCATACATATATATGGGGAGGTAATAGCTCCAACTCGGTTTCACAGTGAAAACTGCAGGAACTTCCAACCGGCACTAGGAAACAGACTGAGAAAGCAGAGAAAAAGTGTCTCCTGCAACCCGTTCCCTTGGTGCTAGATGAACGAACGTCTCTCCACTTGCTCAGTTCTGAGAGATAAGTGTGTGTGAAAGCCGTCCTTCACCTAGCTTGTTGGGAACACAAAGTTTCTTTTCAGTTGCAAACTCCATTCCATACATATATATGGGGAGGTACTAGCTCCAACACCGTTTTACAGTGAAAACTGCAGGAACTTCCAACCGGCACTAGGAAACAGACTGAGAAAGCAGAGAAAAAGTGTCTCCTGCAACCCGTTCCCTTGGTGCTAGATGAACGAACGTCTCTCCACTTGCTCAGTTCTGAGAGATAAGTGTGTGTGAAAGCCGTCCTTCACCTAGCTTGTTGGGAACACAAAGTTTCTTTTCAGTTGCAAACTCCATTCCATACATATATATGGGGACGAACTAGCTCCAACTCGGTTTGACAGTGAAAACTGCAGGAACTTCAAACCGGCACTAGGGAACAGACTGAGAAAGCAGAGAAAAAGTGTCTCCTGCAACCCGTTCCCTTGGTGCTAGATGAACGAACGTCTCTCCACTTGCTCAGTTCTGAGAGATAAGTGTGTGTGAAAGCCGTCCTTCACCTACCTTGTTGGGAACACAAAGTTTCTTTTCAGTTGAAAACTCCATTCCATACATATATATGGGGACGAACTAGCTCCAACTCTGTTTGACAGTGAAAACTGCAGGAACTTCCAACCGGCACTAGGAAACAGACTGAGAAAGCAGAGAAAAAGTGTCTCCTGCAACCCGTTCCCTTGGTGCTAGATGAACGAACGTCTCTCCACTTGCTCTGTTCTGAGAGATAAGTGTGTGTGAAAGCCGTCCTTCACCTAGCTTGTTGGGAACACAAAGTTTCTTTTCAGTTGCAAACTCCATTCCATACATATATATGGGGACGAACTAGCTCCAACTCGGTTCGACAGTGAAAACTGCAGGAACTTCAAACCGGCATTAGGAAACAGACTGAGAAAGCAGAGAAAAAGTGTCTCCTGCAACCCGTTCCCTTGGTGCTAGATGAACGAACGTCTCTCCACTTGCTCTGTTCTGAGAGATAAGTGTGTGTGAAAGCCGTCCTTCACCTAGCTTGTTGGGAACACAAAGTTTCTTTTCAGTTGCAAACTCCATTCCATACATATATATGGGGAGGAACTAGCTCCAACTCGTTTTGACAGTGAAAACTGCAGGAACTTCAAACCGGCACTAGGAAACAGACTGAGAAAGCAGAGAAAAAGTGTCTCCTGCAACCCGTTCCCTTGGTGCTAGATGAACGAACGTCTCTCCACTTGCTCAGTTCTGAGAGATAAGTGTGTGTGAAAGCCGTCCTTCACCTAGCTTGTTGGGAACACAAAGTTTCTTTTCAGTTGCAAACTCCATTCCATACATATATATGGGGACGAACTAGCTCCAACTCGGTTTGACAGTGAAAACTGCAGGAACTTCCAACCGGCACTAGGAAACAGACTGAGAAAGCAGAGAAAAAGTGTCTCCTGCAACCCGTTCCCTTGGTGCTAGATGAACGAACGTCTCTCCACTTGCTCTGTTCTGAGAGATAAGTGTGTGTGAAAGCCGTCCTTCACCTAGCTTGTTGGGAACACAAAGTTTCTTTTCAGTTGCAAACTCCATTCCATACATATATATGGGGACGAACTAGCTCCAACTCGGTTCGACAGTGAAAACTGCAGGAACTTCAAACCGGCATTAGGAAACAGACTGAGAAAGCAGAGAAAAAGTGTCTCCTGCAACCCGTTCCCTTGGTGCTAGATGAACGAACGTCTCTCCACTTGCTCTGTTCTGAGAGATAAGTGTGTGTGAAAGCCGTCCTTCACCTAGCTTGTTGGGAACACAAAGTTTCTTTTCAGTTGCAAACTCCATTCCATACATATATATGGGGAGGAACTAGCTCCAACTCGTTTTGACAGTGAAAACTGCAGGAACTTCAAACCGGCACTAGGAAACAGACTGAGAAAGCAGAGAAAAAGTGTCTCCTGCAACCCGTTCCCTTGGTGCTAGATGAACGAACGTCTCTCCACTTGCTCAGTTCTGAGAGATAAGTGTGTGTGAAAGCCGTCCTTCACCTAGCTTGTTGGGAACACAAAGTTTCTTTTCAGTTGCAAACTCCATTCCATACATATATATGGGGACGAACTAGCTCCAACTCGGTTTGACAGTGAAAACTGCAGGAACTTCCAACCGGCACTAGGAAACAGACTGAGAAAGCAGAGAAAAAGTGTCTCCTGCAACCCGTTCCCTTGGTGCTAGATGAACGAACGTCTCTCCACTTGCTCAGTTCTGAGAGATAAGTGTGTGTGAAAGCCGTCCTTCACCTAGCTTGTTGGGAACACAAAGTTTCTTTTCAGTTGCAAACTCCATTCCATACATATATATGGGGAGGTACTAGCTCCAACTCGGTTCGACAGTGAAAACTGCAGGTACTTCAAACCGGCACTAGGAAACAGACTGAGAAAGCAGAGAAAAAGTGTCTCCTGCAACCCGTTCCCTTGGTGCTAGATGAACGAACGTCTCTCCACTTGCTCTGTTCTGAGAGATAAGTGTGTGTGAAAGCCGTCCTTCACCTAGCTTGTTGGGAACACAAAGTTTCTTTTCAGTTGCAAACTCCATTCCATACATATATATGGGGAGGAACTAGCTCCAACTCGGTTTGACAGTGAAAACTGCAGGAACTTCAAACCGGCACTAGGAATCAGACTGAGAAAGCAGAGAAAAAGTGTCTCCTGCAACCCGTTCCCTTGGTGCTAGATGAACGAACGTCTCTCCACTTGCTCAGTTCTGAGAGATAAGTGTGTGTGAAAGCCGTCCTTCACCTAGCTTGTTGGGAACACAAAGTTTCTTTTCAGTTGAAAACTCCATTCCATACATATATATGGGGAGGTACTAGCTCCAACTCGGTTTGACAGTGAAAACTGCAGGAACTTCCAACCGGCACTAGGAAACAGACTGAGAAAGCAGAGAAAAAGTGTCTCCTGCAACCCGTTCCCTTGGTGCTAGATGAACGAACGTCTCTCCACTTGCTCAGTTCTGAGAGATAAGTGTGTGTGAAAGCCGTCCTTCACCTAGCTTGTTGGGAACACAAAGTTTCTTTTCAGTTGCAAACTCCATTCCATACATATATATGGGGAGGTACTAGCTCCAACTCGGTTCGACAGTGAAAACTGCAGGTACTTCAAACCGGCACTAGGAAAAAGACTGAGAAAGCAGAGAAAAAGTGTCTCCTGCAACCCGTTCCCTTGGTGCTAGATGAACGAACGTCTCTCCACTTGCTCAGTTCTGAGAGATAAGTGTGTGTGAAAGCCGTCCTTCACCTAGCTTGTTGGGAACACAAAGTTTCTTTTCAGTTGCAAACTCCATTCCATACATATATATGGGGAGGTACTAGCTCCAACTCGGTTTCACAGTGAAAACTGCAGGAACTTCCAACCGGCACTAGGAAACAGACTGAGAAAGCAGAGAAAAAGTGTCTCCTGCAACCCGTTCCCTTGGTGCTAGATGAACGAACGTCTCTCCACTTGCTCAGTTCTGAGAGATAAGTGTGTGTGAAAGCCGTCCTTCACCTAGCTTGTTGGGAACACAAAGTTTCTTTTCAGTTGCAAACTCCATTCCATACATATATATGGGGAGGTACTAGCTCCAACACCGTTTTACAGTGAAAACTGCAGGAACTTCCAACCGGCACTAGGAAACAGACTGAGAAAGCAGAGAAAAAGTGTCTCCTGCAACCCGTTCCCTTGGTGCTAGATGAACGAACGTCTCTCCACTTGCTCAGTTCTGAGAGATAAGTGTGTGTGAAAGCCGTCCTTCACCTAGCTTGTTGGGAACACAAAGTTTCTTTTCAGTTGCAAACTCCATTCCATACATATATATATGGAGGTACTAGCTCCAACACGGTTCGACAGTGAAAACTGCAGGTACTTCCAACCGGCACTAGGAAACAGACTGAGAAAGCAGAGAAAAAGTGTCTCCTGCAACCCGTTCCCTTGGTGCTAGATGAACGAACGTCTCTCCACTTGCTCAGTTCTGAGAGATAAGTGTGTGTGAAAGCCGTCCTTCACCTAGCTTGTTGGGAACACAAAGTTTCTTTTCAGTTGCAAACTCCATTCCATACATATATATGGGGACGAACTAGCTCCAACTCGGTTTGACAGTGAAAACTGCAGGAACTTCAAACCGGCACTAGGGAACAGACTGAGAAAGCAGAGAAAAAGTGTCTCCTGCAACCCGTTCCCTTGGTGCTAGATGAACGAACGTCTCTCCACTTGCTCAGTTCTGAGAGATAAGTGTGTGTGAAAGCCGTCCTTCACCTAGCTTGTTGGGAACACAAAGTTTCTTTTCAGTTGAAAACTCCATTCCATACATATATATGGGGACGAACTAGCTCCAACTCGGTTTGACAGTGAAAACTGCAGGAACTTCCAACCGGCACTAGGAAACAGACTGAGAAAGCAGAGAAAAAGTGTCTCCTGCAACCCGTTCCCTTGGTGCTAGATGAACGAACGTCTCTCCACTTGCTCAGTTCTGAGAGATAAGTGTGTGTGAAAGCCGTCCTTCACCTAGCTTGTTGGGAACACAAAGTTTCTTTTCAGTTGCAAACTCCATTCCATACATATATATGGGGAGGTACAAGCTCCAACTCGGTTCGACAGTGAAAACTGCAGGTACTTCAAACCGGCACTAGGAAACAGACTGAGAAAGCAGAGAAAAAGTGTCTCCTGCAACCCGTTCCCTTGGTGCTAGATGAACGAACGTCTCTCCACTTGCTCTGTTCTGAGAGATAAGTGTGTGTGAAAGCCGTCCTTCACCTAGCTTGTTGGGAACACAAAGTTTCTTTTCAGTTGCAAACTCCATTCCATACATATATATGGGGAGGAACTAGCTCCAACTCGTTTTGACAGTGAAAACTGCAGGAACTTCAAACCGGCACTAGGAAACAGACTGAGAAAGCAGAGAAAAAGTGTCTCCTGCAACCCGTTCCCTTGGTGCTAGATGAACGAACGTCTCTCCACTTGCTCAGTTCTGAGAGATAAGTGTGTGTGAAAGCCGTCCTTCACCTAGCTTGTTGGGAACACAAAGTTTCTTTTCAGTTGAAAACTCCATTCCATACATATATATGGGGAGGTACTAGCTCCAACTCGTTTTGACAGTGAAAACTGCAGGAACTTCCAACCGGCACTAGGAAACAGACTGAGAAAGCAGAGAAAAAGTGTCTCCTGCAACCCGTTCCCTTGGTGCTAGATGAACGAACGTCTCTCAACTTGCTCAGTTCTGAGAGATAAGTGTGTGTGAAAGCCGTCCTTCACCTAGCTTGTTGGGAACACAAAGTTTCTTTTCAGTTGCAAACTCCATTCCATACATATATATGGGGAGGTACTAGCTCCAACTAGGTTTTAAAGTGAAAACTGCAGGTACTTCAAACCGGCACTAGGAAACAGACTGAGAAAGCAGAGAAAAAGTGTCTCCTGCAACCCGTTCCCTTGGTGCTAGATGAACGAACGTCTCTCCACTTGCTCAGTTCTGAGAGATAAGTGTGTGTGAAAGCCGTCCTTCACCTAGCTTGTTGGGAACACAAAGTTTCTTTTCAGTTGCAAACTCCATTCCATACATATATATGGGGACGAACTAGCTCCAACTCGGTTTGACAGTGAAAACTGCAGGAACTTCCAACCGGCACTAGGAAACAGACTGAGAAAGCAGAGAAAAAGTGTCTCCTGCAACCCGTTCCCTTGGTGCTAGATGAACGAACGTCTCTCCACTTGCTCAGTTCTGAGAGATAAGTGTGTGTGAAAGCCGTCCTTCACCTAGCTTGTTGGGAACACAAAGTTTCTTTTCAGTTGCAAACTCCATTCCATACATATATATGGGGAGGTACTAGCTCCAACTCGGTTCGACAGTGAAAACTGCAGGTACTTCAAACCGGCACTAGGAAACAGACTGAGAAAGCAGAGAAAAAGTGTCTCCTGCAACCCGTTCCCTTGGTGCTAGATGAACGAACGTCTCTCCACTTGCTCTGTTCTGAGAGATAAGTGTGTGTGAAAGCCGTCCTTCACCTAGCTTGTTGGGAACACAAAGTTTCTTTTCAGTTGCAAACTCCATTCCATACATATATATGGGGAGGAACTAGCTCCAACTCGGTTTGACAGTGAAAACTGCAGGAACTTCAAACCGGCACTAGGAAACAGACTGAGAAAGCAGAGAAAAAGTGTCTCCTGCAACCCGTTCCCTTGGTGCTAGATGAACGAACGTCTCTCCACTTGCTCAGTTCTGAGAGATAAGTGTGTGTGAAAGCCGTCCTTCACCTAGCTTGTTGGGAACACAAAGTTTCTTTTCAGTTGAAAACTCCATTCCATACATATATATGGGGAGGTACTAGCTCCAACTCGGTTTGACAGTGAAAACTGCAGGAACTTCCAACCGGCACTAGGAAACAGACTGAGAAAGCAGAGAAAAAGTGTCTCCTGCAACCCGTTCCCTTGGTGCTAGATGAACGAACGTCTCTCCACTTGCTCAGTTCTGAGAGATAAGTGTGTGTGAAAGCCGTCCTTCACCTAGCTTGTTGGGAACACAAAGTTTCTTTTCAGTTGCAAACTCCATTCCATACATATATATGGGGAGGTACTAGCTCCAACTCGGTTCGACAGTGAAAACTGCAGGTACTTCAAACCGGCACTAGGAAAAAGACTGAGAAAGCAGAGAAAAAGTGTCTCCTGCAACCCGTTCCCTTGGTGCTAGATGAACGAACGTCTCTCCACTTGCTCAGTTCTGAGAGATAAGTGTGTGTGAAAGCCGTCCTTCACCTAGCTTGTTGGGAACACAAAGTTTCTTTTCAGTTGCAAACTCCATTCCATACATATATATGGGGAGGTACTAGCTCCAACTCGGTTTCACAGTGAAAACTGCAGGAACTTCCAACCGGCACTAGGAAACAGACTGAGAAAGCAGAGAAAAAGTGTCTCCTGCAACCCGTTCCCTTGGTGCTAGATGAACGAACGTCTCTCCACTTGCTCAGTTCTGAGAGATAAGTGTGTGTGAAAGCCGTCCTTCACCTAGCTTGTTGGGAACACAAAGTTTCTTTTCAGTTGCAAACTCCATTCCATACATATATATGGGGAGGTACTAGCTCCAACACCGTTTTACAGTGAAAACTGCAGGAACTTCCAACCGGCACTAGGAAACAGACTGAGAAAGCAGAGAAAAAGTGTCTCCTGCAACCCGTTCCCTTGGTGCTAGATGAACGAACGTCTCTCCACTTGCTCAGTTCTGAGAGATAAGTGTGTGTGAAAGCCGTCCTTCACCTAGCTTGTTGGGAACACAAAGTTTCTTTTCAGTTGCAAACTCCATTCCATACATATATATATGGAGGTACTAGCTCCAACACGGTTCGACAGTGAAAACTGCAGGTACTTCAAACCGGCACTAGGAAACAGACTGAGAAAGCAGAGAAAAAGTGTCTCCTGCAACCCGTTCCCTTGGTGCTAGATGAACGAACGTCTCTCCACTTGCTCAGTTCTGAGAGATAAGTGTGTGTGAAAGCCGTCCTTCACCTAGCTTGTTGGGAACACAAAGTTTCTTTTCAGTTGCAAACTCCATTCCATACATATATATGGGGACGAACTAGCTCCAACTCGGTTTGACAGTGAAAACTGCAGGAACTTCAAACCGGCACTAGGGAACAGACTGAGAAAGCAGAGAAAAAGTGTCTCCTGCAACCCGTTCCCTTGGTGCTAGATGAACGAACGTCTCTCCACTTGCTCAGTTCTGAGAGATAAGTGTGTGTGAAAGCCGTCCTTCACCTAGCTTGTTGGGAACACAAAGTTTCTTTTCAGTTGAAAACTCCATTCCATACATATATATGGGGACGAACTAGCTCCAACTCGGTTTGACAGTGAAAACTGCAGGAACTTCCAACCGGCACTAGGAAACAGACTGAGAAAGCAGAGAAAAAGTGTCTCCTGCAACCCGTTCCCTTGGTGCTAGATGAACGAACGTCTCTCCACTTGCTCAGTTCTGAGAGATAAGTGTGTGTGAAAGCCGTCCTTCACCTAGCTTGTTGGGAACACAAAGTTTCTTTTCAGTTGCAAACTCCATTCCATACATATATATGGGGAGGTACAAGCTCCAACTCGGTTCGACAGTGAAAACTGCAGGTACTTCAAACCGGCACTAGGAAACAGACTGAGAAAGCAGAGAAAAAGTGTCTCCTGCAACCCGTTCCCTTGGTGCTAGATGAACGAACGTCTCTCCACTTGCTCTGTTCTGAGAGATAAGTGTGTGTGAAAGCCGTCCTTCACCTAGCTTGTTGGGAACACAAAGTTTCTTTTCAGTTGCAAACTCCATTCCATACATATATATGGGGAGGAACTAGCTCCAACTCGTTTTGACAGTGAAAACTGCAGGAACTTCAAACCGGCACTAGGAAACAGACTGAGAAAGCAGAGAAAAAGTGTCTCCTGCAACCCGTTCCCTTGGTGCTAGATGAACGAACGTCTCTCCACTTGCTCAGTTCTGAGAGATAAGTGTGTGTGAAAGCCGTCCTTCACCTAGCTTGTTGGGAACACAAAGTTTCTTTTCAGTTGAAAACTCCATTCCATACATATATATGGGGAGGTACTAGCTCCAACTCGGTTTGACAGTGAAAACTGCAGGAACTTCCAACCGGCACTAGGAAACAGACTGAGAAAGCAGAGAAAAAGTGTCTCCTGCAACCCGTTCCCTTGGTGCTAGATGAACGAACGTCTCTCAACTTGCTCAGTTCTGAGAGATAAGTGTGTGTGAAAGCCGTCCTTCACCTAGCTTGTTGGGAACACAAAGTTTCTTTTCAGTTGCAAACTCCATTCCATACATATATATGGGGAGGTACTAGCTCCAACTAGGTTTTAAAGTGAAAACTGCAGGTACTTCAAACCGGCACTAGGAAACAGACTGAGAAAGCAGAGAAAAAGTGTCTCCTGCAACCCGTTCCCTTGGTGCTAGATGAACGAACGTCTCTCCACTTGCTCAGTTCTGAGAGATAAGTGTGTGTGAAAGCCGTCCTTCACCTAGCTTGTTGGGAACACAAAGTTTCTTTTCAGTTGCAAACTCCATTCCATACATATATATGGGGAGGTACTAGCTCCAACTCGGTTCGACAGTGAAAACTGCAGGTACTTCAAACCGGCACTAGGAAACAGACTGAGAAAGCAGAGAAAAAGTGTCTCCTGCAACCCGTTCCCTTGGTGCTAGATGAACGAACGTCTCTCCACTTGCTCAGTTCTGAGAGATAAGTGTGTGTGAAAGCCGTCCTTCACCTAGCTTGTTGGGAACACAAAGTTTCTTTTCAGTTGCAAACTCCATTCCATAAATATATATGGGGAGGAACTAGCTCCAACTCGTTTTGACAGTGAAAACTGCAGGAACTTCAAACCAACACTAGGAAACAGACTGAGAAAGCAGAGAAAAAGTGTCTCCTTCAACCCGTTCCCTTGGTGCTAGATGAACGAACGTCTCTCCACTTGCTCAGTTCTGAGAGATAAGTGTGTGTGAAAGCCGTCCTTCACCTAGCTTGTTGGGAACACAAAGTTTCTTTTCAGTTGCAAACTCCATTCCATACATATATATGGGGAGGTACTAGCTCCAACTCGGTTTCACAGTGAAAACTGCAGGAATTTCCAACCGGCACTAGGAAACAGACTGAGAAAGCAGAGAAAAAGTGTCTCCTGCAACCCGTTCCCTTGGTGCTAGATGAACGAACGTCTCTCCACTTGCTCAGTTCTGAGAGATAAGTGTGTGTGAAAGCCGTCCTTCACCTAGCTTGTTGGGAACACAAAGTTTCTTTTCAGTTGAAACTCCATTCCATACATATATATGGGGAGGTACTAGCTCCAACTCGGTTTGACAGTGAAAACTGCAGGAACTTCCAACCGGCACTAGGAAACAGACTGAGAAAGCAGAGAAAAAGTGTCTCCTGCAACCCGTTCCCTTGGTGCTAGATGAACGAACGTCTCTCCACTTGCTCAGTTCTGAGAGATAAGTGTGTGTGAAAGCCGTCCTTCACCTAGCTTGTTGGGAACACAAAGTTTCTTTTCAGTTGCAAACTCCATTCCATACATATATATATGGAGGTACTAGCTCCAACACGGTTCGACAGTGAAAACTGCAGGTACATCCAACCGGCACTAGGAAACAGACTGAGAAAGCAGAGAAAAAGTGTCTCCTGCAACCCGTTCCCTTGGTGCTAGATGAACGAACGTCTCTCCACTTGCTCAGTTCTGAGAGATAAGTGTGTGTGAAAGCCGTCCTTCACCTAGCTTGTTGGGAACACAAAGTTTCTTTTCAGTTGCAAACTCCATTCCATACATATATATGGGGACGAACTAGCTCCAACTCGGTTTGACAGTGAAAACTGCAGGAACTTCAAACCGGCACTAGGAAACAGACTGAGAAAGCAGAGAAAAAGTGTCTCCTGCAACCCGTTCCCTTGGTGCTAGATGAACGAACGTCTCTCCACTTGCTCAGTTCTGAGAGATAAGTGTGTGTGAAAGCCGTCCTTCACCTAGCTTGTTGGGAACACAAAGTTTCTTTTCAGTTGCAAACTCCATTCCATACATATATATGGTGAGGTACTAGCTCCAACTCGGTTTGACAGTGAAAACTGCAGGAACTTCAAACCGGCACTAGGAAACAGACTGAGAAAGCAGAGAAAAAGTGTCTCCTTCAACCCGTTCCCTTGGTGTTAGATGAACGAACGTCTCTCCACTTGCTCAGTTCTGAGAGATAAGTGTGTGTGAAAGCCGTCCTTCACCTAGCTTGTTGGGAACACAAAGTTTCTTTTCAGTTGCAAACTCCATTCCATACATATATATGGGAAGGTACTAGCTCCAACACGGTTCGAAAGTGAAAACTGCAGGTACTTCAAACCGGCACTAGGAAACAGACTGAGAAAGCAGAGAAAAAGTGTCTCCTGCAACCCGTTCCCTTGGTGCTAGATGAACGAACGTCTCTCCACTTGCTCAGTTCTGAGAGATAAGTGTGTGTGAAAGCCGTCCTTCACCTAGCTTGTTGGGAACACAAAGTTTCTTTTCAGTTGCAAACTCCATTCCATACATATATATGGGAAGGTACTAGCTCCAACTCGGTTCGACAGTGAAAACTGCAGGTACTTCAAACCGGCACTAGGAAACAGACTGAGAAAGCAGAGAAAAAGTGTCTCCTGCAACCCGTTCCCTTGGTGCTAGATGAACGAACGTCTCTCCACTTGCTCAGTTCTGAGAGATAAGTGTGTGTGAAAGCCGTCCTTCACCTAGCTTGTTGGGAACACAAAGTTTCTTTTCAGTTGCAAACTCCATTCCATACATATATATGGGGACGAACTAGCTCCAACTCGGTTTGACAGTGAAAACTGCAGGAACTTCAAACCGGCACTAGGAAACAGACTGAGAAAGCAGAGAAAACGTGTCTCCTGCAACCCGTTCCCTTGGTGCTAGATGAACGAACGTCTCTCCACTTGCTCAGTTCTGAGAGATAAGTGTGTGTGAAAGCCGTCCTTCACCTAGCTTGTTGGGAACACAAAGTTTCTTTTCAGTTGCAAACTCCATTCCATACATATATATGGGGAGGTACAAGCTCCAACTCGGTTTTAAAGTGAAAACTGCAGGAACTTCAAACCGGCACTAGGTAACAGACTGAGAAAGCAGAGAAAAAGTGTCTCCTGCAACCCGTTCCCTTGGTGCTAGATGAACGAACGTCTCTCCACTTGCTCAGTTCTGAGAGATAAGTGTGTGTGAAAGCCGTCCTTCACCTAGCTTGTTGGGAACACAAAGTTTCTTTTCAGTTGCAAACTCCATTCCATACATATATATGGGGAGGTACTAGCTCCAACTCGGTTTGACAGTGAAAACTGCAGGAACTTCAAACCGGCACTAGGAAACAGACTGAGAAAGCAGAGAAAAAGTGTCTCCTGCAACCCGTTCCCTTGGTGCTAGATGAACGAACGTCTCTCCACTTGCTCAGTTCTGAGAGATAAGTGTGTGTGAAAGCCGTCCTTCACCTAGCTTGTTGGGAACACAAAGTTTCTTTTCAGTTGCAAACTCCATTCCATACAAATATATGGGGAGGTACTAGCTCCAACTCGGTTCGACAGTGAAAACTGCAGGTACTTCAAACCGGCACTAGGAAACAGACTGAGAAAGCAGAGAAAAAGTGTCTCCTGCAACCCGTTCCCTTGGTGCTTGATGAACGAACGTCTCTCCACTTGCTCAGTTCTGAGAGATAAGTGTGTGTGAAAGCCGTCCTTCACCTAGCTTGTTGGGAACACAAAGTTTCTTTTCAGTTGCAAACTCCATTACATACATTTATATGGGGAGGTACTAGCTCCAACTCGGTTTGACAGTGAAAACTGCAGGAACTTCAAACCGGCACCAGGAAACAGACTGAGAAAGCAGAGAAAAAGTGTCTCCTGCAACCCGTTCCCTCGGTGCTAGATGAACGAACGTCTCTCCACTTACTCAGTTCTGAGAGATAAGTGTGTGTGAAAGCCGTCCTTCACCTAGCTTGTTGGGAACACAAAGTTTCTTTTCAGTTGCAAACTCCATTCCATTCATATATATGGGGAGGTACTAGCTCCAACTCGGTTCGACATTGAAAACTGCAGGTACTTCAAACCGGCACTAGGAAACAGACTGAGAAAGCAGAGAAAAAGTGTCTCCTGCAACCCGTTCCCTCGGTGCTAGATGAACGAACGTCTCTCCACTTGCTCAGTTCTGAGAGATAAGTGTGTGTGAAAGCCGTCCTTCACCTAGCTTGTTGGGAACACAAAGTTTCTTTTCAGTTGCAAACTCCATTCCATACATATATATGGGGACGAACTAGCTCCAATTCGGTTTGACAGTGAAAACTGCAGGAACTTCAAACCGGCTCTAGGAATCAGACTGAGAAAGCAGAGAAAAAGTGTCTCCTGCAACCCGTTCCCTTGGTGCTAGATGAACGAACGTCTCTCCACTTGCTCTGTTCTGAGAGATAAGTGTGTGTGAAAGCCGTCCTTCACCTAGCTTGTTGGGAACACAAAGTTTCTTTTCAGTTGCAAACTCCATTCCATACATATATATGGGGAGGTACTAGCTCCACCTCGGTTCGACAGTGAAAACTGCAGGTACTTCAAACCGGCACTAGGAAACAGATTGAGAAAGCAGACAAAAAGTGTCCCTGCAACCCGTTCCCTTGGTGCTAGATGAACGGACGTCTCTCCACTTACTCAGTTCTGAGAGATAAGTGTGTGTGAAAGCCGTCCTTCACCTAGCTTGTTGGGAACACAAAGTTTCTTTTCAGTTGCAAACTCCATTCCATACATATATATGGGGAGGTACTAGCTCCAACTCGGTTTGACAGTGAAAACTGCAGGAACTTCAAACCGGCACTAGGAAACAGACTGAGAAAGCAGAGAAAAAGTGTCTCCTGCAACCCGTTCCCTTGGTGCTAGATGAACGAACGTCTCTCCACTTGCTCAGTTCTGAGAGATAAGTGTGTGTGAAAGCCGTCCTTCACCTAGCTTGTTGGGAACACAAAGTTTCTTTTCAGTTGCAAACTCCATTCCATACATATATATGGGAAGGTACTAGCTCCAACTCGGTTCGACAGTGAAAACTGCAGGTACTTCAAACCGGCACTAGGAAACAGACTGAGAAAGCAGAGAAAAAGTGTCTCCTGCAACCCGTTCCCTTGGTGCTAGATGAACGAACGTCTCTCCACTTGCTCAGTTCTGAGAGATAAGTGTGTGTGAAAGCCGTCCTTCACCTAGCTTGTTGGGAACACAAAGTTTCTTTTCAGTTGCAAACTCCATTCCATACATATATATGGGAAGGTACTAGCTCCAACTCGGTTCGACTGTGAAAACTGCAGGTACTTCAAACCGGCACTAGGAAACAGACTGAGAAAGCAGAGAAAAAGTGTCTCCTGCAACCCGTTCCCTTGGTGCTAGATGAACGAACGTCTCTCCACTTGCTCAGTTCTGAGAGATAAGTGTGTGTGAAAGCCGTCCTTCACCTAGCTTGTTGGGAACACAAAGTTTCTTTTCAGTTGCAAACTCCATTCCATACATATATATGGGGACGAACTAGCTCCAACTCGGTTTGACAGTGAAAACTGCAGGAACTTCAAACCGGCACTAGGAAACAGACTGAGAAAGCAGAGAAAACGTGTCTCCTGCAACCCGTTCCCTTGGTGCTAGATGAACGAACGTCTCTCCACTTGCTCAGTTCTGAGAGATAAGTGTGTGTGAAAGCCGTCCTTCACCTAGCTTGTTGGGAACACAAAGTTTCTTTTCAGTTGCAAACTCCATTCCATACATATATATGGGGAGGTACAAGCTCCAACTCGGTTTTAAAGTGAAAACTGCAGGAACTTCAAACCGGCACTAGGTAACAGACTGAGAAAGCAGAGAAAAAGTGTCTCCTGCAACCCGTTCCCTTGGTGCTAGATGAACGAACGTCTCTCCACTTGCTCAGTTCTGAGAGATAAGTGTGTGTGAAAGCCGTCCTTCACCTAGCTTGTTGGGAACACAAAGTTTCTTTTCAGTTGCAAACTCCATTCCATACATATATATGGGGAGGTACTAGCTCCAACACGGTTTGACAGTGAAAACTGCAGGAACTTCAAACCGGCACTAGGAAACAGACTGAGAAAGCAGAGAAAAAGTGTCTCCTGCAACCCGTTCCCTTGGTGCTAGATGAACGAATGTCTCTCCACTTGCTCAGTTCTGAGAGATAAGTGTGTGTGAAAGCCGTCCTTCACCTAGCTTGTTGGGAACACAAAGTTTCTTTTCAGTTGCAAACTCCATTCCATACAAATATATGGGGAGGTACTAGCTCCAACTCGGTTCGACAGTGAAAACTGCAGGTACTTCAAACCGGCACTAGGAAACAGACTGAGAAAGCAGAGAAAAAGTGTCTCCTGCAACCCGTTCCCTTGGTGCTTGATGAACGAACGTCTCTCCACTTGCTCAGTTCTGAGAGATAAGTGTGTGTGAAAGCCGTCCTTCACCTAGCTTGTTGGGAACACAAAGTTTCTTTTCAGTTGCAAACTCCATTCCATACATATATATGGGGAGGAACTAGCTCCAACTCGGTTTGACAGTGAAAACTGCAGGAACTTGAAACCGGCACTAGGAAACAGACTGAGAAAGCAGAGAAAAGTGTCTCCTGCATCCAGTTCCCTTGGTGCTAGATGAACGAACGTCTCTCCACTTGCTCAGTTCTGAGAGATAATTGTGTGTGAAAGCCGTCCTTCACCTAGCTTGTTGGGAACACAAAGTTTCTTTTCAGTTGCAAACTCCATTCCATACATATATATGGGGAGGAACTAGCTCCAACTCGTTTTGACAGTGAAAACTGCAGGAACTTCAAACCGGCACTAGGAAACAGACTGAGAAAGCAGAGAAAAAGTGTCTCCTGCAACCCGTTCCCTTGGTGCTAGATGAACGAACGTCTCTCCACTTGCTCAGTTTTGAGAGATAAGTGTGTGTGAAAGCCGTCCTTCACCTAACTTGTTGGGAACACAAAGTTTCTTTTCAGTTGCAAACTCCATTCCATACATATATATGGGGAGGAACTAGCTCCAACTCGGTTTGACAGTGAAAACTGCAGGAACTTCAAACCGGCACTAGGAAACAGACTGAGAAAGCAGAGAAAAAGTGTCTCCTGCAACCCGTTCCCTTGGTGCTAGATGAACGAACGTCTCTCCACTTGCTCAGTTCTGAGAGATAATTGTGTGTGAAAGCCGTCCTTCACCTAGCTTTTTGGGAACACAAAGTTTCTTTTCAGTTGCAAACTCCATTCCATACATATATATGGGGAGGTACTAGCTCCAACTCGGTTTTAAAGTGAAAACTGCAGGAACTTCAAACCGGCACTAGGTAACAGACTGAGAAAGCAGAGAAAAAGTGTCTCCTGCAACCCGTTCCCTTGGTGCTAGATGAACGAACGTCTCTCCACTTGCTCAGTTCTGAGAGATAAGTGTGTGTGAATGACGTCCTTCACCTAGCTTGTTGGGAACACAAAGTTTCTTTTCAGTTGCAAACTCCATTCCATACATATATATGGGGAGGTACTAGCTCCAACTCGGTTTTACAGTGAAAACTGCAGGAACTTCAAACCGGCACTAGGTAGCAGACTGAGAAAGCAGAGAAAAAGTGTCTCCTGCAACCCGTTCCCTTGGTGCTAGATGAACGAACGTCTCTCCACTTGCTCAGTTCTGAGAGATAAGTGTGTGTGAAAGCCGTCCTTCACCTAGCTTGTTGGGAACACAAAGTTTCTTTTCAGTTGCAAACTCCATTCCATACATATATATGGGGACGAACTAGCTCCAACACGGTTTGACAGTGAAAACTGCAGGAACTTCAAACCGGCACTAGGAAGCAGACTGAGAAAGCAGAGAAAAAGTGTCTCCTGCAACCCGTTCCCTTGGTGCTAGATGAACGAACGTCTCTCCACTTGCTCAGTACTGAGAGATAAGTGTGTGTGAAAGCCGTCCTTCACCTAGCTTGTTGGGAACACAAAGTTTCTTTTCAGTTGCAAACTCCATTCCATACATATATATGGGGAGGTACTAGCTCCAACTCGGTTTGACAGTGAAAACTGCAGGAACTTCAAACCGGCACTAGGAAACAGACTGAGAAAGCAGAGAAAAAGTGTCTCCTTCAACCCGTTCCCTTGGTGCTAGATGAACGAACGTCTCTCCACTTGCTCAGTTCTGAGAGATAAGTGTGTGTGAAAGCCGTCCTTCACCTAGATTGTTGGGAACACAAAGTTTCTTTTCAGTTGCAAACTCCATTCCATACATATATATGGGAAGGTACTAGCTCCAACTCGGTTCGACAGTGAAAACTGAAGGTACTTCAAACCGGCACTAGGAAACAGACTGAGAAAGCAGAGAAAAAGTGTCTCCTGCAACCCGTTCCCTTGGTGCTAGATGAACGAACGTCTCTCCACTTGCTCAGTTCTGAGAGATAAGTGTGTGTGAAAGCCGTCCTTCACCTAGCTTGTTGGGAACACAAAGTTTCTTTTCAGTTGCAAACTCCATTCCATAAATATATATGGGAAGGTACTAGCTCCAACTCGGTTCGACAGTGAAAACTGCAGGTACTTCAAACCGGCACTAGGAAACAGACTGAGAAAGCCGAGAAAAAGTGTCTCCTGCAACCCGTTCCCTTGGTGCTAGATGAACGAACGTCTCTCCACTTGCTCAGTTCTGAGAGATAAGTGTGTGTGAAAGCCGTCCTTCACCTAGCTTGTTGGGAACACAAAGTTTCTTTTCAGTTGCAAACTCCATTCCATACATATATATGGGGACGAACTAGCTCCAACTCGGTTTGACAGTGAAAACTGCAGGAACTTCAAACCGGCACTAGGAAACAGACTGAGAAAGCAGAGAAAACGTGTCTCCTGCAACCCGTTCCCTTGGTGCTAGATGAACGAACGTCTCTCCACTTGCTCAGTTCTGAGAGATAAATGTGTGTGAAAGCCGTCCTTCACCTAGCTTGTTGGGAACACAAAGTTTCTTTTCAGTTGCAAACTCCATTCCATACATATATATGGGGAGGTACAAGCTCCATCTCGGTTTTAAAGTGAAAACTGCAGGAACTTCAAACCGGCACTAGGTAACAGACTGAGAAAGCAGAGAAAAAGTGTCTCCTGCAACCCGTTCCCTTGGTGCTAGATGAACGAACGTCTCTCCACTTGCTCAGTTCTGAGAGATAAGTGTGTGTGAAAGCCGTCCTTCACCTAGCTTGTTGGGAACACAAAGTTTCTTTTCAGTTGCAAACTCCATTCCATACAAATATATGGGGAGGTACTAGCTCCAACTCGGTTCGACAGTGAAAACTGCAGGTACTTCAAACCGGCACTAGGAAACAGACTGAGAAAGCAGAGAAAAAGTGTCTCCTGCAACCCGTTCCCTTGGTGCTAGATGAACGAACGTCTCTCCACTTGCTCAGTTCTGAGAGATAAGTGTGTGTGAAAGCCGTCCTTCACCTAGCTTGTTGGGAACACAAAGTTTCTTTTCAGTTGCAAACTCCATTCCATACATTTATATGGGGAGGTACTAGCTCCAACTCGGTTTGACAGTGAAAACTGCAGGAACTTCAAACCGGCACTAGGAAACAGACTGAGAAAGCAGAGAAAAAGTGTCTCCTGCAACCCGTTCCCTCGGTGCTAGATGAACGAACGTCTCTCCACTTACTCAGTTCTGAGAGATAAGTGTGTGTGAAAGCCGTCCTTCACCTAGCTTGTTGGGAACACAAAGTTTCTTTTCAGTTGCAAACTCCATTCCATACATATATATGGGGACGAACTAGCTCCAACTCGGTTTTACAGTGAAAACTGCAGGAACTTCAAACCGGCACTAGGAAACAGACTGAGAAAGCAGAGAATAAGTGTCTCCTGCAACCCGTTCCCTTGGTGCTAGATGAACGAACGTCTCTCCACTTGCTCAGTTCTGAGAGATAAGTGTGTGTGAAAGCCGTCCTTCACCTAGCTTGTTGGGAACACAAAGTTTCTTTTCAGTTGCAAACTCCATTCCATACATATATATGGGGACGAACTAGCTCCAACTCGGTTTGACAGTGAAAACTGCAGGAACTTCAAACCGGCACTAGGAAACAGACTGAGAAAGCAGAGAAAAAGTGTCTCCTGCAACCCGTTCCCTTGGTGCTAGATGAACGAACGTCTCTCCACTTGCTCAGTTCTGAGAGATAAGTGTGTGTGAAAGCCGTCCTTCACCTAGCTTGTTGGGAACACAAAGTTTCTTTTCAGTTGCAAACTCCATTCCATACATTTATATGGCGAGGTACTAGCTCCAACTCGGTTTGACAGTGAAAACTGCAGGAACTTCAAACCGGCACTAGGAAACAGACTGAGAAAGCAGAGAAAAAGTTTCTCCTGCAAACCGTTCCCTTGGTGCTAGATGAACGAAAGTCTCTCCACTTGCTCAGTTCTGAGAGATAAGTGTGTGTGAAAGCCGTCCTTCACCTAGCTTGTTGGGAACACAAAGTTTCTTTTCAGTTGCAAACTCCATTCCATACATATATATGGGGAGGTACTAGCTCCAACTCGGTTTTAAAGTGAAAACTGCAGGAACTTCAAACCGGCACTAGGTAACAGACTGAGAAAGCAGAGAAAAAGTGTCTCCTGCAACCCGTTCCCTTGGTGCTAGATGAACGAACGTCTCTCCACTTATTCAGTTCTGAGAGATAAGTGTGTGTGAAAGCCGTCCTTCACCTAGCTTGTTGGGAACACAAAGTTTCTTTTCAGTTGCAAACTCCATTCCATTCATATATATGGGGAGGTACTAGCTCCAACTCGGTTCGACATTGAAAACTGCAGGTACTTCAAACCGGCACTAGGAAACAGACTGAGAAAGCAGAGAAAAAGTGTCTCCTGCAACCCGTTCCCTCGGTGCTAGATGAACGAACGTCTCTCCACTTGCTCAGTTCTGAGAGATAAGTGTGTGTGAAAGCCGTCCTTCACCTAGCTTGTTGGGAACACAAAGTTTCTTTTCAGTTGCAAACTCCATTCCATACATATATATGGGGACGAACTAGCTCCAATTCGGTTTGACAGTGAAAACTGCAGGAACTTCAAACCGGCACTAGGAATCAGACTGAGAAAGCAGAGAAAAAGTGTCTCCTGCAACCCGTTCCCTTGGTGCTAGATGAACGAACGTCTCTCCACTTGCTCAGTTCTGAGAGATAAGTGTGTGTGAAAGCCGTCCTTCACCTAGCTTGTTGGGAACACAAAGTTTCTTTTCAGTTGCAAACTCCATTCCATACATATATATGGGGAGGTACTAGCTCCACCTCGGTTCGACAGTGAAAACTGCAGGTACTTCAATCCGGCACTAGGAAACAGATTGAGAAAGCAGACAAAAAGTGTCCCTGCAACCCGTTCCCTTGGTGCTAGATGAACGGACGTCTCTCCACTTGCTCAGTTCTGAGAGATAAGTGTGTGTGAAAGCCGTCCTTCACCTAGCTTGTTGGGAACACAAAGTTTCTTTTCAGTTGCAAACTCCATTCCATACATATATATGGGGAGGTACTAGCTCCAACTCGGTTTTAAAGTGAAAACTGCAGGAACTTCAAACCGGCACTAGGTAACAGACTGAGAAAGCAGAGAAAAAGTGTCTCCTGCAACCCGTTCCCTTGGTGCTAGATGAACGAACGTCTCTCCACTTGCTCAGTTCTGAGAGATAAGTGTGTGTGAAAGCCGTCCTTCACCTAGCTTGTTGGGAACACAAAGTTTCTTTTCAGTTGCAAACTCCATTCCATACATATATATGGGGAGGTACTAGCTCCAACTCGGTTTGACAGTGAAAACTGCAGGAACTTCAAACCGGCACTAGGAAACAGACTGAGAAAGCAGAGAAAAAGTGTCTCCTGCAACCCGTTCCCTTGGTGCTAGATGAACGAACGTCTCTCCACTTGCTCAGTTCTGAGAGATAAGTGTGTGTGAAAGCCGTCCTTCACCTAGCTTGTTGGGAACACAAAGTTTCTTTTCAGTTGCAAACTCCATTCCATACATATATATGGGAAGGTACTAGCTCCAACTCGGTTCGACAGTGAAAACTGCAGGTACTTCAAACCGGCACTAGGAAACAGACTGAGAAAGCAGAGAAAAAGTGTCTCCTGCAACCCGTTCCCTTGGTGCTAGATGAACGAACGTCTCTCCACTTGCTCAGTTCTGAGAGATAAGTGTGTGTGAAAGCCGTCCTTCACCTAGCTTGTTGGGAACACAAAGTTTCTTTTCAGTTGCAAACTCCATTCCATACAAATATATGGGGAGGTACTAGCTCCAACTCGGTTCGACAGTGAAAACTGCAGGTACTTCAAACCGGCACTAGGAAACAGACTGAGAAAGCAGAGAAAAAGTGTCTCCTGCAACCCGTTCCCTTGGTGCTTGATGAACGAACGTCTCTCCACTTGCTCAGTTCTGAGAGATAAGTGTGTGTGAAAGCCGTCCTTCACCTAGCTTGTTGGGAACACAAAGTTTCTTTTCAGTTGCAAACTCCATTCCATACATTTATATGGGGAGGTACTAGCTCCAACTCGGTTTGACAGTGAAAACTGCAGGAACTTCAAACCGGCACTAGGAAAAAGACTGAGAAAGCAGAGAAAATGTGTCTCCTGCAACCCGTTCCCTTGGTGCTAGATGAACGAACGTCTCTCCACTTGCTCAGTTCTGAGAGATAAGTGTGTGTGAAAGCCGTCCTTCACCTAGCTTGTTGGGAACACAAAGTTTCTTTTCAGTTGCAAACTACATTCCATACATTTATATGGGGAAGTACTAGCTCCAACTCGGTTTGACAGTGAAAACTGCAGGAACTTCAAACCGGCACTAGGAAACAGACTGAGAAAGCAGAGAAAAAGTGTCTCCTGCAACCCGTTCCCTCGGTGCTAGATGAACGAACTTCTCTCCACTTACTCAGTTCTGAGAGATAAGTGTGTGTGAAAGCCGTCCTTCACCTAGCTTGTTGGGAACACAAAGTTTCTTTTCAGTTGCAAACTCCATTCCATACATATATATGGGGACGAACTAGCTCCAACTCGGTTTTACAGTGAAAACTGCAGGAACTTCAAACCGGCACTAGGAAACAGATTGAGAAAGCAGACAAAAAGTGTCCCTGCAACCCGTTCCCTTGGTGCTAGATGAACGGACGTCTCTCCCCTTGCTCAGTTCTGAGAGATAAGTGTGTGTGAAAGCCGTCCTTCACCTAGCTTGTTGGGAACACAAAGTTTCTTTTCAGTTGCAAACTCCATTCCATACATATATATGGGGAGGTACTAGCTCCAACTCGGTTTGACAGTGAAAACTGCAGGAACTTCAAACCGGCACTAGGAAACAGACTGAGAAAGCAGAGAAAAAGTGTCTCCTGCAACCCGTTCCCTTGGTGCTAGATGAACGAACGTCTCTCCACTTGCTCAGTTCTGAGAGATAAGTGTGTGTGAAAGCCGTCCTTCACCTAGCTTGTTGGGAACACAAAGTTTCTTTTCAGTTGCAAACTCCATTCCATACATATATATGGGAAGGTACTAGCTCCAACTCGGTTCGACAGTGAAATCTGCAGGTACTTCAAACCGGCACTAGGAAACAGACTGAGAAAGCAGAGAAAAAGTGTCTCCTGCAACCCGTTCCCTTGGTGCTAGATGAACGAACGTCTCTCCACTTGCTCAGTTCTGAGAGATAAGTGTGTGTGAAAGCCGTCCTTCACCTAGCTTGTTGGGAACACAAAGTTTCTTTTCAGTTGCAAACTCCATTCCATACATATATATGGGAAGGTACTAGCTCCAACTCGCTTCGACAGTGAAAACTGCAGGTACTTCAAACCGGCACTAGGAAACAGACTGAGAAAGCAGAGAAAAAGTGTCTCCTGCAACCCGTTCCCTTGGTGCTAGATTAACGAACGTCTCTCCACTTGCTCAGTTCTGAGAGATAAGTGTGTGTGAAAGCCGTCCTTCACCTAGCTTGTTGGGAACACAAAGTTTCTTTTCAGTTGCAAACTCCATTCCATACATATATATGGGGACGAACTAGCTCCAACTCGGTTTGACAGTGAAAACTGCAGGAACTTCAAACCGGCACTAGGAAACAGACTGAGAAAGCAGAGAAAACGTGTCTCCTGCAACCCGTTCCCTTGGTGCTAGATGAACGAAAGTCTCTCCACTTGCTCAGTTCTGAGAGATAAGTGTGTGTGAAAGCCGTCCTTCACCTAGCTTGTTGGGAACACAAAGTTTCTTTTCAGTTGCAAACTCCATTCCATACATATATATGGGGAGGTACAAGCTCCAACTCGGTTTTAAAGTGAAAACTGCAGGAACTTCAAACCGGCACTAGGTAACAGACTGAGAAAGCAGAGAAAAAGTGTCTCCTGCAACCCGTTCCCTTGGTGCTAGATGAACGAACGTCTCTCCACTTGCTCAGTTCTGAGAGATAAGTGTGTGTGAAAGCCGTCCTTCACCTAGCTTGTTGGGAACACAAAGTTTCTTTTCAGTTGCAAACTCCATTCCATACATATATATGGGGAGGTACTAGCTCCAACTCGGTTTGACAGTGAAAACTGCAGGAACTTCAAACCGGCACTAGGAAACAGACTGAGAAAGCAGAGAAAAAGTGTCTCCTGCAACCCGTTCCCTTGGTGCTAGATGAACGAACGTCTCTCCACTTGCTCATTTCTGAGAGATAAGTGTGTGTGAAAGCCGTCCTTCACCTAGCTTGTTGGGAACACAAAGTTTCTTTTCAGTTGCAAACTCCATTCCATACAAATATATGGGGAGGTACTAGCTCCAACTCGGTTCGACAGTGAAAACTGCAGGTACTTCAAACCGGCACTAGGAAACAGACTGAGAAAGCAGAGAAAAAGTGTCTCCTGCAACCCGTTCCCTTGGTGCTTGATGAACGAACGTCTCTCCACTTGCTCAGTTCTGAGAGATAAGTGTGTGTGAAAGCCGTCCTTCACCTAGCTTGTTGGGAACACAAAGTTTCTTTTCAGTTGCAAACTCCATTCCATACATTTATATGGGGAGGTACTAGCTCCAACTCGGTTTGACAGTGAAAACTGCAGGAACTTCAAACCGGCACTAGGAAACAGACTGAGAAAGCAGAGAAAATGTGTCTCCTGCAACCCGTTCCCTTGGTGCTAGATGAACGAACGTCTCTCCACTTGCTCAGTTCTGAGAGATAAGTGTGTGTGAAAGCCGTCCTTCACCTAGCTTGTTGGGAACACAAAGTTTCTTTTCAGTTGCAAACTACATTCCATACATTTATATGGGGAAGTACTAGCTCCAACTCGGTTTGACAGTGAAAACTGCAGGAACTTCAAACCGGCACTAGGAAACAGACTGAGAAAGCAGAGAAAAAGTGTCTCCTGCAACCCGTTCCCTCGGTGCTAGATGAACGAACTTCTCTCCACTTACTCAGTTCTGAGAGATAAGTGTGTGTGAAAGCCGTCCTTCACCTAGCTTGTTGGGAACACAAAGTTTCTTTTCAGTTGCAAACTCCATTCCATACATATATATGGGGAGGAACTAGCTCCAACTCGGTTTGACAGTGAAAACTGCAGGAACTTCAAACCGGCACAAGGAAACAGACTGAGAATGCAGAGAATAAGTGTCTCCTGCAACCCGTTCCCTTGGTGCTAGATGAACGAACGTCTCTCCACTTGCTCAGTTCTGAGAGATAAGTGTGTGTGAAAGCCGTCCTTCACCTAGCTTGTTGGGAACACAAAGTTTCTTTTCAGTTGAAACTCCATTCCATACATATATATGGGGACGAACTAGCTCCAACTCGGTTTTACAGTGAAAACTGCAGGAACTTCAAACCGGCACTAGGAAACAGACTGAGAAAGCAGAGAAAAAGTGTCTCCTGCAACCCGTTCCCTTGGTGCTAGATGAACGAACGTCTCTCCACTTGCTCAGTTCTGAGAGATAAGTGTGTGTGAAAGCCGTCCTTCACCTAGCTTGTTGGGAACACAAAGTTTCTTTTCAGTTGCAAACTCCATTCCATACATTTATATGGCGAGGTACTAGCTCCAAATCGGTTTGACAGTGAAAACTGCAGGAACTTCAAACCGGCACTAGGAAACAGACTGAGAAAGCAGAGAAAAAGTGTCTCCTGCAAACCGTTCCCTTGGTGCTAGATGAACGAAAGTCTCTCCACTTGCTCAGTTCTGAGAGATAAGTGTGTGTGAAAGCCGTCCTTCACCTAGCTTGTTGGGAACACAAAGTTTCTTTTCAGTTGCAAACTCCATTCCATACATATATATGGGGAGGTACTAGCTCCAACTCGGTTTTAAAGTGAAAACTGCAGGAACTTCAAACCGGCACTAGGTAACAGACTGAGAAAGCAGAGAAAAAGTGTCTCCTGCAACCCGTTCCCTTGGGGCTAGATGAACGAACGTCTCTCCACTTACTCAGTTCTGAGAGATAAGTGTGTGTGAAAGCCGTCCTTCACCTAGCTTGTTGGGAACACAAAGTTTCTTTTCAGTTGCAAACTCCATTCCATACATATATATGGGGAGGTACTAGCTCCAACTCGGTTTTACAGTGAAAACTGCAGGAACTTCAAACCGGCACTAGGAAACAGACTGAGAAAGCAGAGAAAAAGTGTCTCCTGCAACCCGTTCCCTCGGTGCTAGATGAACGAACGTCTCTCCACTTACTCAGTTCTGAGAGATATGTGTGTGTGAAAGCCGTCCTTCACCTTGCTTGTTGGGAAAACAAAGTTTCTTTTCAGTTGCAAACTCCATTCCATTCATATATATGGGGAGGTACTAGCTCCAACTCGGTTCGACAGTGAAAACTGCAGGTACTTCAAACCGGCACTAGGAAACAGACTGAGAAAGCAGAGAAAAAGTGTCTCCTGCAACCCGTTCCCTCGGTGCTAGATGAACGAACGTCTCTCCACTTGCTCAGTTCTGAGAGATAAGTGTGTGTGAAAGCCGTCCTTCACCTAGCTTGTTGGGAACACAAAGTTTCTTTTCAGTTGCAAACTCCATTCCATACATATATATGGGGACGATCTAGCTCCAATTCGGTTTGACAGTGAAAACTGCAGGAACTTCAAACCGGCACTAGGAATCAGACTGAGAAAGCAGAGAAAAAGTGTCTCCTGCAACCCGTTCCCTTGGTGCTAGATGAACGAACGTCTCTCCACTTGCTCAGTTCTGAGAGATAAGTGTGTGTGAAAGCCGTCCTTCACCTAGCTTGTTGGGAACACAAAGTTTCTTTTCAGTTGCAAACTCCATTCCATACATATATATGGGGAGGTACTAGCTCCACCTCGGTTCGACAGTGAAAACTGCAGGTACTTCAAACCGGCACTAGGAAACAGACTGAGAAAGCAGACAAAAAGTGTCCCTGCAACCCGTTCCCTTGGTGCTAGATGAACGGACGTCTCTCCACTTGCTCAGTTCTGAGAGATAAGTGTGTGTGAAAGCCGTCCTTCACCTAGCTTGTTGGGAACACAAAGTTTCTTTTCAGTTGCAAACTCCATTCCATACATTTATATGGCGAGGTACTAGCTCCAACTCGGTTTGACAGTGAAAACTGCAGGAACTTCAAACCGGCACTAGGAAACAGACTGAGAAAGCAGAGAAAAAGTGTCTCCTGCAAACCGTTCCCTTGGTGCTAGATGAACGAAAGTCTCTCCACTTGCTCAGTTCTGAGAGATAAGTGTGTGTGAAAGCCGTCCTTCACCTAGCTTGTTGGGAACACAAAGTTTCTTTTCAGTTGCAAACTCCATTCCATACATATATATGGGGAGGTACTAGCTCCAACTCGGTTTTAAAGTGAAAACTGCAGGAACTTCAAACCGGCACTAGGTAACAGACTGAGAAAGCAGAGAAAAAGTGTCTCCTGCAACCCGTTCCCTTGGTGCTAGATGAACGAACGTCTCTCCACTTACTCAGTTCTGAGAGATAAGTGTGTGTGAAAGCCGTCCTTCACCTAGCTTGTTGGGAACACAAAGTTTCTTTTCAGTTGCAAACTCCATTCCATACATATATATGGGGAGGTACTAGCTCCAACTCGGTTTTACAGTGAAAACTGCAGGAACTTCAAACCGGCACTAGGAAACAGACTGAGAAAGCAGAGAAAAAGTGTCTCCTGCAACCCGTTCCCTCGGTGCTAGATGAACGAACGTCTCTCCACTTACTCAGTTCTGAGAGATAAGTGTGTGTGAAAGCCGTCCTTCACCTAGCTTGTTGGGAAAACAAAGTTTCTTTTCAGTTGCAAACTCCATTCCATACATATATATGGGGAGGTACTAGCTCCAACTCGGTTCGACAGTGAAAACTGCAGGTACTTCAAACCGGCACTAGGAAACAGACTGAGAAAGCAGAGAAAAAGTGTCTCCTGCAACCCGTTCCCTCGGTGCTAGATGAACGAACGTCTCTCCACTTGCTCAGTTCTGAGAGATAAGTGTGTGTGAAAGCCGTCCTTCACCTAGCTTGTTGGGAACGCAAAGTTTCTTTTCAGTTGCAAACTCCATTCCATACATATATATGGGGACGAACTAGCTCCAACTCGGTTTGACAGTGAAAACTGCAGGAACTTCAAACCGGCACTAGGAATCAGACTGAGAAAGCAGAGAAAAAGTGTCTCCTGCAACCCGTTCCCTTGGTGCTAGATGAACGAACGTCTCTCCACTTGCTCAGTTCTGAGAGATAAGTGTGTGTGAAAGCCGTACTTCACCTAGCTTGTTGGGAACACAAAGTTTCTTTTCAGTTGCAAACTCCATTCCATACATATATATGGGGAGGTACTAGCTCCAACTCGGTTCGACAGTGAAAACTGCAGGTACTTCAAACCGGCACTAGGAAACAGACTGAGAAAGCAGAGAAAAAGTGTCTCCTGCAACCCGTTCCCTTGGTGCTAGATGAACGAACGTCTCTCCACTTGCTCAGTTCTGAGAGATAAGTGTGTGTGAAAGCCGTCCTTCACCTAGCTATTTGGGAACACAAAGTTTCTTTTCAGTTGCAAACTCCATTCCATACATTTATATGGGGAGGTACAAGCTCCAACTCGGTTTGACAGTGAAAACTGCAGGAACTTCAAACCGGCACTAGGAAACAGACTGAGAAAGCAGAGAAAAAGTGTCTCCTGCAACCCGTTCCCTTGGTGCTAGATGAACGAAAGTCTCTCCACTTGCTCAGTTCTGAGAGATAAGTGTGTGTGAAAGCCGTCCTTCACCTAGCTTGTTGGGAACACAAAGTTTCTTTTCAGTTGCAAACTCCATTCCATACATATATATGGGGAGGTACTAGCTCCAACCCGGTTTTAAAGTGAAAACTGCAGGAACTTCAAACCGGCACTAGGTAACAGACTGAGAAAGCAGAGAAAAAGTGTCTCCTGCAACCCGTTCCCTTGGTGCTAGATGAACGAACGTCTCTCCACTTACTCAGTTCTGAGAGATAAGTGTGTGTGAAAGCCGTCCTTCACCTAGCTTGTTGGGAACACAAAGTTTCTTTTCAGTTGCAAACTCCATTCCATACATATATATGGGGAGGTACTAGCTCCAACTCGGTTCGACAGTGAAAACTGCAGGTACTTCAAACCGGCACTAGGAAACAGACTGAGAAAGCAGAGAAAAAGTGTCTCCTGCAACCCGTTCCCTCGGTGCTAGATGAACGAACGTCTCTCCACTTGCTCAGTTCTGAGAGATAAGTGTGTGTGAAAGCCGTCCTTCACCTAGCTTGTTGGGAACACAAAGTTTCTTTTCAGTTGCAAACTCCATTCCATACATATATATGGGGAGGTACTAGCTCCACCTCGGTTCGACAGTGAAAACTGCAGGTACTTCAAACCGGCACTAGGAAACAGACTGAGAAAGCAGAGAAAAAGTGTCTCCTGCAACCCGTTCCCTTGGTGCTAGATGAACGAACGTCTCTCCACTTGCTCAGTTCTGAGAGATAAGTGTGTGTGAAAGCCGTCCTTCACCTAGCTTGTTGGGAACACAAAGTTTCTTTTCAGTTGCAAACTCCATTCCATACATTTATATGGGGACGAACTAGCTCCAACTCGGTTTGACAGTGAAAACTGCAGGAACTTCAAACCGGCACTAGGTAACAGACTGAGAAAGCAGAGAAAAAGTGTCTCCTGCAACCCGTTCCCTTGGTGCTAGATGAACGAACGTCTCTCCACTTGCTCAGTTCTGAGAGATAAGTGTGTGTGAAAGCTGTCCTTCACCTAGCTTGTTGTGAACACAAAGTTTCTTTTCAGTTGCAAACTCCATTCCATACATATATATGGGGAGGTACTAGCTCCAACTCGGTTTGACAGTGAAAACTGCAGGAACTTCAAACCGGCACTAGGAAACAGACTGATAAAGCAGAGAAAAAGTGTCTCCTGCAACCCGTTCCCTTGGTGCTAGATGAACGAACGTCTCTCCACTTGCTCAGTTCTGAGAGATAAGTGTGTGTGAAAGCCGTCCTTCACCTAGCTTGTTGGGAACACAAAGTTTCTTTTCAGTTGCAAACTCCATTCCATACATATATATGGGGACGAACAAGCTCCAACTCTGTTTGACAGTGAAAACTGCAGGAACTTCAAACCGGCACTAGGTAACAGACTGAGAAAGCAGAGAAAAAGTGTCTCCTGCAACCCGTTCCCTTGGTGCTAGATGAACGAACGTCTCTCCACTTACTCAGTTCTGAGAGATAAGTGTGTGTGAAAGCCGTCCTTCACCTAGCTTGTTGGGAACACAAAGTTTCTTTTCAGTTGCAAACTCCATTCCATACATATATATGGGGAGGTACTAGCTCCAACTCGGTTTGACAGTGAAAACTGCAGGAACTTCAAACCGGCACTAGGAAACAGACTGAGAAAGCAGAGAAAAAGTGTCTCCTGCAACCCGTTCCCTTGGTGCTAGATGAACGAACGTCTCTCCACTTGCTCAGTTCTGAGAGATAAGTGTGTGTGAAAGCCGTCCTTCACCTAGCTTGTTGGGAACACAAAGTTTCTTTTCAGTTGCAAACTCCATTCCATACATTTATATGGGGAGGTACTAGCTCCAACTCGGTTTGACAGTGAAAACTGCAGGAACTTCAAACCGGCACTAGGAAACAGACTGAGAAAGCAGAGAAAAAGTGTCTCCTGCAACCCGTTCCCTTGGTGCTAGATGAACGAACGTCTCTCCACTTGCTCAGTTCTGAGAGATAAGTGTGTGTGAAAGCTGTCCTTCACCTAGCTTGTTGGGAACACAAAGTTTCTTTTCAGTTGCAAACTCCATTCCATACATATATATGGGGAGGTACTAGCTCCAACTCGGTTTGACAGTGAAAACTGCAGGAACTTCAAACCGGCACTAGGAAACAGACTGAGAAAGCAGAGAAAAAGTGTCTCCTGCAACCCGTTCCCTTGGTGCTAGATGAACGAACGTCTCTCCACTTGCTCAGTTCTGAGAGATAAGTGTGTGTGAAAGCCGTCCTTCACCTAGCTTGTTGGGAACACAAAGTTTCTTTTCAGTTGCAAACTCCATTCCATACATTTATATGGGGAGGTACTAGCTCCAACTCGGTTTGACAGTGAAAACTGCAGGAACTTCAAACCGGCACTAGGAAACAGACTGAGAAAGCAGAGAAAAAGTGTCTCCTGCAACCCGTTCCCTTGGTGCTAGATGAACGAAAGTCTCTCCACTTGCTCAATTCTGAGAGATATGTGTGTGTGAAAGCCGTACTTCACCTAGCTTGTTGGGAACACAAAGTTTCTTTTCAGTTGCAAACTCCATTCCATACATATATATGGGGAGGTACTAGCTCCAACTCGGTTTTAAAGTGAAAACTGCAGGAACTTCAAACCGGCACTAGGTAAAAGAGTGAGAAAGCAGAGAAAAAGTGTTTCCTGCAACCCGTTCCCTTGGTGCTAGATGAACGAACGTCTCTCCACTTACTCAGTTCTGAGAGATAAGTGTGTGTGAAAGCCGTCCTTCACCTAGCTTGTTGGGAACACAAAGTTTCTTTTCAGTTGCAAACTCCATTCCATACATATATATGGGGAGGTACTAGCTCCTACTCGATTTTACAGTGAAAACTGCAGCAACTTCAAACCGGCACTAAGAAACAGACTGAGAAAGCAGAGAAAAAGTGTCTCCTGCAACCCGTTCCCTCGGTGCTAGATGAACGAACGTCTCTCCACTTACTCAGTTCTGAGAGATAAGTGTGTGTGAAAGCCGTCCTTCACCTAGCTTGTTGGGAACACAAAGTTTCTTTTCAGTTGCAAACTCCATTCCATACATATATATGGGGACGAACTAGCTCCAACTCGGTTTTACAGTGAAAACTGCAGGAACTTCAAACCGGCACTAGGAAACAGACTGAGAATGCAGAGAAAAAGTGTCTCCTGCAACCCGTTCCCTTGGTGCTAGATGAACGAACGTCTCTCCACTTGCTCAGTTCTGAGAGATAAGTGTGTGTGAAAGCCGTCCTTCACCTAGCTTGTTGGGAACACAAAGTTTCTTTTCAGTTGCAAACTCCATTCCATACATATATATGGGGACGAACTAGCTCCAACTCGGTTTGACAGTGAAAACTGCAGGAACTTCAAACCGGCACTAGGAAACAGACTGAGAAAGCAGAGAAAAAGTGTCTCCTGCAACCCGTTCCCTTGGTGCTAGATGAACGAACGTCTCTCCACTTGCTCAGTTCTGAGAGATAAGTGTGTGTGAAAGCCGTCCTTCACCTAGCTTGTTGGGAACACAAAGTTTCTTTTCAGTTGCAAACTCCATTCCATACATTTATATGGGGAGGTACTAGCTCCAACTCGGTTTGACAGTGAAAACTGCAGGAACTTCAAACCGGCACTAGGAAACAGACTGAGAAAGCAGAGAAAAAGTGTCTCCTGCAACCCGTTCCCTTGGTGCTAGATGAACGAAATTCTCTCCACTTGCTCAGTTTTGAGAGATAAGTGTGTGTGAAAGCCGTCCTTCACCTAGCTTTTTGGGAACACAAAGTTTCTTTTCAGTTGCAAACTCCATTCCATACATATATATGGGGAGGTACTAGCTCCAACTCGGTTTTAATGTGAAAACTGCACGAACTTCAAACCGGCACTAGGTAACAGACTGAGAAAGCAGAGAAAAAGTGTCTCCTGCAACCCGTTCCCTTGGTGCTAGATGAACGAACGTCTCTCCACTTGCTCAGTTCTGAGAGATAAGTGTGTGTGAAAGCCGTCCTTCACCTAGCTTGTTGGGAACACAAAGTTTCTTTTCAGTTGCAAACTCCATTCCATACATATATATGGGGACGAACTAGCTCCAACTCGGTTTGACAGTGAAAACTGCAGGAACTTCAAACCGGCACTAGGTAACAGACTGAGAAAGCAGAGAAAAAGTGTCTCCTGCAACCCGTTCCCTTGGTGCTAGATGAACGAACGTCTCTCCACTTACTCAGTTCTGAGAGATAAGTGTGTGTGAAAGCCGTCCTTCACCTAGCTTGTTGGGAACACAAAGTTTCTTTTCAGTTGCAAACTCCATTCCATACATATATATGGGGAGGTACTAGCTCCAACTCGGTTTGACAGTGAAAACAGCAGGTACTTCAAACCGGCACTAGGAAACAGACTGAGAAAGCAGAGAAAAAGTGTCTCCTGCAACCCGTTCCCTTGGTGCTAGATGAACGAACGTCTCTCCACTTGCTCAGTTCTGAGAGATAAGTGTGTGTGAAAGCCGTCCTTCACCATATCTTGTTGGGAACACAAAGTTTCTTTTCAGTTGCAAACTCCATTCCATACATTTATATGGGGAGGTACTAGCTCCAACTCGGTTTGACAGTGAAAACTGCAGGAACTTCAAACCGGCACTAGGTAACAGACTGAGAAAGCAGAGAAAAAGTGTCTCCTGCAACCCGTTCCCTTGGTGCTAGATGAACGAACGTCTCTCCACTTGCTCAGTTCTGAGAGATAAGTGTGTGTGAAAGCTGTCCTTCACTTAGCTTGTTGGGAACACAAAGTTTCTTTTCAGTTGCAAACTCCATTCCATACATATATATGGGGAGGTACTAGCTCCAACTCGGTTTGACAGTGAAAACTGCAGGAACTTCAAACCGGCACTAGGAAACAGACTGAGAAAGCAGAGAAAAAGTGTCTCCTGCAACCCGTTCCCTTGGTGCTAGATGAACGAACGTCTCTCCACTTGCTCAGTTCTGAGAGATAAGTGTGTGTGAAAGCCGTCCTTCACCTAGCTTGTTGGGAACACAAAGTTTCTTTTCAGTTGCAAACTCCATTCCATACATTTATATGGGGAGGTACTAGCTCCAACTCGGTTTGACAGTGAAAACTGCAGGAACTTCAAACCGGCACTAGGAAACAGACTGAGAAAGCAGAGAAAAAGTGTCTCCTGCAACCCGTTCCCTTGGTGCTAGATGAACGAAAGTCTCTCCACTTGCTCAGTTCTGAGAGATAAGTGTGTGTGAAAGCCGTCCTTCACCTAGCTTGTTGGGAACACAAAGTTTCTTTTCAGTTGCAAACTCCATTCCATACATATATATGGGGAGGTACTAGCTCCAACTCGGTTTTAAAGTGAAAACTGCAGGAACTTCAAACCGGCACTAGGTAACAGACTGAGAAAGCAGAGAAAAAGTGTCTCCTGCAACCCGTTCCCTTGGTGCTAGATGAACGAACGTCTCTCCACTTACTCAGTTCTGAGAGATAAGTGTGTGTGAAAGCCGTCCTTCACCTAGCTTGTTGGGAACACAAAGTTTCTTTTCAGTTGCAAACTCCATTCCATACATATATATGGGGAGGTACTAGCTCCAACTCGGTTTGACAGTGAAAACTGCAGGAACTTCAAACCGGCACTAAGAAACAGACTGAGAAAGCAGAGAAAAAGTGTCTCCTGCAACCCGTTCCCTTGGTGCTAGATGAACGAACGTCTCTCCACTTACTCAGTTCTGAGAGATAAGTGTGTGTGAAAGCCGTCCTTCACCTAGCTTGTTGGGAACACAAAGTTTCTTTTCAGTTGCAAACTCCATTCCATACATATATATGGGGACGAACTAGCTCCAACTCGGTTTTACAGTGAAAACTGCAGGAACTTCAAACCGGCACTAGGAAACAGACTGAGAAAGCAGAGAAAAAGTGTCTCCTGCAACCCGTTCCCTTGGTGCTAGATGAACGAACGTCTCTCCACTTGCTCAGTTCTGAGAGATAAGTGTGTGTGAAAGCCGTCCTTCACCTAGCTTGTTGGGAACACAAAGTTTCTTTTCAGTTGCAAACTCCATTCCATACATTTATATGGGGAGGTACTAGCTCCAACTCGGTTTGACAGTGAAAACTGCAGGAACTTCAAACCGGCACTAGGAAACAGACTGAGAAAGCAGAGAAAAAGTGTCTCCTGCAACCCGTTCCCTTGGTGCTAGATGAACGAACGTCTCTCCACTTGCTCAGTTCTGAGAGATAAGTGTGTGTGAAAGCCGTCCTTCACCTAGCTTGTTGGGAACACAAAGTTTCTTTTCAGTTGCAAACTCCATTCCATACATATATATGGGGAGGTACTAGCTCCAACTCGGTTTGACAGTGAAAACTGCAGGAACTTCAAACCGGCACTAAGAAACAGACTGAGAAAGCAGAGAAAAAGTGTCTCCTGCAACCCGTTCCCTTGGTGCTAGATGAACGAACGTCTCTCCACTTACTCAGTTCTGAGAGATAAGTGTGTGTGAAAGCCGTCCTTCACCTAGCTTGTTGGGAACACAAAGTTTCTTTTCAGTTGCAAACTCCATTCCATACATATATATGGGGACGAACTAGCTCCAACTCGGTTTGACAGTGAAAACTGCAGGAACTTCAAACCGGCACTAGGAAACAGACTGAGAAAGCAGAGAAAAAGTGTCTCCTGCAACCCGTTCCCTTGGTGCTAGATGAACGAACGTCTCTCCACTTGCTCAGTTCTGAGAGATAAGTGTGTGTGAAAGCCGTCCTTCACCTAGCTTGTTGGGAACACAAAGTTTCTTTTCAGTTGCAAACTCCATTCCATACATTTATATGGGGAGGTACTAGCTCCAACTCGGTTTGACAGTGAAAACTGCAGGAACTTCAAACCGGCACTAGGAAACAGACTGAGAAAGCAGAGAAAAAGTGTCTCCTGCAACCCGTTCCCTTGGTGCTAGATGAACGAACGTCTCTCCACTTACTCAGTTCTGAGAGATAAGTGTGTGTGAAAGCCGTCCTTCACCTAGCTTGTTGGGAACACAAAGTTTCTTTTCAGTTGCAAACTCCATTCCATACATATATATGGGGAGGTACTAGCTCCAACTCGGTTCGACAGTGAAAACTGCAGGTACTTCAAACCGGCACTAGGAAACAGACTGAGAAAGCAGAGAAAAAGTGTCTCCTGCAACCCGTTCCCTCGGTGCTAGATGAACGAACGTCTCTCCACTTGCTCAGTTCTGAGAGATAAGTGTGTGTGAAAGCCGTCCTTCACCTAGCTTGTTGGGAACACAAAGTTTCTTTTCAGTTGCAAACTCCATTCCATACATATATATGGGGAGGTACTAGCTCCACCTCGGTTCGACAGTGAAAACTGCAGGTACTTCAAACCGGCACTAGGAAACAGACTGAGAAAGCAGAGAAAAAGTGTCTCCTGCAACCCGTTCCCTTGGTGCTAGATGAACGAACGTCTCTCCACTTGCTCAGTTCTGAGAGATAAGTGTGTGTGAAAGCCGTCCTTCACCTAGCTTGTTGGGAACACAAAGTTTCTTTTCAGTTGCAAACTCCATTCCATACATTTATATGGGGACGAACTAGCTCCAACTCGGTTTGACAGTGAAAACTGCAGGAACTTCAAACCGGCACTAGGTAACAGACTGAGAAAGCAGAGAAAAAGTGTCTCCTGCAACCCGTTCCCTTGGTGCTAGATGAACGAACGTCTCTCCACTTGCTCAGTTCTGAGAGATAAGTGTGTGTGAAAGCTGTCCTTCACCTAGCTTGTTGTGAACACAAAGTTTCTTTTCAGTTGCAAACTCCATTCCATACATATATATGGGGAGGTACTAGCTCCAACTCGGTTTGACAGTGAAAACTGCAGGAACTTCAAACCGGCACTAGGAAACAGACTGATAAAGCAGAGAAAAAGTGTCTCCTGCAACCCGTTCCCTTGGTGCTAGATGAACGAACGTCTCTCCACTTGCTCAGTTCTGAGAGATAAGTGTGTGTGAAAGCCGTCCTTCACCTAGCTTGTTGGGAACACAAAGTTTCTTTTCAGTTGCAAACTCCATTCCATACATATATATGGGGACGAACAAGCTCCAACTCTGTTTGACAGTGAAAACTGCAGGAACTTCAAACCGGCACTAGGTAACAGACTGAGAAAGCAGAGAAAAAGTGTCTCCTGCAACCCGTTCCCTTGGTGCTAGATGAACGAACGTCTCTCCACTTACTCAGTTCTGAGAGATAAGTGTGTGTGAAAGCCGTCCTTCACCTAGCTTGTTGGGAACACAAAGTTTCTTTTCAGTTGCAAACTCCATTCCATACATATATATGGGGAGGTACTAGCTCCAACTCGGTTTGACAGTGAAAACTGCAGGAACTTCAAACCGGCACTAGGAAACAGACTGAGAAAGCAGAGAAAAAGTGTCTCCTGCAACCCGTTCCCTTGGTGCTAGATGAACGAACGTCTCTCCACTTGCTCAGTTCTGAGAGATAAGTGTGTGTGAAAGCCGTCCTTCACCTAGCTTGTTGGGAACACAAAGTTTCTTTTCAGTTGCAAACTCCATTCCATACATTTATATGGGGAGGTACTAGCTCCAACTCGGTTTGACAGTGAAAACTGCAGGAACTTCAAACCGGCACTAGGAAACAGACTGAGAAAGCAGAGAAAAAGTGTCTCCTGCAACCCGTTCCCTTGGTGCTAGATGAACGAACGTCTCTCCACTTGCTCAGTTCTGAGAGATAAGTGTGTGTGAAAGCTGTCCTTCACCTAGCTTGTTGGGAACACAAAGTTTCTTTTCAGTTGCAAACTCCATTCCATACATATATATGGGGAGGTACTAGCTCCAACTCGGTTTGACAGTGAAAACTGCAGGAACTTCAAACCGGCACTAGGAAACAGACTGAGAAAGCAGAGAAAAAGTGTCTCCTGCAACCCGTTCCCTTGGTGCTAGATGAACGAACGTCTCTCCACTTGCTCAGTTCTGAGAGATAAGTGTGTGTGAAAGCCGTCCTTCACCTAGCTTGTTGGGAACACAAAGTTTCTTTTCAGTTGCAAACTCCATTCCATACATTTATATGGGGAGGTACTAGCTCCAACTCGGTTTGACAGTGAAAACTGCAGGAACTTCAAACCGGCACTAGGAAACAGACTGAGAAAGCAGAGAAAAAGTGTCTCCTGCAACCCGTTCCCTTGGTGCTAGATGAACGAAAGTCTCTCCACTTGCTCAATTCTGAGAGATATGTGTGTGTGAAAGCCGTACTTCACCTAGCTTGTTGGGAACACAAAGTTTCTTTTCAGTTGCAAACTCCATTCCATACATATATATGGGGAGGTACTAGCTCCAACTCGGTTTTAAAGTGAAAACTGCAGGAACTTCAAACCGGCACTAGGTAAAAGAGTGAGAAAGCAGAGAAAAAGTGTTTCCTGCAACCCGTTCCCTTGGTGCTAGATGAACGAACGTCTCTCCACTTACTCAGTTCTGAGAGATAAGTGTGTGTGAAAGCCGTCCTTCACCTAGCTTGTTGGGAACACAAAGTTTCTTTTCAGTTGCAAACTCCATTCCATACATATATATGGGGAGGTACTAGCTCCTACTCGATTTTACAGTGAAAACTGCAGCAACTTCAAACCGGCACTAAGAAACAGACTGAGAAAGCAGAGAAAAAGTGTCTCCTGCAACCCGTTCCCTCGGTGCTAGATGAACGAACGTCTCTCCACTTACTCAGTTCTGAGAGATAAGTGTGTGTGAAAGCCGTCCTTCACCTAGCTTGTTGGGAACACAAAGTTTCTTTTCAGTTGCAAACTCCATTCCATACATATATATGGGGACGAACTAGCTCCAACTCGGTTTTACAGTGAAAACTGCAGGAACTTCAAACCGGCACTAGGAAACAGACTGAGAATGCAGAGAAAAAGTGTCTCCTGCAACCCGTTCCCTTGGTGCTAGATGAACGAACGTCTCTCCACTTGCTCAGTTCTGAGAGATAAGTGTGTGTGAAAGCCGTCCTTCACCTAGCTTGTTGGGAACACAAAGTTTCTTTTCAGTTGCAAACTCCATTCCATACATATATATGGGGACGAACTAGCTCCAACTCGGTTTGACAGTGAAAACTGCAGGAACTTCAAACCGGCACTAGGAAACAGACTGAGAAAGCAGAGAAAAAGTGTCTCCTGCAACCCGTTCCCTTGGTGCTAGATGAACGAACGTCTCTCCACTTGCTCAGTTCTGAGAGATAAGTGTGTGTGAAAGCCGTCCTTCACCTAGCTTGTTGGGAACACAAAGTTTCTTTTCAGTTGCAAACTCCATTCCATACATTTATATGGGGAGGTACTAGCTCCAACTCGGTTTGACAGTGAAAACTGCAGGAACTTCAAACCGGCACTAGGAAACAGACTGAGAAAGCAGAGAAAAAGTGTCTCCTGCAACCCGTTCCCTTGGTGCTAGATGAACGAAATTCTCTCCACTTGCTCAGTTTTGAGAGATAAGTGTGTGTGAAAGCCGTCCTTCACCTAGCTTTTTGGGAACACAAAGTTTCTTTTCAGTTGCAAACTCCATTCCATACATATATATGGGGAGGTACTAGCTCCAACTCGGTTTTAATGTGAAAACTGCACGAACTTCAAACCGGCACTAGGTAACAGACTGAGAAAGCAGAGAAAAAGTGTCTCCTGCAACCCGTTCCCTTGGTGCTAGATGAACGAACGTCTCTCCACTTGCTCAGTTCTGAGAGATAAGTGTGTGTGAAAGCCGTCCTTCACCTAGCTTGTTGGGAACACAAAGTTTCTTTTCAGTTGCAAACTCCATTCCATACATATATATGGGGACGAACTAGCTCCAACTCGGTTTGACAGTGAAAACTGCAGGAACTTCAAACCGGCACTAGGTAACAGACTGAGAAAGCAGAGAAAAAGTGTCTCCTGCAACCCGTTCCCTTGGTGCTAGATGAACGAACGTCTCTCCACTTACTCAGTTCTGAGAGATAAGTGTGTGTGAAAGCCGTCCTTCACCTAGCTTGTTGGGAACACAAAGTTTCTTTTCAGTTGCAAACTCCATTCCATACATATATATGGGGAGGTACTAGCTCCAACTCGGTTTGACAGTGAAAACAGCAGGTACTTCAAACCGGCACTAGGAAACAGACTGAGAAAGCAGAGAAAAAGTGTCTCCTGCAACCCGTTCCCTTGGTGCTAGATGAACGAACGTCTCTCCACTTGCTCAGTTCTGAGAGATAAGTGTGTGTGAAAGCCGTCCTTCACCATATCTTGTTGGGAACACAAAGTTTCTTTTCAGTTGCAAACTCATTCCATACATTTATATGGGGAGGTACTAGCTCCAACTCGGTTTGACAGTGAAAACTGCAGGAACTTCAAACCGGCACTAGGTAACAGACTGAGAAAGCAGAGAAAAAGTGTCTCCTGCAACCCGTTCCTTGGTGCTAGATGAACGAACGTCTCTCCACTTGCTCAGTTCTGAGAGATAAGTGTGTGTGAAAGCTGTCCTTCACTTAGCTTGTTGGGAACACAAAGTTTCTTTTCAGTTGCAAACTCCATTCCATACATATATATGGGGAGGTACTAGCTCCAACTCGGTTTGACAGTGAAAACTGCAGGAACTTCAAACCGGCACTAGGAAACAGACTGAGAAAGCAGAGAAAAAGTGTCTCCTGCAACCCGTTCCCTTGGTGCTAGATGAACGAACGTCTCTCCACTTGCTCAGTTCTGAGAGATAAGTGTGTGTGAAAGCCGTCCTTCACCTAGCTTGTTGGGAACACAAAGTTTCTTTTCAGTTGCAAACTCCATTCCATACATTTATATGGGGAGGTACTAGCTCCAACTCGGTTTGACAGTGAAAACTGCAGGAACTTCAAACCGGCACTAGAAACAGACTGAGAAAGCAGAGAAAAAGTGTCTCCTGCAACCCGTTCCCTTGGTGCTAGATGAACGAAAGTCTCTCCACTTGCTCAGTTCTGAGAGATAAGTGTGTGTGAAAGCCGTCCTTCACCTAGCTTGTTGGGAACACAAAGTTTCTTTTCAGTTGCAAACTCCATTCCATACATATATATGGGGAGGTACTAGCTCCAACTCGGTTTTAAAGTGAAAACTGCAGGAACTTCAAACCGGCACTAGGTAACAGACTGAGAAAGCAGAGAAAAAGTGTCTCCTGCAACCCGTTCCCTTGGTGCTAGATGAACGAACGTCTCTCCACTTACTCAGTTCTGAGAGATAAGTGTGTGTGAAAGCCGTCCTTCACCTAGCTTGTTGGGAACACAAAGTTTCTTTTCAGTTGCAAACTCCATTCCATACATATATATGGGGAGGTACTAGCTCCAACTCGGTTTGACAGTGAAAACTGCAGGAACTTCAAACCGGCACTAAGAAACAGACTGAGAAAGCAGAGAAAAAGTGTCTCCTGCAACCCGTTCCCTTGGTGCTAGATGAACGAACGTCTCTCCACTTACTCAGTTCTGAGAGATAAGTGTGTGTGAAAGCCGTCCTTCACCTAGCTTGTTGGGAACACAAGTTTCTTTTCAGTTGCAAACTCCATTCCATACATATATATGGGGACGAACTAGCTCCAACTCGGTTTACAGTGAAAACTGCAGGAACTTCAAACCGGCACTAGAAACAGACTGAGAAAGCAGAGAAAAAGTGTCTCCTGCAACCCGTTCCCTTGGTGCTAGATGAACGAACGTCTCTCCACTTGCTCAGTTCTGAGAGATAAGTGTGTGTGAAAGCCGTCCTTCACCTAGCTTGTTGGGAACACAAAGTTTCTTTTCAGTTGCAAACTCCATTCCATACATTTATATGGGGAGGTACTAGCTCCAACTCGGTTTGACAGTGAAAACTGCAGGAACTTCAAACCGGCACTAGGAAACAGACTGAGAAAGCAGAGAAAAAGTGTCTCCTGCAACCCGTTCCCTTGGTGCTAGATGAACGAACGTCTCTCCACTTGCTCAGTTCTGAGAGATAAGTGTGTGTGAAAGCCGTCCTTCACCTAGCTTGTTGGGAACACAAAGTTTCTTTTCAGTTGCAAACTCCATTCCATACATATATATGGGGAGGTACTAGCTCCAACTCGGTTTGACAGTGAAAACTGCAGGAACTTCAAACCGGCACTAGAAACAGACTGAGAAAGCAGAGAAAAAGTGTCTCCTGCAACCCGTTCCCTTGGTGCTAGATGAACGAACGTCTCTCCACTTACTCAGTTCTGAGAGATAAGTGTGTGTGAAAGCCGTCCTTCACCTAGCTTGTTGGGAACACAAAGTTTCTTTTCAGTTGCAAACTCCATTCCATACATATATATGGGGACGAACTAGCTCCAACTCGGTTTGACAGTGAAAACTGCAGGAACTTCAAACCGGCACTAGGAAACAGACTGAGAAAGCAGAGAAAAAGTGTCTCCTGCAACCCGTTCCCTTGGTGCTAGATGAACGAACGTCTCTCCACTTGCTCAGTTCTGAGAGATAAGTGTGTGTGAAAGCCGTCCTTCACCTAGCTTGTTGGGAACACAAAGTTTCTTTTCAGTTGCAAACTCCATTCCATACATTTATATGGGGAGGTACTAGCTCCAACTCGGTTTGACAGTGAAAACTGCAGGAACTTCAAACCGGCACTAGGAAACAGACTGAGAAAGCAGAGAAAAAGTGTCTCCTGCAACCCGTTCCCTTGGTGCTAGATGAACGAACGTCTCTCCACTTGCTCAGTTCTGAGAGATAAGTGTGTGTGAAAGCCGTCCTTCACCTAGCTTGTTGGGAACACAAAGTTTCTTTTCAGTTGCAAACTCCATTCCATACATTTATATGGGGAGGTACTAGCTCCAACTCGGTTTGACAGTGAAAACTGCAGGAACTTCAAACCGGCACTAGGAAACAGACTGAGAAAGCAGAGAAAAAGTGTCTCCTGCAACCCGTTCCCTTGGTGCTAGATGAACGAACGTCTCTCCACTTGCTCAGTTCTGAGAGATAAGTGTGTGTGAAAGCCGTCCTTCACCTAGCTTGTTGGGAACACAAAGTTTTCTTTTCAGTTGCAAACTCCATTCCATACATATATATGGGGAGGTACTAGCTCCAACTCGGTTTGACAGTGAAAACTGCAGGAACTTCAAACCGGCACTAGGAAACAGACTGAGAAAGCAGAGAAAAAGTGTCTCCTGCAACCCGTTCCCTTGGTGCTAGATGAACGAACGTCTCTCCACTTGCTCAGTTCTGAGAGATAATTGTGTGTGAAAGCCGTCCTTCACCTAGCTTGTTGGGAACACAAAGTTTCTTTTCAGTTGCAAACTCCATTCCATACATTTATATGGGGAGGTACTAGCTCCAACTCGGTTTTGACAGTGAAAACTGCAGGAACTTCAAACCGGCACTAGGAAACAGACTGAGAAAGCAGAGAAAAAGTGTCTCCTGCAACCCGTTCCCTTGGTGCTAGATGAACGAAAGTCTCTCCACTTGCTCAGTTCTGAGAGATAAGTGTGTGTGAAAGCCGTCCTTCACCTAGCTTGTTGGGAACACAAAGTTTCTTTTCAGTTGCAAACTCCATTCCATACATATATATGGGGAGGTACTAGCTCCAACTCGGTTTTAAAGTGAAAACTGCAGGAACTTCAAACCGGCACTAGGTAACAGACTGAGAAAGCAGAGAAAAAGTGTCTCCTGCAACCCGTTCCCTTGGTGCTAGATGAACGAACGTCTCTCCACTTACTCAGTTCTGAGAGATAAGTGTGTGTGAAAGCCGTCCTTCACCTAGCTTGTTGGGAACACAAAGTTTCTTTTCAGTTGCAAACTCCATTCCATACATATATATGGGGACGAACTAGTTCCAACTCGGTTTGACAGTGAAAACTGCAGGAACTTCAAACCGGCACTAGGAAACAGACTGAGAAAGCAGAGAAAAAGTGTCTCCTGCAACCCGTTCCCTTGGTGCTAGATGAACGAACGTCTCTCCACTTGCTCAGTTCTGAGAGATAAGTGTGTGTGAAAGCCGTCCTTCACCTAGCTTGTTGGGAACACAAAGTTTCTTTTCAGTTGCAAACTCCATTCCATACATTTATATGGGGAGGTACTAGCTCCAACTCGGTTTGACAGTGAAAACTGCAGGAACTTCAAACCGGCACTAGGAAACAGACTGAGAAAGCAGAGAAAAAGTGTCTCCTGCAACCCGTTCCCTTGGTGCTAGATGAACGAACGTCTCTCCACTTGCTCAGTTCTGAGAGATAAGTGTGTGTGAAAGCCGTCCTTCACCTAGCTTGTTGGGAACACAAAGATTCTTTTCAGTTGCAAACTCCATTCCATACATATATATGGGGAGGTACTAGCTCCAACTCGGTTTTACAGTGAAAACAGCAGGAACTTCAAACCGGCACTAGGTAACAGACTGAGAAAGCAGAGAAAAAGTGTCTCCTGCAACCCGTTCCCTTGGTGCTAGATGAACGAACGTCTCTCCACTTACTCAGTTCTGAGAGATAAGTGTGTGTGAAAGCCGTCCTTCACCTAGCTTGTTGGGAACACAAAGTTTCTTTTCAGTTGCAAACTCCATTCCATACATATATATGGGGAGGTACTAGCTCCAACTCGGTTTTACAGTGAAAACTGCAGGAACTTCAAACCGGCACTAGGAAACAGACTGAGAAAGCAGAGAAAAAGTGTCTCCTGCAACCCGTTCCTCGGTGCTAGATGAACGAACGTCTCTCCACTTACTCAGTTCTGAGAGATAAGTGTGTGTGAAAGCCGTCCTTCACTAGCTTGTTGGAACACAAAGTTTTCTTTTCAGTTGCAAAACTCCATTCCATACATATATATGGGGAGGTACTAGCTCCAACTCGGTTTGACAGTGAAAACTGCAGGAACTTCAAACCGGCACTAGGAAACAGACTGAGAAAGCAGAGAAAAAGTGTCTCCTGCAAACCCGTTCCCTTGGTGCTAGATGAACGAACGTCTCTCCACTTGCTCAGTTCTGAGAGATAAGTGTGTGTGAAAGCCGTCCTTCACCTAGCTTGTTGGGAACACAAAGTTTCTTTTCAGTTGCAAACTCCATTCCATACATATATATGGGGACGAACTAGCTCCAACTCGGTTTGACAGTGAAAACTGCAGGAACTTCAAACCGGCACTAGGAAACAGACTGAGAAAGCAGAGAAAAAGTGTCTCCTGCAACCCGTTCCCTTGGTGCTAGATGAACGAACGTCTCTCCACTTGCTCAGTTCTGAGAGATAATTGTGTGTGAAAGCCGTCCTTCACCTAGCTTGTTGGGAACACAAAGTTTCTTTTCAGTTGCAAACTCCATTCCATACATATATATGGGGACGAACTAGCTCCAACTCGGTTTGACAGTGAAAACTGCAGGAACTTCAAACCGGCACTAGGAAACAGACTGAGAAAGCAGAGAAAAAGTGTCTCCTGCAACCCGTTCCCTTGGTGCTAGATGAACGAACGTCTCTCCACTTGCTCAGTTCTGAGAGATAAGTGTGTGTGAAAGCCGTCCTTCACCTAGCTTGTTGGGAACACAAAGTTTCTTTTCAGTTGCAAACTCCATTCCATACATATATATGGGGAGGTACTAGCTCCAACTCGGTTTGACAGTGAAAACTGCAGGAACTTCAAACCGGCACTAGGAAACAGACTGAGAAAGCAGAGAAAAAGTGTCTCCTGCAACCCGTTCCCTTGGTGCTAGATGAACGAACGTCTCTCCACTTGCTCAGTTCTGAGAGATAAGTGTGTGTGAAAGCCGTCCTTCACCTAGCTTGTTGGGAACACAAAGTTTCTTTTCAGTTGCAAACTCCATTCCATACATTTATATGGGGAGGTACTAGCTCCAACTCGGTTTGACAGTGAAAACTGCAGGAACTTCAAACCGGCACTAGGAAACAGACTGAGAAAGCAGAGAAAAAGTGTCTCCTGCAACCCGTTCCCTTGGTGCTAGATGAACGAACGTCTCTCCACTTGCTCAGTTCTGAGAGATAAGTGTGTGTGAAAGCCGTCCTTCACTAGCTTGTTGGGAACACAAAGTTTCTTTTCAGTTGCAAACTCCATTCCATACATATATATGGGGAGGTACTAGCTCCAACTCGGTTTGACAGTGAAAACTGCAGGAACTTCAAACCGGCACTAGGAAACAGACTGAGAAAGCAGAGAAAAAGTGTCTCCTGCAACCCGTTCCCTTGGTGCTAGATGAACGAACGTCTCTCCACTTGCTCAGTTCTGAGAGATAAGTGTGTGTGAAAGCCGTCCTTCACCTAGCTTGTTGGGAACACAAAGTTTCTTTTCAGTTGCAAACTCCATTCCATACATATATATGGGGAGGTACTAGCTCCAACTCGGTTTGACAGTGAAAACTGCAGGAACTTCAAACCGGCACTAGGAAACAGACTGAGAAAGCAGAGAAAAAGTGTCTCCTGCAACCCGTTCCCTTGGTGCTAGATGAACGAACGTCTCTCCACTTGCTCAGTTCTGAGAGATAAGTGTGTGTGAAAGCCGTCCTTCACCTAGCTTGTTGGGAACACAAAGTTTCTTTTCAGTTGCAAACTCCATTCCATACATATATATGGGGAGGTACTAGCTCCAACTCGGTTTGACAGTGAAAACTGCAGGAACTTCAAACCGGCACTAGGAAACAGACTGAGAAAGCAGAGAAAAAGTGTCTCCTGCAACCCGTTCCCTTGGTGCTAGATGAACGAACGTCTCTCCACTTGCTCAGTTCTGAGAGATAAGTGTGTGTGAAAGCCGTCCTTCACCTAGCTTGTTGGGAACACAAAGTTTCTTTTCAGTTGCAAACTCCATTCCATACATATATATGGGGAGGTACTAGCTCCAACTCGGTTTTACAGTGAAAACTGCAGGAACTTCAACCGGCACTAGGAAACAGACTGAGAAAGCAGAGAAAAAGTGTCTCCTGCAACCCGTTCCCTTGGTGCTAGATGAACGAACGTCTCTCCACTTGCTCAGTTCTGAGAGATAAGTGTGTGTGAAAGCCGTCCTTCACCTAGCTTGTTGGGAACACAAAGTTTCTTTTCAGTTGCAAACTCCATTCCATACATATATATGGGGAGGTACTAGCTCCAACTCGGTTTGACAGTGAAAACTGCAGGAACTTCAAACCGGCACTAGGAAACAGACTGAGAAAGCAGAGAAAAAGTGTCTCCTGCAACCCGTTCCCTTGGTGCTAGATGAACGAACGTCTCTCCACTTGCTCAGTTCTGAGAGATAAGTGTGTGTGAAAGCCGTCCTTCACCTAGCTTGTTGGGAACACAAAGTTTCTTTTCAGTTGCAAACTCCATTCCATACATATATATGGGAGGTACTAGCTCCAACTCGGTTTGACAGTGAAAACTGCAGGAACTTCAAACCGGCACTAGGAAACAGACTGAGAAAGCAGAGAAAAAGTGTCTCCTGCAACCCGTTCCCTTGTGCTAGATGAACGAACGTCTCTCCACTTGCTCAGTTCTGAGAGATAAGTGTGTGTGAAAGCCGTCCTTCACCTAGCTTGTTGGGAACACAAAGTTTCTTTTCAGTTGCAAACTCCATTCCATACATATATATGGGGACGAACTAGCTCCAACTCGGTTTGACAGTGAAAACTGCAGGAACTTCAAACCGGCACTAGGAAACAGACTGAGAAAGCAGAGAAAAAGTGTCTCCTGCAACCCGTTCCCTTGGTGCTAGATGAACGAACGTCTCTCCACTTACTCAGTTCTGAGAGATAAGTGTGTGTGAAAGCCGTCCTTCACCTAGCTTGTTGGGAACACAAAGTTTCTTTTCAGTTGCAAACTCCATTCCATACATATATATGGGGAGGTACTAGCTCCAACTCGGTTTGACAGTGAAAAACTGCAGGAACTTCAAACCGGCACTAGGAAACAGACTGAGAAAGCAGAGAAAAAGTGTCTCCTGCAACCCGTTCCCTGGTGCTAGATGAACGAACGTCTCTCCACTTGCTCAGTTCTGAGAGATAAGTGTGTGTGAAAGCCGTCCTTCACCTAGCTTGTTGGGAACACAAAGTTTCTTTTCAGTTGCAAACTCCATTCCATACATATATATGGGGAGGTACTAGCTCCAACTCGGTTTGACAGTGAAAACTGCAGGAACTTCAAACCGGCACTAGGAAACAGACTGAGAAAGCAGAGAAAAAGTGTCTCCTGCAACCCGTTCCCTTGGTGCTAGATGAACGAACGTCTCTCCACTTGCTCAGTTCTGAGAGATAAGTGTGTGTGAAAGCCGTCCTTCACCTAGCTTGTTGGGAACACAAAGTTTCTTTTCAGTTGCAAACTCCATTCCATACATATATATGGGGACGGTACTAGCTCCAACTCGGTTTGACAGTGAAAACTGCAGGAACTTCAAACCGGCACTAGGAAACAGACTGAGAAAAGCAGAGAAAAAGTGTCTCCTGCAACCCGTTCCCTTGGTGCTAGATGAACGAACGTCTCTCCACTTGCTCAGTTCTGAGAGATAAGTGTGTGTGAAAGCCGTCCTTCACCTAGCTTGTTGGGAGCACAAAGTTTCTTTTCAGTTGCAAACTCCATTCCATACATTTATATGGGGAGGTACTAGCTCCAACTCGGTTTGACAGTGAAAACTGCAGGAACTTCAAACCGGCACTAGGAAACAGACTGAGAAAGCAGAGAAAAAGTGTCTCCTGCAACCCGTTCCCTTGGTGCTAGATGAACGAACGTCTCTCCACTTGCTCAGTTCTGAGAGATAAGTGTGTGTGAAAGCCGTCCTTCACCTAGCTTGTTGGGAACACAAAGTTTCTTTTCAGTTGCAAACTCCATTCCATACATATATATGGGGAGGTACTAGCTCCAACTCGTTTGACAGTGAAAACTGCAGGAACTTCAACCGGCACTAGGAAACAGACTGAGAAAGCAGAGAAAAAGTGTCTCCTGCAACCCGTTCCCTTGGTGCTAGATGAACGAACGTCTCTCCACTTGCTCAGTTCTGAGAGATAAGTGTGTGTGAAAGCCGTCCTTCACCTAGCTTGTTGGGAACACAAAGTTTCTTTTCAGTTGCAAACTCCATTCCATACATATATATGGGGAGGAACTAGCTCCAACTCGGTTTGACAGTGAAAACTGCAGGAACTTCAAACCGGCACTAGGAAACAGACTGAGAAAGCAGAGAAAAAGTGTCTCCTGCAACCCGTTCCCTTGGTGCTAGATGAACGAACGTCTCTCCACTTGCTCAGTTCTGAGAGATAAGTGTGTGTGAAAGCCGTCCTTCACCTAGCTTGTTGGGAACACAAAGTTTCTTTTCAGTTGCAAACTCATTCCATACATTTATATGGGGAGGTACTAGCTCCACTCGGTTTGACAGTGAAAACTGCAGGAACTTCAAACCGGCACTAGGAAACAGACTGAGAAAGCAGAGAAAAAGTGTCTCCTGCAACCCGTTCCCTTGGTGCTAGATGAACGAACGTCTCTCCACTTGCTCAGTTCTGAGAGATAAGTGTGTGTGAAAGCCGTCTTCACCTAGCTTGTTGGGAACACAAAGTTTCTTTTCAGTTGCAAACTCCATTCCATACATATATATGGGGAGGTACTAGCTCCAACTCTGTTTGACAATGGAAAACTGCAGGAACTTCAAACCGGCACTAGGAAACAGACTGAGAAAGCAGAGAAAAAGTGTCTCCTGCAACCCGTTCCCTTGGTGCTAGATGAACGAACGTCTCTCCACTTGCTCAGTTCTGAGAGATAAGTGTGTGTGAAAGCCGTCCTTCACCTAGCTTGTTGGGAACACAAAGTTTCTTTTCAGTTGCAAACTCCATTCCATACATATATATGGGGAGGTACTAGCTCCAACTCGGTTTCACAGTGAAAACTGCAGGAACTTCAAACCGGCACTAGGAAACAGACTGAGAAAGCAGAGAAAAAGTGTCTCCTGCAACCCGTTCCCCTTGGTGCTAGATGAACGAACGTCTCTCCACTTGCTCAGTTCTGAGAGATAAGTGTGTGTGAAAGCCGTCCTTCACCTAGCTTGTTGGGAACACAAAGTTTCTTTTCAGTTGCAAACTTCCATTCCATACATATATATGGGGATGGTACTAGCTCCAACTCGGTTTGACAGTGAAAACTGCAGGAACTTCCAACCGGCACTAGGAAACAGACTGAGAAAGCAGAGAAAAAGTGTCTCCTGCAACCCGTTCCCTTGGTGCTAGATGAACGAACGTCTCTCCACTTGCTCAGTTCTGAGAGATAAGTGTGTGTGAAAGCCGTCCTTCACCTAGCTTGTTGGGAACACAAAGTTTCTTTTCAGTTGCAAACTCCATTCCATACATATATATGGGGACGAACTAGCTTCAACTCGGTTTGACAGTGAAAACTGCAGGAACTTCAAACCGGCACTAGGAAACAGACTGAGAAAGCAGAGAAAAAGTGTCTCCTGCAACCCGTTCCCTTGGTGCTAGATGAACGAACGTCTCTCCACTTGTACGCAGCGCTGAGAGATAAGTGTGTGTGAATAGCCGTCTTCACCTAGCTTGTGGGACACAAAGTTTCTTTTCAGTTGCAAACCTCATTCCATACATATATATGGGGAGGTACGAGCTCCAACTCGGTTTAACAGTGAAACTGCAGGACTTTCAACCGGCACTGGAGGAAACAGCTGAGAAAGCAGAGAAAAGGTCTCCTGCACCCAGTTTCCCTTGGTGCTAGATGGAACGAACGTCTCTCCACTTGCTCAGTTCTGAGAGATAAGTGTGTGTGAAAGCCGGTCCTCACCTAGCTTGTTGGGAACACAAAGTTTCTTTTCAGTTTGCATACTCCATTCCATCATATATATGGGGACGGTACTAGCTCAACTCGGTTTGAGCAGTGAAAACTGCAGGAACTCAAACGGGCACTAGGAACAGACTGAGAAGCAGAGAAAAAGTGTCCTCCTGCAACCCGTTCCCATGGTGCTAGATGAACGAACGTCTCTCCACTTGCTCCAGTCCCTCTGACTGTGTAAGTCGTGTGTGAAAGCGTCCTTTCACCTAGCTTGTTGGGAACACAAAGTTCTTTTCAGTTGCAAACTCCAATTCATACATATATATGGGGAACGAACTAGCTTCAACCTCGGTTGACAGTGAAACTGCTGGAACTTCAAACCGTCACTAGGAAACAGACTGAGAGAATGCAGAGAAAAAGTGTCTCCTGCAAACCGTTCCCTTGGTGCTAGATGAACGAACGTCTCTCCACTTGCTACGGCAGCGCTCGACTGT